>NC_036253.1:798959-935828 GCF_002742605.1 Olea europaea var. sylvestris | reverse complement strand
TAGCCTATAAAGACATTTTTTCGCTTTTATCATCTAACTTGGACCGCTTTTGATCTGGTACATAAGCATATGCAATGCTCCCAGATACTCATAGGTGAGAGATGCTGGGCTTTCTTCCACTCCATGCTTCTTGTGGTGTCTTATTCTACACACTTCTAGAAGGCGATCGATTAGATAGATACATGGCGCAATTAACAGCTTCGGCCCAAAGTTTTTTAGACAATCTCTTACTTTTGAACATACAGCGGGCCATGTTAAGAATGGATCTATTCTTTCTTTCGGCTACTGCATTTTGTTGTGGAGAGTATGGGATCGTCAATGGGCAACGAATTCCATTCTTCTCGCAATATTTCTCAAACTCTTCGGAGGTGAATTCTCCTTCTCTATCTGATCTCATGGCTTTTATGCTATAGCCACTTTCTTTTTTAACAAGAGCTTTAAACCTTTTGAAAGTTTCAAAAACTTCCGATTTTTGTTTGAAAAAATAGACCCAAGTCTTTCTACTAAAATTATTAATAAAGAGAACAAAGTAATTGCTCTTATCGAGAGAGTTTAGATTGATTGGTCCATAAACATTCGAGTGTACCAATTCTAGCGACTTCTTAGCTCTTGTAGATATTTCTTTTGGAAAACTTTTCCTTGAATGCTTTCAAAGTAAGCATCCTTAACATAATTGATCCGCATGATTTATTGGAGGCAAAACTTTCACCATCTTCTTTTTACTCAACAACTTTAAGCTTCCAAAATTAAGATGCCTAAATCTCAAGTGCCAAAGCCAAGATGAATCTTTAAAACAAGCTTTGAAGCATTCAGCAATATCATTTTGAATGTTTAACGCAAACATTCTATTTCTTGTCATAGGGACTTTGGCAATCGAATTTTCTCTTCGATCTCTTATTAAAAGACTATGATCTTTCAAATGAATATCATATTCCTTCTCTAAGACTTGTCCCAAACTTAAAACATTATTCTTCATATTGGGTACATAATAGACATTTGAGATAAATTGATGCGTACCATTTTTCAAGCGGATCAAGATTTTACCTTTTCCTTTCACTGGGATCTTGGATCATCTCTAAATGTAATGTCTCAGCTTACTGATTCATCAAATTCCACAAACATGTTTTTTCTTCCACACATATGGTTGCTTACTCCTGTATCCAAATACTAAGTGTTCTTTTCTCTGCTCTCTTTACCTTTGTAAGCCAACAGTAGTGTAGAATCCACTTCACTTTCTCGACAAGCATAGTTGGCTTTCTCCTCAACTTGGTTAGTAATATTTCTACATTATGAAGCATAATGACCAATTTTTTAACAATTGTAACATTTGATTTGAGATTTGTCCTACCTTGGCTCTTCATTTTGCCTCGTACCTTTTCCTCTTCTACGACCTCTAGTGGAAAATGAGTTTTGTCTTCTTTTCTCCTTGTAAAATGTACTTTTTCCTCAATCTTGGCCTCATCCTCTTCCTCTTTGGCTTCTTCTACTGCAGAACCATCCTTGACCCTCGTTCAAAGTAAGCTTTATTTACAAAGCTTGCTCTATTGGCTCTTCGTTCACCTTCTTCTTTAGTATTTCCTCATGGGCTTGTAAAGATCCCATGAGTTTATCGATATTCATACTATCTGGATCTATAGATTCCTTAATGGCTACAACTATGTAATCAAATTTAAAATCTAAAGATCTAAGTATCTTCTCAATTACTCGAGTGTCGTTCAACTTTTCTTCATTCCTTTTTAATTGATTCACAATCGCCAATACTTTAGAGAAGTAATCAGAAATTGATTCTGATTCTTTCATATGTAAAGCTTCAAACTCACCTCTAAGTGTTTGAAGTCGAACCTTTTTCACCTTCTCAACTCCTTTGTCGGAGTTTTGCAAGATATCATATGCTTCCTTACTTATAGTAGCACAAGCTACTTTCTCAAACATGCCTTCATCTAAGGCTTGATAGATGAGGGTGAGCACCTTCTTGTCCTTCTTTCTTGCATCCTTCAAACTATCCCTTTGTGTTTGGGATAGAGCGACATTGTCTTGTGGCTCCGTATAGCATTTCTCTACGATCTCCCATGTATCTTGCGACCTGAGCAATACTTTCATCCTCATGCTCCAATTGTCATAGTTATCCTTGTTGAATTGGGAACTTGAAAAAGAATCATCCCACTTGCCATTTTTCACAAGAACCTTAGGGCTCTGATACCAGTTTGTTGGAGGAAAGAGGGGTTTACTAACTTGGATTGACTAAGATTTTTAAAGAGGATAATACTAATAAGAAGAAAGAAGTGAACAAACGGAAACTTGTATTTCTCTACTTCAAGACTTATACACTTTTTTCGGTTTGTTACAAAATGGAGGACATTACCCCTTTTATATAGTGTTTATATAAAGCTTCTAGTCCACACATTTTTCTAGAGAATCCTAAACCACATATTTACATAAGACTTTTGGTTCACACATTGGACAAGATATTTTTCTAGAATACTCTAGATAGACTTTATAAAACCACATATTCTTCTTGACACATTACAACATTTATCACCACATATTTTACTTAAATATTTACATGAATTTTTCTAGTAGATATTTATATAGATTTTTCTAGATAATGTTTCTAGAAATACTAGGCATGTTGGGCTTTTTAATTAATTTGGGGCCTATGGGCAAAGTCCTTAAACCCATATTATTTAGTCCAAAAATCAAGTTTACTACTCAACATAACAAATAGATAAAAGTAGTGATAATGGAGCAAGCGATTGAACGGTACAGAAGAAGATATTCTATAAAAGCAACCCCATACATAAAAAAGTAGTAGCCTAATACCACATCGAAAGTTAAGCTAGTAAATAACCCCTATGTAAAGCAGAATTTGGATGTAATTGATCACGACCTTATTTGAATAGGATCCGTTCTATAGGTTCGTACCTCTGTATCTTTGAGTTTTAAGGAGACAGGAAACCAAGTCTGGTGGACGACAAATGCCCGCTTGATCAGAGCGTGATTAACAGTTCTATGGCTCCTGTTAGGGGTCATTATTGCAGTAGAGGATCGTTCTCTGCTGGGTTTACTCGATTGGGATGGTCAGGCGGTTGTTTGACAGACTCGACCAATCTTTTTGCACTCCTCTCTTTTATACAAGTAGATTCGATGGTGTTTTTTGTCGCTCTGTAATTTGTATTTGTGAATGGGATTTGAGTTGT
Organism: Olea europaea var. sylvestris; assembly: GCF_002742605.1. NCBI lineage: Eukaryota > Viridiplantae > Streptophyta > Magnoliopsida > Lamiales > Oleaceae > Olea > Olea europaea. The sequence continues at coordinate 932,631 of NC_036253.1, read as the reverse complement.
AATATCGTTGCAGGAGGATGGGGGTGGTTCTGCGGCAGAGAAAAGATGAAGAGCCGGTGGTTGCAAGGTCAGAATGGAGTTGGCATGGCGGTTTTTGGGCATTTTGGTTTTGAACATGAACCCATGGCAATGCTTAGAATAAAGAGCACTTTCTCTTTTTCGGCCGAGCTTATCGCACAGGGCTTGCCTATTACGATTTACCTGGTTGACGTGGTTTGCAGGCTATTGAGTCAGCCCAAGAGTTTACCCAGTGCGCACTCGAAAGGTAGAGGCTGAGGGTTTCCCCCTCATAAAAAAAAATAAATAAATAAAGAGCACTTTCCCATAAAACATGGCAGTGTAGCAGATAAAGAGATCAGTAATGTCTGATTATTAAAAATCTATTAACAAACTCCAACTATATAAAGATTTTTTTTTTGTCTTTTCCCCCCGTATAGTGGTGGACACGTTCATGTACTTTTACATAGTTTGCCCCGTTTGACATCCATTAAAATAAATTTTTTTCTTTAAATTCATTTTCAATCACGTATTTTATACAATAAAATATTATACTCAAAATTCTTTAACCACACATTCTTGGAAAAAAAATTATTTCAAAATTCACTTTTTTTTTTCAAAAAAAAAACTCATTATAATGATTATCGAAGAAGGGCTTCAACTTCACGCCAAACCTCCATTTTTTTTTTTTTTTATTTTTTTTTACTACTTTTCTAATTTTTCCAACCGACCCAAAAAAATAAGAATAAATAAAACATTAAAAAAAATTCCAATAGAAAGATAATCTCATGATAGCAACATCCCTTTTAAAGAAATACTTAAATACTAACCTTCTTATTGGAATGAGGCACAATTAAAAAAAAAAAAAAAATTAAAGTTTTTAATGGATATTGAATCTTATTAGCATGCCCCCCACTAATTCCTCCGCTAGGCTAAACTAGTAAACATTTTCTCTAATACTCATCAATTTCGATTGAAGACTGATTGTAAAAGTAGTTGAATAGATGTAAATCTCGAATCTATGAATGATAATGATCCTAAAAATCAATTATTAGTTTTACAAAATGTTAAACCTGTAAATATGCTAAAAAGGGGGGAAAGGGATTCATTAGTTACTCGAAGAGGTATGATTTGTTACGAGAGCTAAATTGATTATTCTAATTATAAAATAAGTATGAAACTTTTTGTTGACCTCAATTTCTGTGGACAACAGATGTCGGACCCACTCGAGAACACGTGATCAAATTCCAACACATGTAGATGAATTACTGGCTAACAATACTCCGAAAATGTGAATGTGGGAGAATATCAACATCACAACAAGGCCAATGCATTCATACTAGCAGTGGATTCGTGAAGGGACTATGTTATATCACCAATCGCGAACACGATCAAAACTAGTTAATTGTGATTTTTGGTTAAGTAAATGTACAATCATAAAGAGAGAAGACAAAGAGTAGTTTGTGATATCAAGAGTTGCAATATTCTATTTTATGTTACATTAGGGGGTATTTATAGTGTTATAAATAAAATGGTGACTCTTGGATGGAAGTACATTGACCTTATCTCCTTAATTTAATTATCTAATCATATCATCAATTTTGACTTGCTAACTTGTGGTACACTCAATGCTTACACAGAGCTGCCATTTTTGTTGACAAGACTTGACATTTATAATCATTATTAGCGTCCCACCAATCATTTCTAAGAGATTTCATACATAAATCCAAAATTTCCCTTTCATAGGTCGGCACTAGGTAGAGGGGCCTCAAACTCTTCCGAGGCTGTGCGCCTCAGAACTCAATATTTCAGCATAGCAAAAAGGATGGGCCTCGGGCTCGCTGCTCATGAGTAGGGCTTTTTTGAGGTGGTTCCAATCAATGAGTAGGTCAGCTGCTTCGCCAATGAGTGTCGGTCAATTTTGCCATGTGAATAAGAGGGCTTCGGTCTTGATCCCACGTGTGGCGATGTGTAAAACTTTTACTTTTAATATTAATTGAATGTTTTCTAGCATATATACGGCAGATACTAACAACTTAAACAAGATGGATCAATTCCAGCAGTTGACCGACTTCACCCCCACTTAGAAATTCGAAGGAAAACAAAAATTGCATCCAATAGGCCCCATTAAGTTAAATTTTATTTTTCTCTCTCCTATTTTCAATCACACAATTTTTGATAAAATAATATTACACATAAATAAAAAAAATTTCCGTCTTTTTCAATCACTCATTCTCTAAAAAATATTATTCCATCAATTTTAATTCGAAGAATGAAAGCCAAACGAGGGCTAAAACAATCGTTGCTAATCCATCATAAGAGTGAAGTCCTCGAAGCAAACGAACACGTCCCCAGTTTTATCAACACATTTTATCATGTGTCGACAATCCTCTAATGTGCACCGTCCATCACCAATCATTCTGAAAATGTTAAAAAGCTCCTCCTTTGTTATCTTTCCGTCATGATCCGAGTCGAAGAAGTTGAACGTTCCTTCATCTCAGCGTTACACGCCGGAGGTCTAAATGTCGAGCAGATCACATAAAACTTTTCTAAAATAATACACCATCATCATCTGCATCCACATCACTCAACATCAGCCTCAGCTCCTCCTGACTCGGCGGCTCAGCTCCGACACGGATCAATAACGCCTCTAGCTCCTCCTCCTTCATCTTCCTATCATCGTCTCCGTCTATCAATTCAAATGCTTTTTTTTAACTCAAAGTTCGACAATTCGTCAGCTGGTAGAACTCTGATGGGAATGCTGGCCCATTTATGGGGTTACTGAAATTGGTTTGAGAATCTCCGACGAGTTGAAGAAAGCTGGGTCGAGTTCTGATCTAAGAACGGATCTAGAGATTTCTTCCTCTTGAAGAGCATTTTGGGAACGACTTTGATGAATTTCATGGTTGAAATGAGTTGAGAGTGAAACAATAAGTCTGTGTGTACAGACAAATGGCTCCTGGACTCTTGTAAATTTACCTTAAATTGAGGGTATGTTTTGTAAATTTCCCAAATAATTTAGTGGTATTCCTCCATAAAGAAATATTCTTTTGATCTTCGAACTTTGTCTGTCAATGCAATTCTTTAACATGCTACTCGTACAGAAAATTCAGCCAGAATTTTACTAGAAAACACTTGACAGATTTTAGTTGGACATGGCAAAAAAAAAAAAAAAAAAGGCCAACCAGATGCTGCCATAGTAACATCTTGTAAAATTTTGGCAAATCTACTTTCGTATAAGCAAATTTATTCTTTAAAGAAACATGAATTGTTATAACGGCTTGAATATTCTTTTCGTGCATGGACCACCATGAGAATTACTAGCAAAGTTTCATCATTAAAAGGGACTAGACTATTATGTCAAGGACGTTCTTCAAGAAACATTCACGAATACACATATCTTAGAACTGATCTCCTGAATCCAGTGGATAGAATAAAAACTTCCTGCTCTTGATGTGATAAAGAGAACCGTAAGTATGATTATCTAAAAGTATGACTTTTTCAGAGAACCATAACTAAGGTTTTCTTTTTACTTCAATAGTGAAAAATATATCTTTTCACGTGTGGCAGAGAGTAAGCTTGGGCATGATTTGAGTTGGGTTGATTTTGAGTCCAACTCGAAATTGAAACTGACTTGACCGGTTTGGCTGAATTCCAACTCAAACCAACCTAATCCATCCGTTAAAATCGAACCGAACCAAACCAAATCGATTGAAACATCGGCATGAGAAAAAAAGAAAGAAAGAAAGAAAAAATTGCCTACTTATTTTAGGTTAAAAATATGCTTTTCTATACATATATAATTTTTTGGTTGCGTAGTGCATATCAATTGTACATATAATGTAAATGGTAAATGGTCGATTTTCTAAAAATCATCATATATATATTCAATAGTTACCAAGAAACAATTACACTAAAATGAAAAACAAAGCTACAATCTAAATTTGAAGTTTACATCAAACACTTATTTTTATTACTTTGTTTTCTTTTGAAATTTGGAGTTTTGGTAGAAAAAGCATAGACAAAAATTTTGAGCAAAATTATATTTATATTTATATTATTTTGTTTTTGAAGTTTTAACAGGTGAATTTTAACATAAAAATATAAAAAAATATATTAGTGGGTTGGGTCCGTTAATTGATGGATTGGTTGCTTAAATCAAAGTAAATTCGACCCGACTTTATAATAGTTAAAATTAACATAATCAACTTTATTTTTTGGTTCAAATCAACCAAACTGATCCTACTCGATTTGGCTTGAATGGTTGTCTTTTTTAATTTTAATTTTATTTTTATTTTTTTTGCCCAAACCATAAGTATGGTTATCTAAATATATGAATGTTTCAGAGAATTTTAAGTAAAGTTCTCTTCTCATGTCAGCAGTGAAAAGTTTTTATTTTGTCCACAGTAGACAAAAGATCGGATCTTATAAATATCTTAAATCTTGAATGTTTGTCAATTAGGGATAGTAATAGAACTGCTTGAGGTTTGGGCAATCATTCTCGTATCTCGTCTCGTCGGGTATTTTTCTCCCGTGCCTCGTTTATTGTTCCTTTTATTTTTATTTTATTTTTTTTCATGTCATTAGTTGATGAAAATCATTTTCATATATTTTTTAAAGTTGTGGTAATTCTTTTCTTTCTGTGTGATAAAAAAATTACAATTTCAAATGGACTTTAAACGGATGCAATTAACGAGGCTGGAATCATATTTTCGATACTCAATATGGAATAATCAATCAACTAATTTATAAGGGACCATACTATGAGAATCGACTTGCCAACTTTCATCATGATAAGGGACTATACTACTATATTGAGTATGTTCCTTAAGAAACAGTCGCGAATACACGTCTTGTATCTTGAACCCATAAAATGTTGAGCTTAATAGAGGTAACAATCAATGTGCAATTGTGGATTGGACCACTAACAAAGACGTGCATGCACGATAGAATTATGAAAGCACATTTGATGTTTGACTAATTTACATCCATTCCTTTAATTTAATTCTTTTGTCTCCACCCCCCCTCCTTCCAACCAAAAATGTAGCTTTCAACTCCTAGTGGGGAATCCATTTTTTGTGCAATGGAGTATGAAATTGTCCCAACATTACCCAATTTGCCTTCTTGTGTGCATGTTACCAGGGTTTCTTAAAATCTAGTTGCCTTCTAGTATTTGTGTGTTTGAAGGCCAATTATTGTTAGTTAATTATTAAAGGTGTAATTTTGATGCGTGCCAATATTTAACAAAACAATAATTTCAAATGTTAGAGATCAACATGCTCATTAGTTTGTATAATATTTATATAAATCCCAACTCATTAAATAACAAACGGTCACACAGGGACGGACCCACATGGGGTCATGTGGGGTCAAATGACCCCACAAAATTAAGTTTTTTTTTTTTTTTTTGGGGTCCAAAAATGGTTGTTTTAACCCGTTTTCGACCCACTTTAATACATATCAAATGAAATCGAAATATTGTATTCTTAATATCATTTTTAAATGCTAATGGCCTAGTTTTTCACTTCTTAATGGTGCGAAATGATTAACCATATCAAAAGTTACGATGTATCAAAATAGGCAGCTCCAAATTAGTATTTCGAAATTTTTGATAATATGCTAACTTTTAAAATTTGCCGATGATCGTATGCTATCCAAATCTATAAATCACTTGCATCATCTAGAAGTTCGTTTCGAAAACTACATCGTAGTCATATCGAATGGTTCAAACAGATATCGAAAATAGTTAAATATGCATCAAACGTACGTATTAAAAGAGACGTTTAACTCGTTTTTTAAAAGAAATCAATTATTTCATAACGTTTATTAGTTTTTCATGTTAAATTTTTCAATATAATTTACATCATTTTATTAGGAAATGCATTATAAATGATGTCAAAAATTCTAAAATCGTTACAGATTAAATGTAATTTGAATTTCTTTCAAATTATTTTTTCGTTAAACTTAAATTTCATTTACTTCCTACATCCAATTTGGGTTACTCATCGTTAGCTCAACACCCATAAATGACATGGTAAACAAAACTATACATGTAGCAAAATTCATTTAACAATATTGATAATGATAAAATTATAAGACACTTTCAAGATGTCAAAATGCGTATTAACTTATTTTTATAAATATTATATTGTTTTAAAAAATTACACATTAATTTTTAGAGTTAAGCACAACCCGCGAGAATGACCTTGCAAGTTACCGCGGCCTCACATGCCCGGTGGGGTCCCGATGAATAAAATAATCCCGACCCCATGTGTATGTGTTGTGTCAACCTCGCAATCATTCATGTGGGCATTATAGCACAACTCTAATTTTTGATCTCACAACCCAAAACGGCTGTGTCCGCCTCTGCAATCACATAGGCTGACTATTGATAATGAGCTACTATGAATAACATTATTCGATTTATAAGTTGTAGGATCCATAAATATGTGAATTGTAGTCTATACACTTCGTGGATTCCTACAACTTATAAGGTAGTAACATTTTTGCCAAACGTGTATTCTATAGATTGCTCAACATTTACGGGAAATATGCCCAACCCCTACTTGTATAGTTGTACTTGATTCATTGGTAGGCAAATTACAGCCCTAAAATTTCAGTGGCTCAGATTACCTTTTCAGGATCAGTGTATCACCAAATAATCTGCCATTCAATTTCAGTTCTTGAGAAACTAATGTATCGAGGATAGCCAAATGGTCATGGAATCTAGTGAGAAGATCAATTTTAAACCAAGAACTTGGATGTATGGAGATGAATGGGTAGCATTCAAGAATCAGTGCTTGTTGAAATTGCATTTTGGTGAAACCTCGTAAACTGAGAAAAGTTACCGGGAGAGTGTCAACTAAATCGGAAATTATCTTGCAGAAGAGCAAGATTTTTCGAGTACGATGTCATCAGCTTCAACTGTCTAACTTCGAACCAGAAGTATGCTAGTGCATTTACAACTATCAGAGAATCTGAAACTCGAGATGCCATGAAAGTTGAAATTACACATCAGATTCCCTGATTCTTAAGAATGCAGGCCTCAATTCAATAAAGAAAGAAAGACATTTCAGCATGTGGCATCAGGTTTTGCCGATTCAGATATAGTGGCAGAAAAGAATGATTCGGAATTCCAGATCAGATAAAGCTCGTCCGAGAAGCAATTTAGAAGATTCTTCTTCCAGAGGTTCAAGATCAGACATCTGATGATCAGTCCATAACTACTGAAAACATTCTTGAACAAGATGAAGGTCGTGAATTCAGGTCTTGTCATTATTCACTTACGAAAAGTTGTGGTTAATTGGGCCACTGGTATAAATGAACCTTTGAAATTGTAAAACAGGCAGAAAATATTGTATAACATTCTTTAGGAATTGAAAATTGACAAAGTAAACAAAAAAAGTAGGGGGCGACGGGGGACTCCTCATACGCGTCATCTTCTAACATTTTCAACAAATATCGTACTTCTCTAGTAGAGTGAAATCTACCTAGACCACTCATTTAGTATATACTCGTTGTCACCCCCATTAATTTGCATACATCAAATCCTCCAAATCATCAAACCGTAGATCATCATCTGCATCACTCGACCATGTCGCATCCTTCCATCTGTTCTCCTGGTGGTATACTCTACACACTGTTCTCCTGGTGGTATACTCTACACACAATCCAAAAGTCCAACTGGGGGGCGGAGGGACAAACAAACAAACTCTACCATATGTGTAATTTATATGTTTATCTGTTGGAAAAATACAAAGGATTTTATTAAATTGTGCATAAACAAGAATTAAATAATTTGGAATATTAAAAACACGTAGGTGTTTTGGAAGTTACTCTTAAAGCGTGCTTTACAAAAAAATTCTTTAATCTCCTTGATTCCACCCTCTAGACTTCTTGTTTAATCTTCTTGATTTTACTTCAAATCTTTTGGCCTTTTCCAGTGTTCTTCAAGAACTAAAAAACTGTAGGGATTTTTCTTTGTGTGTGGGTACAAGAATTTATTTATTTTTCATGTATTAATTACACCCATAAGAGGATGTACGCGTCTACATATATGGATTTGATTCAGCAAGACTTTTAATCCCAAAAGGAATCTATCTTATGATTAAATAAAATTCTTCAACAAAAAAGGAATCTCTTTTGTACTTATCTAAATCATAACCACAATATCTAAATGTCACATGCTTGGCACATGCAAGACTATATATATATAATAATAATAATAATAATAATAATAATAATAATAATAAATTATAACTCTTTATTTATTCCAAATTTTATTTTTGAAGCCACTGAAGGGACCATACGGACCCATTAAATCAAGCTCCGATAAATTAATCTTGACCCGATCAACTTTTGATCAGTCTAGATAATTTATTAATCAAGTTCTATTTCACTAAAAGAATGTGACTGCACTCTTAATTTAATTGAAATTACTGAAGATACAATAATTATATCCTCTAACAAATTGCTCTTACATATTACTCCCGTTAATCATGTTGAATATTTGGAAAAGGGTGAAATAACCAAAAAGCCCCTTTTTCCAAATATACATTAAATCCTCAATCCCATTTTCTTTTCGACAATTCCATGTGATTACATCACAATATTAATTCAACAATCATGTCGAATTACTGAGCTCCGATTGAACTATTCATTAGAAAATCTCTCGAGGTCATGATGATGCCTATTATATAAGTTACGGATTCCATATTGGGAATATATGTTCTCCAATTATTTCACTTTAATTCCAAAGGCATCGAGATTTTGATTAACAATTTAATCTCACTCATTGATACTTCAAAAAACTTCAAGGTAGTAATCAAAGTTCATTACTCGCTCGGGGATTAAGGTACTACGTACAATAGCCAAGTGAAATTAAATTCAAGTGGTCAATTCCATAAATTAATTTCACGTGGTACAGTCCAATATGTTCCAAAATGTGCAATCACTTTTATTGCTAAAGTCAAGATCAACTTTAAATACAATTGAGACAATCTTATCAAAATAAAGTGCTCTTCATTATTTACCAATTGTGGACAATAAACTTTAGATCGAATGATAGATCAAATCTTTTATGTTTAACAACTTAAACACTTGATTTATAATATCAAGTTGATCCATAGCAACCTCAAATTAATATAAACAATTTATTGGAAAAAAAATTTTTATTTTTATTTTAAAATGTCACGAGTACAAATAAATTTACTCGAAGGGCTAAAATTATACTAATGTTATCAACATACTATGAAAACTTGCAAAGCAAACATCTAATAAGTTACCTTAGTATCATTTGCAACACTTTGCTGATTATCATTCACTCCAATTTCATGCATAAACTAAGAAGTCTTATCACCTCTACGTGGGTTTCCCTTGTAAAACTCTAAATTCTTTCGAAATCCACGAGTTTAATTAGTATCTACTATAGTTTCATCGTCTCTTATTACTTGCCAACATCCATCAACAACAGCTCCTTCTGAATGTTCTCAATTTCATTTCCTATATCTCTGTAAAGAAAATAAATAAAGATATAACACAGTGTTTGAATTATGCTGCAATTTTTCCTGTTTGTGCTTGTATTGATTTCCAATATATATGGCATTGCATGTAACAAACTTCAGAGGCTATAGGAGTACAATAAGGTGATTCAGCTAATTTTTATCATTTGGTTTTTATAGAAACTGATTCAGAAAGATAAGGAGAGAAACTAGGTTCTGTTGCATTATTGTTAACTGATGATATTTTGTAACTGATCACTTGAACTCTATAACCGATCTTGAACTGATTGAACAGATACTCTAACAATCTCTTGGTGTATAAAATAACAAAATCCAATAAAACTTATACAGTATATAGTTTTCAGAAGACATATTGTGTTTTTGCACACTTATTTAGGTCACAAACATGACTTAATTACGAATAAAATGATTGAATTGTGACTTAATTTCGTTACATTTATGAATTGTAGGTAACACCGATGAACATGGTGAAATACATGAGAAAAGACGCGAAAAAGGACTAAAATGACACAAAGTGAAAGTTCAAGGACCAAGGTGCAATTACCCAAAAGTTGACCTGATGAACAAATCAAGGAATTGGCTGAACCAAATGCCAATTGATAATGCCTTGGGATGATGTAATGGAAAGAGTGAAGAAAAGAGGCCTAGAAGTGAAAGATTCAAGTAAATGGACTAAATTGAAGTTTTTGGAAATTGAAGTCTACCATGCAATCGCATGGTAGAACTCTCATGCGGCCGCATGAAGGGATGCAGGGAATTCAATTGGAAATATGGAATAACCTTGCGGTCGCATGGCTATTTGTCCGATACGAAATTTTCTTTCCTTATACGATTAAAACTCCTTTGATAACCTAATATTGACGGGATATAAATATCAAAAACATTACAGAGACGACAAGAACGCAATTGGAGGCTGAAAAACACTTATTGGAGAGGATTTGAGCGTTAGAACAAAAATTGGCACGAAGAACTTCAAGATTTCTTCAAGATTTCATAACCCGGTGATATCTTTTATTCAAAACATGATGTATTTTGTTATTTTAATTATGTTAGGCTAGATTTTTATATGCTAGGAGATCAATGCACCATGCAGTTGGATCTTTAATTTTCTAATTTTGCAATTCAACATTAAAATATATTTCTTTTGTTTTGAATGATTTATATGCATTTATTATTTCCGCAATTAAGGGCCTATAATTGTATGAGTTTGGGTGATTTATTCTTGCATTCGAGAGAATTGGAATAGATTTGACATAATATAAATTATCGTAGGGTCCGATAGGGGATAGAAATATACCGTTATGCCTTACGTGAATCTTTAAGTGTTCATAAAACTACGTACATTTTTACATATGCACTTGTCATAGAAATATGGGAAAATTGCAGTCAAGGTACAAATCTTTCGTTTATTAGCAGACTTTGCCCAAACCTTTAGTTTGTGCCACCGGAGATACCAAACCTTTAAAAAATGCGTGGGGCCAGTCCAAAATGACGGTTTTCGTCTGTTTGACCGCCAAAACCGTCAGTTGACCCCTTTAATGATAATTTCAAGAATTTTCCCCAAATAAGTGAAGGGCAACATGGTCATTACACACATTTCCCTTCTCAATATCAAACACGTCAATTGCAACTTCCTTCCACTCACTATCCACTATGGAACCTACGAAAACCCACGAAGAAGACGAAACGGACTTCGAAGAAGACAAACATCCAGTGGACATTGCAGCCCACAATCAAGGCTCTCTTCCCCAACCCGTGTATGGTAAGTGTCTTCCCCTGTTTTCGATTTACGGTGTGAAGTTGTATGATTATGAAGTTTCCCTGCTCGATTGTGTTCACGTACTGGATAATTCAAAAATTTTAAGTGATTTGGTGTATTAGAGCGTACTGCTTGTGTACTCTTTTCTGCACATGTTCGTTGCTCGAACTGAAAAGAGCTAGGGCTTAACTTCCTTTTTTTCGGTGTTTTTTCAGGGAAAAATTCAAAGTACTTCAGCATACAGCTTCATCATGGTGGAATTTTATTTCAGAAGATGAGAAATTTTGTGTATGAGCATGGGAAAATAAGTTATATAGACTATATCGACCTTGATTTCTTCAATAGATTTCTTTTGGACAATGCCGTGAAAATGTTAGGATATTCTGATAGAATTAGATATCTGTACAAGATGGAGAAGAAAAGAATGAGTGAAGGTTCATTTTGGTTGGTTAAAGACTCAGATTTCATGAATTTAGTGAAGTGGCTTGGTGATAATAGGACAGCTAAACTGTATTGCTTGCCTGTAGTTGACGTTTTGGAGTTGCCTTGGGATGAAACAGAACAGAAGGATGTTCAAGTGTTTGATTGTGAGACTGGTGAGGAGTTGGCGAAGGTTCAAAAGTCTGGTGAAGCATTGAATGAGCAGCAACCATGCTATGCTATTGAGATTTATGACGAATCAGTAGAAGGTGATGACGTGTATGTAGTTGATAAAGTGGATGACATGGAAATAGATGAAGAGGAAGTTTATACAGTGCATGGAACATAGCATGAGTATACAGAGTTGCATGACGCTGAACCACAGCAGCAGGCTCAGCAGGAGTTGCATGCTGCTGAACAAGAGGCGCAGGCTGCTGAACATGATGTCGAAGCAGAGGTGAAGCCTGCTGAAATTGATGTGCATGCTTCTGGACCATAGCAGCAGGCTCAGCAGGAGCTACATGCTGCTGAATAAGAGGCGCAGGCTGCTAACCATGATGCCGAAACAGAGGTGCAGCCTGCTGAAATTGATGTACATGTTTCTGGACCACAACAGCAAGCTGCTGAACATGAGTTGCATGATGTCGAACCAGAGGTGCATGCTGCTGAAACTGATGTGGAGTTTGGTGAAGGTCCTGAGCTGGATGATGAATATGAGGAGGGTATATTGGGAGAGGAATTCACTGACTCGGAGTACGAGCAGGAAGAAAATATTGCTGTGGAAGATAATGATGAAAACACATATTTCAGGTTAAGTGAAGGTTTTGACATTAGTGCCAGTGGTGAGTAGGAAGGTGTAAGGGATGTGCAGGAAGGTGAGGCAGCTGCTGGGGAAGAATCTGGAATAGAATACGAAGACTCCAGTGAGCTTAGAAGCTTACCCAGTGATACCGAGGCTGAGGGATCATCTGCCAGAAGGAAGAATGTGTGCTGGTTTAACCCTGCAACTGATATGGAAGATCCACAGTTCAAGCCAGGTAATGTCCACTGTTTTGTGTAATTCATTTCTAGTTTAATTCATTTGGATATAATGCATTCTGGTTAAATTCATTTCTGCTAGGGATGAAATTCGACAACGTCCAGATTCTAAGGAATGCAGTAGTTCAATACTCAGTCAAAAATTCCAGGCAACCGATATACGTGAAAAATATGAGGACACAGTTGAGAGTTCGGTGTCAAGATAATTGTCCTTGGGTTTTGTATGCGTACCAACAACCTGACAAGAGTCTTAGAATTAACACATTTGTAGATGAGCACACATGTACCATGGTGTGGCAAAATAAAAGGGTTAATTCAGGTTTTCTGGCAAAGAGATACGTGAGAAAATTTAGGTCTGATCCAAACATTCCAATGAGTAGTTTTATGGAGACTGTGAAAGAGGACTCCATGTATGAGATTTCAAAGCATTAGTTCTACAGGACAAGATAGAAATGTGCATAAGTTATTAATGGGATTGTAGTTGAGTAGTACAAAATTTTATGGGATTACGGTGAGGAATTGAAGAGAACAAATTCAGGCAGTACAGTGCAAATCGAAGGTTCGGGACATACTTTTAAGAGATTGTACATCTACATAGGGGCTTGTAAGGAAGGGTTTAAGGCTGGGTGCAGGCCAGTTGTTGGGTTGGATGGATGCTTCCTAAAATCTGTAGAAGGTGGACAGTTGTTGGCAGCTGTTGGCATCGATGGTAAGAATTGTATGTTCCCGTTAGCATGGGCAGTTGTGGATGCAGAGAACAAAACAAACTGGCAATGGTTCATAGAATTGTTGGTTGATGACATAGGGATGAACAACCCTCGAGCTTGGACATTCATTTTCGACAAACAAAAGGGTTTGGTGGATTCCATAAGTTAATACTGTGAAGGAGCGGAGCATAGGTGTTGTGCTAGACATCTTTATAGCAATTTCACCTTGGCACACAAAGGTCTGGCACTTAAGAACCTATTTTGGACTGCAGCAAGGGCAACAATAATGCCGGAGTGGAAGAGTGCAATGAATGAGTTAAAAGATATAAGTGAAGAGATTTATAACTGGTTCCTTGAAAAACCTCCTTCCCAGTGGACCAGATTCCATTTTGAAGAGCATTCGAGATGTGATATTCTTCTTAATAATTTGTGTGAGGCATTCAACTCTTCCATTGTTGTTTCCAGAGACAGGCCCATCATCTCCATGCTAGAGAAAATTCAGCATCAGCAAATGATAAGGATGAATGCAAAAAGGGAAGCGGCACAGAGGTGGGATCATGCATTCGGGCCAAGAATTGTGAAAATCATTGAGAAGGCTAAGTCTGAGGTAAGGTACTAGAAGGTAGACTATGCAGGCAACCAGAATTTTGAGATAAGCAGCAGAGACGGTTTGAAGTGGAGCGTTGACTTGACAGAATATGCATGTGCTTGCAGAAAATGGCAGCTCACTGGAATACCATGTCCCCATGCAATATCAAGCATGCTTTTAAGGGATATTGACATATATGAGTACATCAACCCATGGTATAGCAAGGAGACATACCTGAAATGTTACTCCCCAGTGATCCACCCAATGTCAGGGCCTAAACTGTGGCCAGAATTGGGAAAGCATCCTCTCAATCAACCTCAGAATAGAAAACAGGCTGGCAGACCCAAAAAATTGAGGAAGAGGTCACAGGCAGAGCCACCTGCAGGCGTTAAGATGGGAAGGACTGGCATGAAGATGACGTTAAACGCTGTGGAGGGTCTGGACATAACAAAAGAAGCTGTAAGGAGGCACTGCTTGGTGAAGATAGTTCACAGCAACAGTCTCAACCAACCACACAAGAAGATACACATACCAGATCAACAAAGGGAAAGAGAAAAACACATTCAACGCAAACCTCCAAGTCACAGACAAAGAAGTCCAAGCATAGAGGATCGCAATCTTGAATATTATGTGGTTTCTCTTGTATAGTTACCTTTTTGGGAAAATGCTGTGATTTTTTGTAAACTGAACTGGAAATATATACTTCCAATGCTGTGTATTTTGTAGATGTAACTGGAATTTTTGATGAAATTGTTCAATGTGATGATAATGTTGATATCTACTATCTTACATTATGTTTCTGCTGTTTGTCGTTGGTTTCTGAAATTGTATTCATAAGATCTGATGTGCAGGCGATTATGAAATATATGAAAATGTTTTATACTTCCTATGAACGTATTATCAAATGTTTGGTACCTTTGTTGCAATGTTTTTAAAGGTTTGGTACTCTGTCTGAAACCATTAGAAAAGGTTTGGTACTGATTCTGCGAATCGTTATAAGGTTTGGTACCTATGCTGCACCTTCTTCAGATAAGTTTGAAGTGTAATCTGCTCTTTTAATTTTGCATTTGACATAGAGGCCAGGAAAATATCGTTAAATTTCTAGTCAAAATGTCCAACACAATTTTTCTTTTTTTACATATGCATTTCACAACATCTAGCACATGGCTCCATTTCGAAACCCTAAGCTCAAATTTCTGGAACAAAAAACTAAAATCCTACAATCTGACCCTACATACCTAGGAACAAACCCATTTTGTAAACACTCCACACACAAAGCCGAAGAGCCAGATCTTCCACACATTTGGTCTTGTTGCTTGAAGGGTGTCGATTTCAGCTTCCATTTCCCTCCTAGCTCGTAATAGACCAGGAATCAGTTCCTTCGATCTCTCACACATCGGAGGGTCACACCACATAAAGAAGGTGCATCTACCCACATCTTGACTTCGAGGACAAGTGAGAGATCTTCTTCCCGGGTTCAAGTTCGTCCACGAGGTCTTCATCTACACTGGGGAACCACATCTGCATACATTCCCCTCCACGTGCGTGCTAATTTTTTTTACTACATGTGAGAGTGAAGATAGGTAATATATAGTGTAAAGAAATGGAGAGAAATAAATAGTGAAGTATATAATTGGAGGGAAATGTGTGTAATGACCATGTTGCCCTTCACTTATTTGAGAAAAATTCTTGAAATTATCATTAAAGGGGTCAACTGACGGTTTTGGTGGTCAAACAGACGGAAACCGTCATTTTGGACTAGCCCCACACATTTTTTAAATGTTTGGTATCTCCGGTGGCACAAACTAAAGGTTTGGACAAAGTCTGCTAATAAATGAAAGGTTTGGTACCTCGGCTGCAATTTTCCTTAGAAATATAGGTCGGTGGTATGTAGAAATAGGTTTGATACATCTCAAGAGAAAGTATTGGATAGACTTAGGAACATTAATTCATCAACAATTGAATTATGTTGTCATATTGTGAAACTAGAGTTTAAAGTGATAATTGCATGAGAAATCGTGATCCTAGTGTATTTAATTTCTATTGATTACAACAAACGTGCGTTCTCAACAATTGATTTCATTCTAGAGTTTCAAATTATTTTTTTGCATATTAATTTCAATTTAATCATAAAAAATTGCATAATTGAGGTTTAATTAGGTCTACATTCACTTTGGTAATTTAGTTTCGATTAAGGCTACGGTAGGTAGAATTTGAACTAATCAATCTCTGTGGGACGATATTCGGACTCATTTAATCCACTTTATTACTTGTTAACGAACCGTACACTTGCGATAGTTTTAAATCGAAAGAAAATAATTTCGCGAACACATATCAAGAAAGAAACAAATTAACATAAAAAGTGAAGATACGAATATTCTACCTTCAAGATTTTTCGGGTTTAAGTCGTATACATTATTAACCACTTTAATGAGACTTCGAGGCATCTTGTGATGGAGAAATTTTCTGGTATTAATGCCACGGAGTGAAGAAATAAAATTTTCTTCTTTTATTTGGTACTACATCACCAAAAAAGGTAAGGGAATTGATTAGGTTTTGGATGGATAGTTCTAGCTGGGGACGTGTAGGAAACTTAGATTTACTCTTCTAGTTTCATTTAATATATTTATCTAATATTAAGGATAGAGCTGTGTGTTTCCTCTACATTGTTCTATGAATTTAATCTGGAAAAAAATTGCATTAAAAATTCAATTTTTAATGTTATTTTGATTGGTGTAAATTGGAATAATATTTGGAATTTTTCTTTTTAACATATGAAAATAGCACTTTGCTCTCCATTTACTTGAAGAGACACTGTCTAAACATTGCTTTTCAATTGATTTTGCTACCTAACAGACAGACTTCCAGTTCATTGCTACCTCAGGGCCTCTGTGACTGTGAGTTGCTCACTGACTCGTTGGAATTTGGAAATTTTACATATTGTCCTGTGAAATGGTGAATTGCATTGTGAATATAATTGTGCTGTGAATTGCTAGCCAAAAAACTCGACGTTTGGCATCGATAAAATTGTGCCCTCATTGAACTAATATCCTAGCTTCGTCCTTGCTTCTTCTCGTTCTTGATTTTGGGATTAAGTAATCAATACTAAGTTGAGCATTAGTAGGGTGAAAAGCATAACCAGGAAAAATATTCTTAAAGTATTCATCATCGTTAACTTGTGAATAATAATATGTGTGGTCTGTTGGAGCATAATAGGTTTGCTTGATCTCCATTTGTAGTTGCAAGGAGGCCCGAGAAGAAAAAAGAGAAAACCATAATATAAATTGAAACAAAGCTTGGACGTTTTCATTTGGGTTCAGTGTATTTATATAAATAACTTTGAATCTGAATCTAGTGAGAGTGTATCTATTTGAATTCTACATCTCTTCCTTAACCAACTATGCAATTTGATATTGATATTTTTGACCTCCTTTTTGATTGGGATCTCGCAGACAACAGATGCCGGATCCACTCTTGCACACATAAGTTGGACCCTACACGCGAAGGCGAATCAATGGTCAAAAGCACTCTAGAATGATGCATAGGAACAACTCTTAAACACGAGACTATGGAATGCGGATTTTCGGCAAGGTGTATTAAGAACGATCGTGCAAGAATTAACAATCACGTATGACAATATCATAGAAAGGAAGAAAGCAAAACGAGAACGTTGTGTGTTGCATTAAGTTATGTTTTGTATTTAAAGTTTCATTAGTCCTCAAATGTTACATGGGGGGATATTCATAGTAGTGCAAGTAAAATTGTAGCCCTTAGATGAACATACATGTGGCCTCATCTCTTTAATCCAAATATCTAATCATAGCCATCGCTTTGACTTTCCTAGCTGGAGGTGCATTTAATGTCCTTACACATGGCAGGCACCCTATTGACAAGGCAAGACTCTTACACTTACTACAAAGGTCAATCATTCCAAAGAGATCTCACGTATCAATTCAAGATCTCATTGCGCCACGGAGCCTCGATTCAACATTGTAAAGCTCTTCGAACTTCAGTTTGCTAGACCTCTTCACTTTGGCACCTCCACTTTGGTAGAGGAATATGAAGATGGGCCAATGTATTGTCCTCAGGGCCTCATCCACTATGCCACCGACTTCGGCGGTGGAGGGTTCATAGTTGCAGTGGGTTAGCCACATTGAGCCACGTGTGCCGACGCATAACAGATACTATAATAGAACGTTGGAGAAAGTTTCACGACTCCAAAGCATCCAAGAAAACCATAGCATAAGAATGAAATTGACCAAGTGTTTTGTGTCAACGTCTCATCGAGACCTATACTAATATTTTGAGTCAAAGATTGACGCAACCACCACCACTATTTTCATAACAAATTATAATTTTGTTTGCCTTTCAGTAGCAAAATCTTTGCGTTTGAAACAAATTATAATCCAGAAATTCAATTATAAATGAATATTAATTAACAAAGGGCTGGGGATTGATTCAAAATTCTAACAAAGTTAGGGACAAATTTTGTTAGTAGCCCTTTGTAACTTGATTAGAAATCTTAATAGAAGACATGAGCGCAAGAAATTATGCGGCTGAGAGTTCAAGGAAAAAGAGAATCCTTTAGGCAGTTAAAAAGAAGACTTTAATGTAACTAATATAAGGATTTTATATGCAATTAAATATTTTTATTTTTTTATTTTTTATCATTATTTTTTTTCATGTTTGGTGGAACAGTCACACAAATGTTTATATAGATAGCAAGTCATTTATTATGTCACACATACCCACGTCATAAAATGCAGTAAAAAATAAAAAATAAAAATAATATTGTCCTGTGAAAACAAACAATAGTAAAAGTTACCTTATATCACCGGATTTTCAAATGCAGCTTTTTTAAATTCAAATTTTCAGAATTTTTTTTTTTTCTTATTTCTTCCCCTCCCCAGTTCATTTGGATAATTTTTTGCATAATTATGTCTCGCCTTCAATGAACCATAATTCTCAATCTGCCTCAGCACTCAATTGCGTTAGACAAGTTTATGATCAGCTGCACCCATTATCGAAAATTTTGGGTCGATGGCCACAAAATTTATGGTAATACCATTGATGGAGATTACAAAGAATGTTTCGACTGGAATTGAATACGAGGTGTTTTTCACTAATCTCATTTGTCATCCTCGGGTGGGAAAATAATGTGAGAGAAAAAGACCTCTTTGCAAAATCATAGGGAAAATGATGATAGGATAAGTAAATAACAACATATAACTGTTACTTAAAAATCTATAAAATATCGATCACAATCCTAATTTCAAATAACAAAATACCTTTATAAATTATTCCTTGAAAATTTTAAACAAATACTAAAATTTTTTCAGTTGGTATGACATTTGCTTTTTATAGAGGATTTTAGTTTTTGTTTGAAAACAGTGTTTAAGAGAAATTCATATTTTAAAAGTACTTTAAGAGAGTAACATTTGACCAGTTTCATCTAAAAACACTTCTAATTAGAATAAACTAATTCATAAAATTAGTCAAACGGATCCCAATCAACTTTTGAAAGTCAAAATTCCTTTTGATTTCTCAAAAATCATGCCAAAGAGACCCTAAATATAACCCACAATTCAACGAGTCCAATTGATAAAATTTTAACTTGATTCATCTAACAAGTGCTTATTATGCCCTTGTTTGGTGTTGATTAAAATTATATTTTAGAAGATTTTGATAAAAATGATTAAATGTGTGGTTAAAATTCATTCCATAAAATATGTGGTTCAAATTAACCACTGTTTAATAACTATCAAAGTCAGTTTTTTTGGGAAAAATAAATTTTGAAATAGTGATCTAATAGAAAACGTGTAATTAAAAAGTAAGAAAAAAATATATTTACGTTTACAATATATTATTGTGAAAATACGTGGTCAGTAATGAATTTGGAAAAAAAACGTAGAATTTTGTTTTAATGATTGTCAAAAAAAAAGTGAGGATCGACTTTGATTTAAACATAAGCTATAAAAGTGAGCTTGAAGAAAATAATTAATTAATATTATAATTATCATATCATTCACGCGGATTTACGTGTCCCTATGGACCAACCACGAACACAGTACCAACATTTTCTGTCTTAATACCCACCCTTTGATCATCCCCTCCAATATCTCCACCGTAGGTTACTTCCTCCCATAAAAAACAATGACAAGTATTTTAAAGAATAATGCTACTTGTGCAACTTTGTTTGAGAATTTTAAACTTGACCAATCACATTTATCTGTTTTAAAAATTATTTTTTAAATCAACGATTCTAGATTTAACGATGTCAAGATTGTCAACAAGGGTTGTACAAATAAGTTAATTGAATTTTAAATGGCGCCAATTCTGGCCCGCCAGTACGGAACCAACACCTGTGCTTATCCCTTCCTAGCAGCCCATTATAACTATTATTGTGCAGGAAACATAATATAATGTACAAAAATGATGTTATTCATTGTAAGTACAAAAATAGCTACCTTATGTGGCATATATGTGACAAATTATCATTTGACATATTAATATAATAATTTTTTATTGTCTCATATATCAAATAAAAAAATTAAAACATGTATGTCGTAGGACGACTATTAAAGCCATTATTATGAATAACATTACTCAACTTTGCAATGATTGATTTGAGGAAGATAATTTGTATGAATACATGGCCACTTATATATATGTAAAATCATTTTTTAATCAGTAGTGCTTTCCGACAAGGGCGGACCCAAGATTATTTTTCAGTGGGGGCCAAACAAAAAAAAAAAGAGCTAAAATAAACTGTGAAAGCAAAAGAATGAAAGAGCCAAAATGAAAACACAAGAAGAATGACAAAAAGAACATTTTGAGAATCGAACTCAGGGCTTCCTAGTTCCCACATCTAAAGCAATAATAACCATTGGTCCAAATGCCCAGCATTTTTCTCAAGATATTTGAAATTTCAGTGGAGACGACTGCCCCCTCTTGGCCCTTAATGGGTCTGCCCCTGCTTTCCAAAAATCATTCGTTCAATACGACTTTGATAAGGTTGATTTTTTTCCCCCTTTACACACTTTTGTTATTTGAACTGTTGAAAAGGTACACCAAACTGATAATACTGTAGGCCTAATGTTTGGTTACTATTCATTAACCGATCACAACAGTAAGAACCCTTCACAACTCTACAAGATAATATTGAAATATACAAAATTGAAATTAAAGCACTCAGCTCTAAATAGATTAGAAAGGCATAATTGAAAGATTATTTACTGCTTTGAAGATATGAAGCTAAAAATCCTGTACAGCCCCACTTGGTCTGGAACTTTGTCCTATTCACACATATTCTTAAGGATTTTTTTCGGTATCCCTTAAAGTCAATTAATCAAGAAAAATACTTTAATTTGATTACGACTGAAATATTATTATAATTTGGTTTTGATTGCTCTTGATCCATCGATAAAGAACACGTTTATTTCGAGTTGAAAATTGTTGCTTTGTATCTTATTGACCGTCTTATCATTACATTTTTGTTACTTAGACAAAAAAATCACTTCTTCTTAGTAAATAAGAAGACCTCAATTTGTAATATGTTGAGATTTTAAGAAATATGTTGACGTCTTTTCATTTGATAAGGAAATATGATTTACGGAGAGGTCAGAAATGTATTAGAGGGACAATTGATGTGAGCCCGTTTGTCTACGTTTGTAGTTTCAATAATTTTGTTGGATGCACAAATTTTATTATAAAAGTTAGTCACGGTTTACTTAACAATGATAATTTGCAAAAAATGTTAATGGATGGATCATTGAATGTGATGAAAGAATGCTCTCCGATATTCATTTCATACTAGAATAAATAAGTAGATAATAAAATGCTTTACTAGGTACTATAATATTAATGTGAAAGGATTAGTTTTATGCCCATATTAGATAAAAGATATCTTGCCCACTGATGATGTGTCAACAATAAATAGAAGATACCTTGCTTGACGGTGATGTGAAACTCTTGATGTGGCAGCACAAATCACCGGTACTTTAGATTCACTGATAGACATATATCTCATGTCCACCATGAATAGGAAATAAGTAAAATGATTAAATGTATTAGGATAAGTAATTAACAACAAATATTTGTTACTCATGTAAAATTTTATCAGATCCGTTTTGCTACACTTATATTCTAGTTGGCATTCTCATTTACATTTCACACGTTTCACACAATTTTGTCATTGATTTGTCCAACACTTAAAACAATCAATGACTTCGATTTTTACACCACTTCTCATCCAAGATGTATACAAAAAATTTGTAAGTAGATTAATTCAAGTTTATCTAACGGGTGCTTACTATAAAGGAGAGCTTGAAGAAAATAATTATTTGATATGATGTTTAAAATTATAATTACCATGTGATTCACGCATACTTATGCTTTGGACCACTCACAAACACACCAACATCATATCGTGTCACAATATCCACCCCTTTGATCATCCTCACCTATTTCTCAATCGTAGATTCCCTCCTCTCACAAAAGACAATTACGATAATTTTAAATAATAATACTATTCATAGTCGCTCTCTATCAATAATCATTCTATGTAATAGTTTGTTATTTTAAGTATTAATCTTTCTATAATTTCGCTTCCTGAAATAACAAGTTAATCCTAAAATAACAAATTGTCACATAAGACTACTATTATAGTGAGCGACCATAAAGATCATTATTCAATTTTAAATGGTGTCGCTCTATCCCTCAAATACATAACCAACACTAGTGCTTGTCTCTTTTAGGGCTGGACAAAACTCACGAACCGAACCGAACCTGAACTGAACCGAACTCGACGGTTCTTCTCAAATTAAATACCTGAACGGGTATTTGAATCAAGAATCGACGGGTACGGTTCGGTTCGGATCGGTTCTGGTTCTAGGCCAAAATCCGAAGAACTGAATCTCCTTAATTTTTTTAATTTATTTATTTTAAATAAGTAAAATTATTTTATTTTTTCTAAATAAATTTGTTAACTAGTTAATTTAGTTCAAACCACAAAATATGATTTTTCTATTTCTAATTTTCAGTTCAAAATCAACTTAATCAAATTGACCTCAATTTTATTCAAATCTGTTACTCTACTGTAGTGTCGTTTCTACTGAAAAAAAAATCGAATTAAAGCTCTACAACATCTCTCTTAATTATTTTGAGCTCGCTATCTTTCTCTTCCTGTGATTTTAATAATCAAATTTATGAAAAATTCAGTAAAGAGAGACATATAAAATTGGATTACGTTATTTTGTAAAAGCTAATATTGAACATATCATTAATTAAATTAATGTAACTTTGTATATATTAAAAAATTTAATTATAATGCAGAACCGAATGAAACTGAACCCGAACGATTTTATAATTAAATTTGGACCCGACGGTTCCACTTACTAAATATCCGAAAATTTACCGGACCATGTCCAGCCCTAGTCCCTTCCCAGCCGCCCACAGAAACAGTTACTGTATAACAATCAACGTATTGTACAATGATTGATTTGAGAAGTGTTAGGGCTTCTATGGGAGAGGTTGGAGAAACTATTGGAAATTTGGAAATAACGTAGGTTTTTAGATTATTAATAATTATTATTTATTATATTCATTATTTATTTTTCTGTAATACAGCGAAGGATTACTATGCGTTAAATGGATTGACGATTAAAAAGGAAATAAAAACTCAATCACTCAAAAGTACTTGAGAGTGAGCTCCCAAACAATCCCTTAAATTGGGGCTTTTTAAGGTGGTTAATCAGTATGCAGGTTCATGCCTAAGGTTCGGTTATAGGCATGGATGCCTGAGGCCTGTAAATATTGCTTTTGCCTACCCAAGATGACTCACATCACTCTTAGTGTGTTAAGCAGTCGTTCGACGAACAGGAGAGAGAGAGAGGCTTGACTTTACTAGTTGGTACAACCTGTTGACTTGTCTTTTATTGTTATATTTCAGTTTTTTTATTGTTATTTTGCAAAACTTCTTTTGTTGATCTTTGGATTACAGTGATTTTTATTTGCTTAATTTCATTTTTTCTAACTGAAATTTAAGAAAAATAACCTTCCATAGTTAATAATGATTTTTTTTATCCTGGATTTCTTGTAGGAAGAAAAGCAAGAAATTCACGGAAAGAAAAAAAAAACCACATTTATTAAGTACGATATTATAAGCGTTTAGAAATGGAGTTGAGATCATGAATCGTGAAACGTTGACTTTTTAAATGTTTATCGTGATTTGTCTTATACGCTTACGTGCTTATGTGTTCACAAATCTTGTGTAAGATTAGTAGTGAAGCGTATTTTTCCAACTCGAAAAGTCTAACAAGATACTAAAAGAAATGTTAGTTTGCAAGCATTAATTGCTTTGACGTTCATCGTTCTATGTTATGACAATATTTTTCGAAGTCAAGTTCCAGTCTTGATTAAGGAAAATGAGGTCTAAACATTATTTTCCTTTCAATTTTACTCAAATAAATTTGTGTTTTAACGAATTTAGAAAGTAGACCGACTCAATGAAGCAAATTTTGGTACAAACATCATTTTACTTTTAGTTTTGATGGTCATTTTTAACTTTTACTGTTATATAATCAAATCACCGTGTTTGTGGCCCGCTGATAGTTGAGGTGACAATACCAATTGGACGGACAAAACTTTTGATAAATGTAAATGGCATGCGTAATAATACACGATTATATTGTCAAATTGTTAACTCGTAAAGTACTATCTGCTTCACAAGAACATTTTTCTTCTTATTCTTTGTAGCTTTATGTTGCATCCCTAAATTCTGAATTTAAAGCCTCTACTTCATGAGAGACTTAAGTTGAAGTTGAGATGTGACAAAAAATCTGAGCCAATTCATTACAAATTGATACCAAGATTCAATTTAAGTCTTTTATGAGGAAGAAGTCTTGAATCCGAATTTTGAGGAAAGCGATAGAAATCCATGAGAGATAAGAGAAAAGATGCTCTCCTAAAGTGACTTGTATGTATAATATAATGATTTGAACACGTGTGAGATTATTTAAATAATAATAATAACTTGTGCATCTCAACCTATGTGCCCGTGCCTGTGTCGTTATAAAATGTATGATTGAAAAGATAAGAATTATGAGTTTCATAAAATGTATTTTTTAACATTGAAAAATATATAATTGAAAAGTTATATTTTATCAAACAAGCGCCTAATTATATGTGCTCACGCAAACTCACGCTCACGTCCAAGTGATGACAACAGTTCCGTCCACATCATGGAGGGTCGCTCAATGGTCAGCATGCCGGTGCGCATGTGCCTCGATGTCCAGCTGCCCAGGGGTCCTCGCTCAACTGGAGCCACGAACGTTGAGCAAAGTACCACTCAAAATGATACAGAACCACAAGAATCAAGCAACAACATTCACAAGGATGAGTGGTTGGTCGCTATAGAGAACCATGTTGACGACACAACAGACAAATCCCAAATACAGAGGATTCCATCGTTGCTGCGTGAGAAACAATCCAACAATTGTTATGATCCTCATGTAGTTTCGATAGGCCCTTATCATTACGGAAAGCCACAGCTCGACACATTCGAGAAGCTAAAGATTCCAATCGCACAGAAATTCATTCGTGCCTGTGGTAATCAAGTATCCCTGGAACAGTTATATGACGAGGTGGCAAAGATGGGTAAAATTGCCCTCGAATACTATGAGGAAGGCTCGATTGAAGTCAAAGACGATGAAGCGTTCAACAGAATGATGTTTCTTGATGCTTGCTTTGTGGTTCATTTTATGTCCATCAATTCCTATGGGATAGATAAATTAGATCCACTGTTGCCTTGGATTTGCTACTTTGCTTTTGTGCAAAGAGACTTGTTCTTGCTAGAGAATCAAATTCCTTTACTACTACTAAAAGTTTTGATCAAATTCAGGTGCGAAAATGAAGGCGAGAAGACAAAGTTGATTCAGAATTTCCTTGATCAGAAGGTCACCATAATGCCACCTGAAAAAAATTCATCACTGATGCTGTCAAGAAATATCTTGCACAAAAGATGGGATGCAGTGTTCAGAAAAAAGAGAAATCGAAATTAGATATGGATGCACCCCCTACTCACCTTCTACATCTAGTTCGGGAATAGCTCATCGGGCCATCTCCCAAAGACGAAAACGAGAAGCAATTTGTTTAATGGCATTCGTATCGTTCAGTAACTGAGCTCGTATCAGCAGGAATTCATTTCAGATTAAGTCAAACTAACCACGTTACCGACGTAAAATTCAAATCTCACCTTACTTCTGGTACTCTTACACTTCCTCCAATAATGGTTGATGATTCAACAAATGATTTCCTATTAAATTTGGTGGCTTATGAAATGTGTCCCCATGGACCTTCTGATTATCACATTACATCATACGTTAGCTTAATGGATTCACTCATTGATCATGCTGATGATGTTAAAGAGCTCCGGAAAAGAAGAATTCTTGTCAACAATTTAGGCAGTGACAAAGAATTGGCGCAACTCTTTAACGATATATCTAAGAATTTGGTACCTGATCCCCGTGCATATTCAGATGTTAAGTTGCAGATTGAAAATCATTGCAAGAGTAAAGCACAAGTCTGGATGGCTGAATGGATACACGACCATTTTAGCAGTCCTTGGGCTCTCTTGGCTTTTCTAGGTGCAATTTTCGCCCTCGCCCTTACTTTGTTACAGACATATATTGCTGTTTTTTCCGCACTAAAGGTCTCAGGACACAAGACTTCCTAAATCAATGATCTCGTACGAGCTCTTCTGTTGCGAAAGTTCGTTGTTTTAAGCACGTTTTAGAAACAAGATACCTTAGGATAATAGCAGTTCTGCATGGAAAGACATAATCATATGTTCTGTAGTTATGTACAAATGATCAGTTTGAAAAATGCAATAAAAAACCTTCAGGTGGCCTGAAAGGCGGATCCAGACATTTTGTGCAGCGGAGTCAAAATTTAAAATGCAATTTTTATTTTTTATTTTTTCCAAAAATAACATTGATTGTTCCCATAACACAATTTGAAACACCATTTCAACAAATTGCAAAAGATCATATACAAACACATCGAAACACTCGATCAGAAGAGAGAAATTCAGAAATTAGAATACACACAAACTTTTTGAAAAATCAGATTCATATCACATATCCTAATATCCAAATCCACATACATTTCAAGTTTCAACATTATCAAATTTTCACAAATCATAAAGATATTTACATTTTATACTACCCTTTTGATAGAGTCAACTTCAGCGCGATTAGCAGGGGAAGTCCGGCGGAGGAGGGTTCCTGGTTGTATTGTATTCTTGTATTTGATATTTATTCAATTCAATGATTCATCGATTTGTGGCCGTGAAAAGAAGAAGTCGAGGCTCGAAGGCTGGAGAAGAAATGAAGAATGAAGTCTGAACCCTGAAGATGAGATGTCGCAGAGAGAAGTCAGAAGTTGGTCGGGACTTGGGACTTGGAATTTGGGTAAAGTAAATTATAATAATGGATTATGGATTGGAGATATGGGAATTGGGCTTCAGTTAGTGGCCCGCTGGGCTACTGTAGGGAAATTACACCATTAAAAATAAATAAATAAATAATAACAATAAATAAATAAATAAATTCCAAAATTTTTGTGGGTCAAATGACCCACATAATCCCATGTTGGTCCTCCCCTTGGTGGCTTGTAAACCAAGCTTGAGAAGAACTCTCTTTGGTGTTTTCATTCTATTGGCAACAAATCTTTCCAAACTTGTGGAGACAATTCCAAACCCTTAAAGGCTTTTCTCAAAGCCTAAGTACTTAACTAGAGCTACAACTATTGATAAAACTTTGAAAAGTTTATTAAACAAACGCCGTAAAAGAAAACTAGAAGATAATATGATTAATTAAGGTTAATGTTATTTATATATAATTGTGTACAGATTGATTGCAGTGAAGCAGTTTGTGATTCTTGTAACTTTCTGTATGAAACAAGGTTGCAACTCTCCTGTACTTTGCCTTGGTCATATTCTAATTGTCTTTTAGCTCAAACCGTATAGAAAATGTAAAAAGGATAATCTAGAATAAAATATTGAGGAAAGAAATGATAAAAAAGTAGTTTTAGTTAAATCCCTTGCCCGCAAATCCTTATATGAAATCTGAGTAGAAACCAGGTGGTTGCTTCAATAGGTTTATGTTTAGAGATGTAAAAATATGTCAATCTATGGAGGAATGACTGGCCCAACGTAAACTAGATTTGGCCCATTTGGGGTTTGCATGGATTTTGGTCACTAAAAATTTAAAGCATCTTGATTGCTTACTTAATGCTGAAAATATCTTTAATTGCTCTGTAAACTTTAAAAACATCTTTAATTGTTCAATGAAGTTTGAGGTGGTCGAATTTTGGTCATATAAACTTATAAAAATGACGTTGGCATATTGTTCATTATAAAATATGTACTGTAATAGCATGGATTGCGTAAAAATAATAAAGTGGACAAACATGTCTGTGTTGTAGATCCCACGAGAAATGATTACTAATTTACACGATAGTTAAATTTAATTTTAACATATTTTTGTAGAATTTTTAGTTATTTTAATTATTTGAAAATTTCAAATTTATTGTGTATTTTGTTGTTAAAAATTAAACCAAATTAAAATTTGGATTTTACAAGGAAACGCACAATAAATTTAATTAAATTTATTGTTTGTTTCATTGCAAGTTTATTATTTAATATGATTTTTCTTTTCTTTTCAACTTCAGTACTTACTACCTGCACTACAATAATCGAAATTTATTATGGCATTTCCATTGGACATTGTGTCATAACCGATGGAGTGATACATGAAACTATTAAACCTTTTGTTTGAGTTGTGATGCTAATTATGAAATTATAACTCGAATACTGGGCTATGATGAAAACGGGCTCAGGCCCAAATTTTTTTTTTAAGATGCTACACTTCATTGCCCGATAACACACTTGGTGAGCCCAAGAACCCGAGCCCAAAACCTGAGGATTACGTGTGTTGCTCCAAGATCGTTAGATCCCTTATCTCAGATCAATGGTTCGATGGTTATTAAATGTCACGCCTTTTGAGCGACTCTTGACTGAGGCTTATTCATTCGAACTGTCCTTAGAACTCTCTGGAAAACCCTAGCCTTTTCTGTTTGCTTTCTCCTTCGTCTCCTTCGAGTTCCTTGAGAGATCTTATGTGATTTGGGGGCTATATTTTCTGTGTGAATAATGTGAATCTTAGTGATTCCTGGTGAGAAAAGAAAGTGTTGTTATACGGTCTAGGGTTTCCTATTCGGTCTTGTTGAAGAAACCACATTCGATCCTTTTGTTGTGGGATTTTTTGGGGTTTACTCTTGGGTAATCTTTACCAGTGTACAGAAGGGTACCATGAGTATTCTGAGCCCATGATTCGATGAAATCTTGTGTTAAACCTTTTTTGATTTGGAGTCTGTAATATATATATTCTTTTTCGTTCATACATTTTTTTTTTACTTTGAGATTCGACTAACATTACCTTTGTTGTGTTACTCGAATTCTTACAGGCGTACTCATTGAGTGAACTCAGTTTTCAGACTCAATCCTCAGGTGACCAGTATTAATTCTCGAGGACTTCTTTGTTATTTAGTAGTCCTCGCTCGACTACTATCTTTGGTTTGCAGTCTTGACTCATCATAATACTTAATCTATTTTTGTTGTATATATATAATATGCATGTTGTTACTGGAAATTTAATATACAGTTCAATAGATCTTCATGTGTATTATAATATATGTTCGTAGTTAAAAATTTTGGTAAACTGCTTTCCTATCCATTGTCTGTGTGATACATTGGGAATATTATTTCCTGCTTGTTGATCTTGATGTCTTAAGTTGAGCCTTGACCTGAGGACATGATCTTCACGGAATCCTGGTGAACTTGGGCATTTAAGGCCTGAAGTGTATTGCACTGTATCTACTGTTACTTCTTGATATTGGTGAATACTTCTTGTGCTTTTTTTTTTTTTTGGGTATTGATCCTGCATCTTTTATTTTGTTGTTGAACACTGAACTTCAAAAATAAATTTTCTTGTGTTGGTTAAAAATTCCAAATGACAACAACTACATTTGAACTTGGGGTTTTTAATGGAAAAGGGAATTTCCCCATTTGGCAACAAAAAATGAAAGGAGTCCTTGTTCAACAGAAAGTTGCAAAAGCTATAACTGGTGATTTTCCTGATACTATAACTGAAGCACATAAAATTGAATGTGATGAACTTGCCTCTACCTCTATCATATTGCATCTATTTGATCAAGTTTTGAGAAAAGTTGGGAAACATGATAGTGCTAAAGACTTGTGGGAAAAACTAGAAGAACTTTATTTAGTTAAGTCCCTACCAAATAAACTGTTTCTCTTAGAAAGATTTTTTAGTTTTATGATTGACATGACTAAAGACTTAGAAGAGAACTTTGACATCTTTAATAAATTGGTTCAAGATATTACCAATGCGGGAGACAAAGTGTCTGATGAATACAAGGTTGTGATTCTTCTACATTCATTACCTGAAATGTATAACGATGTCAAAAGTGCCATTAAATATGTTAGGGATTCATTGACTCTTGAAGTTGTTATTAACTCTTTAAGGAGCAAGGATCTGGAACTTAAAATTGGAAAACATGGAAGGGATCCTGAGAGTTTATTTGTTAGAGGGGGTCACTTAATAGGCAAAATCATGATCAGGATAATCAGAGTTATCAGGGAAATAACAATAACAAGAAGAAATGGAAAGGAAAACCTAGGTCAAAATCTAGGATTGGAAATAGAAAGTGTTATGGATGTGGTAAAACTGGTCATTTCATTAAAGATTGCTCTAAGAAAAAGAATGAACAAAGAGAGAAGAAGGTAGATGAGGGAAATGTAGTTGAGCCCCTAGAAGATAAAACTGTAGATATCTATGTTGTTACATAACCCATTACTAACCTTAATAATGTAAATTGTTCTGAGAGTAATGACCAGGGTCAAGAGTGGATCCTTGACTTTGGCTGCACCTTTCATATGACTTCTAAAAGAACTTGGCTAGAAAATTTTAAAGAAATAAATGGTGGTGAGGTAGTAATGGGTAATAGTGCTACATGTAAGGTTAAGGAAATTGGCAGTGTGACTTTGAAATTTGATAATGAATATATATTTACTCTAGAAAGAGTAAGCTATGTTCTTGATTTAAATAGAAATGTAATCTCAATGGGAAATCTATATGACATTAGCCTACAAGCTAAATTTGGTGATGGATTGTTAAAAGTAATTAAAGGTTCACTTGTCATATTCAAGGGTGTCAAAGAAATGGTACATATGTCACTAGAGCTGAAGTTCTTTCAAGTCACATTGTTGAGTCCTCAACAGTTGAGGTTGATGCCACTTTAAAATGGTACAACAGGTTAGCTCATGTGCGTGAAAGAGGTCTGCACATCTTGAATAAAAAAGGTGTTTTTGGAAAAGATAATATATAAAAAATCCCATTCTGTGAGCACTGCACTTTAGGTAAACAACATAGACTTCATTTTAATACCGAAAAGCATGAGACTACTTCAATTTTGGAATATGTACATGTTGATTTATGGGGGCCTCATCTACCATCACTCGAGGTGGAAACAAATATTTTTTGTCCCTGATTGATGATTTTTCAAGAAAGGTTTGGATTTTTCTGTTAAAACAAAAGTCTGATATTTTGAAAAATTTAAACTTGGAAAACCTTAATTGAAAATCAATCTGGGAAGAAAATGAAGATTTTAAGGACGGATAACGGTCTAGAATTTCGTAACACTGATTTTGATCAACTATGCAGAAATAGTGGAATTCTAAGACATAAGACTGTTCCTTATACCCCTCAGCAAAATGGAGTTGCTGAGAGGATAAATAGGACAATTCTAGACAAGGTTAGATGCATGATAATTAGTTCTAGTGTTCCAAAAGTGTTGTGGGGTGAAGCTGCTATGACAACAGTATATATCATAAATAGAACCCCTTCTAGTGCCTTAGATGGTAAAACCCCTGAAGAAGTGTGATCTGGAAAAATTCCATATTATGCCCACCTTAGAACCTTTGGCTGTACAGCATTTTCCCTTCAAAGTGTTGGGAAGCTTGAACTTAGATCCATAAAATGTGTTTTTATGGGGTAGCCTGAGGGTGTAAAAGGCTATAGATTGTGGGATAGAAGTGTGAAGGTGTTTAGAATGATCACTAGTAGAAATGTGATTTTTAATGAGTGTGATATGCCTTGCATAACTAATAAACCTCAAGAAACTGATTGTGGGAAAGATAAAGATGAGATGACTAGGCTGCGGGTGGAGCCTTTGTCATCCCCTGAACATACTGATGATGTTCAAGGAGAAACTAGGGAAGTTTCTGATGAAAATATAGAAGGTGAAAATGAAGTTCAAGAAGTTGGTGAAGAAGAAACTTCATTAGAAGGTTATCATTTAGCCAGGGATAGGGTTAGAAGAAAAATAAGAAAACCCATTAGAATGAGAGATTACCTAACTCTAGCTTTACTATCTTATCAAGATCTAGCCTTTAAGGATCCAAAAACATATGAGGAGTCTGTGAGTTGTCAGTCTTCAAAAGACTGGCAATTGGCTATGGAAGAGGAAATGAACTCTTTAAGGAAAAATGAAACCTGGATTTTGGTTCCTAAACCTAAAGTTAAATCCATAGTTGACTGTAAGTGGATTTATACAATTAAAGAAGGAAATGCAATAAATCAGCCCCTTAGATTTAAGGCCAGATTAGTGGCAAAAGGGTTTACACAGAAATCGGGTATTGATTATAATGAAATTTTCTCACCTGTAGTTAAATACACTACAATACGTGTTATGCTTGCATTAGTTGCACATTATGATCTTGAACTTGAACAAATGGATGTAAAAACTGCCTTCTTGCATGGAGACTTAGATGAAATTATCAATATGAGTCATCCACCTGGATATGTTGATAATAAGAACCCTGAGCATGTGTGTTTGTTAAAAAGATCATTGTATGGACTTAAACAATTACTTAGACAATGGTACAAACGTTTTAATAACTTTGTGTCATCTATAGGCTTTCTTAGAAGCTCTTTTAATCATTGTCTGTATTTTAAAAAGGATAAAACTTAATCTTTGATTGTTTACTTGCTTCTTTATGTGGATGATATGTTGTTAATTAGGCAGCATCTTAGTGATATTAATGAAATTAGAAGATCTTTATGCTCTGAATTTCAAATGAAAGACTTGGGACATGCTAAAAAAATTTTAGGTATGGATATTAAGAGAAATAGGTCCAAACTGTTCCTTATCTATCACAATCAGCCTATGTGGAAAAAGTTTTATCTAAATTTTTTATGCATAAATCAAAAACTGTCATTTTACCACTTACAAGTCATTTTAAATTGAGTAAAGATCAATGCCCTGTTGATGAGTCGGATGTGAAATACATGCAAAAGGTCCCCTATGCTAATGTTGTGAGGTCTGTTATGTACACTATGGTGTGTACCAGACCTGATGTAGTCTATGCTATTAATAACCTAAGTAGATTTATGGCCAATCCTGGCGCTGAACATTGGACAGCCTCCGGTTTATGCTTAGATATCTAAAAGGAACATCTAAAAGGAACATCTAACTTAGGTTTATGCTTTAATTCCTGTAAAGAAGGTATTGTGTTAAAGGGTTTTGTTGATTTTGATTATGCGGGGGACAGGGACAATAGGAAATCAACCTCATCTTACATGTTTACTTTGTGTGGCACTTGTGTGAGTTGGAAATCACAATTACAATCAATTGTTGCATTGTCTACCACTGAAGCAGAATATGTGGCTGCAACTGAAGCCATAAAAGAAGCTTTATGGCTTAAAGGTTTATTGTGTGAATTAAATGTTCTTTCCAAACCAGTAGTTATATATTCAGATAGTCAAAGTGCTATTCATCTGTGCTAAAACCATGTTTTTCATGAAAGGACAAAACATATAGATATTAGAATGCATTTCATTCGTGATATAACTCATAATAATTCAATAGTACTTGAAAAAGTACCTACTGAATTCAATCCAGCTGACATGGGAACTAAGGTACTCTCCCTTAACAAGTTTAAATCTTGTTTGAAAATTGATACTGGGTAATTATATGTGAATTGCAGGTGGAGTATTGTTCATCTTGATGCAGTGATCTAAGGGACGTGAGCTGTTAATGTTTCTAAGTGATGAGTCCTATTTGAGTCATTGGCATCAAGGTGGAGAGTGTTTGAGTTGTGATGCCAATTATGGAATTATAACTCAAATACTGGGCTATGATGAAAATGGGTTCAGGCCCAAAATTTTTTTTAAGATGCTACACTCCATTGTCCGATAACACACTTGGTGAGCCCAAGAACCCGAGCCCAAAACCTGAG
The DNA here is from genome assembly GCF_002742605.1 of Olea europaea var. sylvestris. Classification (NCBI taxonomy): domain Eukaryota; kingdom Viridiplantae; phylum Streptophyta; class Magnoliopsida; order Lamiales; family Oleaceae; genus Olea; species Olea europaea. The sequence continues at coordinate 898,223 of NC_036253.1, read as the reverse complement.
GATGACGTGTGTTGCTCCAAGACCGTTAGATCCCTCATCTCAGATCAATGGTTGGATGGTTATTAAGTGTCACGCCTTTTGAGTGACTCTTGACTGAGCCTTATTCATTCGAACCGTCCTTAGAACTCTTTGGAAAACCCTAGCCTTTTCTATTTGCTTTCTCCTTCGTCTCCTTCGAGTTCCTTGAGAGATCTTATGTGATTTGGTGGCTATATTTTCTGTGTGAATAATGTGAATCTTAGTGATTCCTGGTGAGAAGAGAAAGTGTTGTTATACGATCTAGGGTTTCCTATTCGGTTTTGAAGCAACCACGTTCGATCCTTTTATTGTGGGATTTTTTGGGGTTTACTCTTGGGTAATCTTTACCAGTGTACAGAAGGGTACAATGAGTATTCTGAGCCCATGATTCGATGAAATCTTGTGTCAAACCTTTTTTTATTTGGAGTGTGTAATATACAGTGATATTCTTTGGTTAATACTTTGTGTATTCTTGAGGTTCTTGACATAATACCTTTGTTCGCTAGGTTACTTTGTTCCATAGAAGGTAGTTATCAGGAATTTTATGGCGAGTCGCTAGAATGTTGATGGCGTTGAGGGGAATGTTCAATGTCTAAACTTTACCTGTTCTATTTCTGCAGTTACTGGGAGAGGCTTGATCGAGGTTATGTTTATTTCGTTGTTACGTTTTGGTTTTTCAGTGTGTATGTTGTTTTTTATGTTTATTAAATGCATCAGCTTTTTGCGTCATCACTTATATGTCAAGAAAGCTGATAATAAAACTTATTAATTGAGCCAAATTCTGTGTGGCTTTTTGCATTGACTTGATTTTTATCCAGAGAAAATGTCCATGTTATCGAGCGTGGTTAATTATTCCCACAAAATGTGGCATGGTGGCCATTGAAACTTACAAGCTAGCTAACCTTGTTATTCTTTTTGAAATTATTCAGGTTGAAGATCATGACATCATCAGCAGCCTCTTTCCATTCATAGTTTCTGAGGACGCTATTTACACTGAGATCTGTACACTTGAGAGTAAAATAGAATTGGCTGTGACAAATTCGCTCCCCCAAGGCACCAAAAAATTAGAAGCACACAATCAAGCCATGGATTTCATCCATGAAATGGGATGGCTTCTTCTGTGAAATAGTTTGAAGTCTAGGTTGAAACACTTGAATCCCAACTCAAAGTTCCCTTTTAAACAGTTCAAGTACCTCATGAAGTTCTCTATTGATCAAGATTCGTGTGTCATTGTAAATAAACTTTTGGAGCAAGTTCGAACTGAAGCAATACCTGAGTAAGCCTTATGAAAGGCACAATTACAGTAATGGTTTGATCTCTAATCGAAGGATTGGACTATTTGCGTGACCCCATCGAGAAAATGGTAGTACAAACTGAAACACTTGGGTTATACAATTAATCAACAAAAACATTTGCTCCTTAATAGATATTAAAATTCAACATTCAAAATACAAAATTAATATGAAGACACCAACCCCTACTGAAGTATAACTGGACCACCACTTTATACCAAAAACATGTAAAAATTTAGTTAAAGTAAAAATGAATTACCTTCGGGAATTCACTGAGAAGCCTACACCAAGGCTAGGTGGACTCAACTAAAAATTTCAAAATGTGTATAACCATTTAAAAAATTTGAAGAAAAGCAACGCAGAAGATGAGTCGCAATAAAAAGAACCCATGAAAATAAAGTTGAAAAAAGGAAACAATGAAAATGTAAATGAGATAAACGAGAAATGAAAATGAAAATTGTGACGTGTTCGATGAATATTTTTAAGGTAAAAAATATGGAACCTCATTACTGGTTTGTCCGCCTTAAGTTCAGAATGAAAGAGAGATTTGAGCCTATTGTCAAAAAAGAAATATGAATTTCTTCACTCGTCCTTTTTTTTTCGGAGGCGAGAAATTTGGTCCGCAACAGCTCAGAACTGGTGTGGAAAACCTTTTGAGACAGTTAAGCACATAATAATTCCCAAAAAAAAAATAAAAAATAAAAAATATTGTAGATGCAGAAAGCCTTTTCATCTTTCTTTTTCACCGAACAAATAAGGCAAGTATAAACAAGTAGCAACATTTATTCACGAGCAATTTCCTAGTTACAAGCACAGGTATAGAACTGAGGCACAACATTCTGCATTAACTGAATTTAATGATGATCAAGCATTAATTTATCCAACTGATCATATTTGGTAAAATTAAAACCAAACCGTGCAACACTACAGCCACAACAATTAGTTTCTGGAGAAAAGAATAACTACGGGAGCAAAGAATTCAGTATAAGAGGTCACGTTTCAACGTCAGGAATACAAACAGAAAAACTGAAGCGTTTAAATTTTGACAAAAAGCTATGAATAGAAGTGTCAACTACATACGGACTATTATCTATAGAATAAAGTTTTGGTTTACTGGATCAAAATAGAGAAACCAACAGAATAATAATAATCCACTATGGTAGGTAGCCTATTAATCGGTAAGCAGTATTCATCTATTTCCTCTTTGCCCCTATACTAGTTATTGCAAATTTAACCTTGTTCCTTTAAAAAAAAAAAATCATTTAATTTTAACTTGGCCACTTGGGTAAGAAATTTTGGAAAATTTTCACACTTGGGTAGATTTTGGTTCCCATATTTTGTAGACCTCACATTCTAAGCCCCTGTTTGTCTACTATTAAAATGGATTTTTGGGTAATTTTTTTATAAATTGTGATTCAAAAGTAGGAAAAATTTTATATTTACGTGTAAAAATTTTTATTGTAAAAATATGTGTTTGAAAATAAATTTTTAAAAAAAATTACTTTAATGATAGACAAGCGTGGGCTAAATAAACAATTAATTTTTACCCAACATGCTCTTGCTTTTTAAAATTGGGTCTATCAAAATAGGAAGAAAAATTTACAACTTTTTAGTCCTTTTATAGAAGGATTATACTACTTATACATAAAAACAATACATAAGGAGTTATATAAAATGATATGGAGCGAAAAGATTGAATGAAAAAATTGATTATGTTTTAAATTGACAAATGATAAAGTGACATGTTGGGGCATTATGTAACCAATTCTGTAAAGCTTAATGTACAAAAGCTATTTGTACATGATTCCCTTTTATAACCTTTCCATTTTTTATTTTTCCATTTCCAGCCTCTTACAAATTTCGTCATCCCCTGAAGGCCAAAGAAGTACGAGAAAGAATTGATAAGGAGCACTTTCCGACGCTCGGGAATTTTTGAAAGATGGCTAAAAATGGCGACAGAATCTTGGTGTGTATGGCCCTCTGCTGCTGGTTCTTCAACTTCTCAATTTAATTATATATTTGGCCGGCCCTAATGGAAACCTCCAGTTGCTATAGCTTCTGCCTCCAGCTGAGCAGAAACATTGAACTTCCACACATTTCAACTGGAGACAGATCGGAACCTTTCAAATAACCGCCAGTAGCTGCCTACAACACTCAGCACCCACTTTGTGAATTTGGCTTATTCCATCTATACAGAAAACGAAATCACAGAATTTCACCAGAAATCTCACATTTGTAGACCCCATGTGATGATAAAAAATACCAAAAAAATCCCCCACCCTACCCTTTATTGTGAGTTATCTATAGCAATTTTGTAAAATGCCTTTTTGTACAACTAGCAAGGCTCTTGTGAGTTTTCCCAACAGTGGTGTTGGGAAAAAAACACTTCCCAAGATTGCCCAAGAATAAATAAACTTGCAATGTGAAAATCCCAAACTACTTGAAGATGAAAAGAAAGATAAGAAAATTGGGAAGAAATGATTTTCAATATATATGAGGAACAATGGATTGAATTACTTGAACAAGCCTCAAGTTAATTCCCAAGAAAGAAAAATAACTTTGAATTTATACTCAAGAAGAACAACCTCTTTCTTGTTAAATTCTCTTCAAGCTTTCTATCCCTTTTTCTCTCAAAAATCGGATCATTAATGAAGGGAAAAAATAGCTATATAAAAAAAACTGAATCGGGCGCCTAGGCACCCTCCCTGTCTCTTCCTTTTTCACAATTCTCCACCTCGTACATCATTTGATAGACCTCAAATTTTGGACGAACACAAGAAGAAGCAGCAAGCGCCAAACTCGGCTGCACCATTCAAACCATGGTTGCCTACGTACCCAAAACTCGGGATCAAGCCTCCGTAGTTCACCTCCACCTTCTTATACTCTTCACCTCATTTCAACCCCGCCCTGAAGGGCCATGCCCACTCGGGCATATCAACACAGACTAATGTGAAGCAAGTCCAAGCAATGCTGAAACTTGCTACCCGTTACCACTTTGGTTAACATGTCTGCTGGGTTCTCATTTGTGTGTACCTTCAAGAGAGAAATATCACCTTCCTCTATGACATCATGCACAAAATGATACCTAACGTCGATATGCTTGGTTCGAGCATAATGAACCTGATTCTTTCTGGCTATCACACCACAAGTCCACACAATCCTGCTCAATCCCCAAATCATCTAGAAGACCCCATAACCACAATGGTTCCTTCACTCCCTCTGCCATGGCCATATACTCGGCCTCTATAGTAGAAAGAGCCACTGTAGCCTGTAACATCGATCGCCAACTAACTGGGGCACCATGTATGCAAAACACATATCCAGTAGTAGATCGTCATCTATCTAGATCACCTGCATAATTCGAGTCCACAAACCCACTTATATGACGTGCATCTCCACCAAAACATAAACCCGTATCCGCGGTACCTTTTAAGTACCTCAATATCCACTTCATAACTTCCTAGTGTGCCTTCCTCGGATTCACCATGAATCTACTAACCACACTAACCACCTGTGAAATATCTGGGCGTATACACACCATGGCATACATCAAACTGCCAACTGCACTAGCATAAGGTACACGATCCATGCGTACCTTTTCTTGTAGTAGGAGATTGTTTACCAGAGAGCCTGAAATGTGGAGCCAATGGAGTCACCACCGACTTTGCACCTTGCAACCCGAACCTAACAATAACCCGCTCAATGTAGCCTTTCTGACTCAAGAACATTCGTCGATTCGTCCTCTCTCTTCTAATCTCCATACCCAATATTTTCCTAGCAGCCCTCATATCCTTTATCTCAAACTCTTTACCAAGTTGAGATTTCAACCTATCTATCTCCACCTTGCTTTTCGAAGCGATAAGCATGTCATCCACATACAAAAGAAGATAGATATAGTTCCCTCCCCGAAGTTTTCGAATATAAACACAACAGTCATACTCACTTCTGGAGAAACCATGCTTTAGCATGAAGGAGTCAAATCACTTGTACCACTGCCGAGGAGATTGTTTCAATCCATATAGTGATTTTCTCAAGCGACATACCTGACGTTCCTTATCCTCAACCTTGTAGCCTAGCCCTCAGGTTGATGCATATAGATTTCCTCATCCAAGTCCCCATGCAAGAAGGTAGTTTTGACATCGAGTTGTTCCAGCTCAAGATCATGATGAGCAACAATACTCAATAGCACCCGAATGGAAGTATGCTTGACCACAGGAGAAAAGATCTCATTGTAGTCAACTCCATCTCTTTATGCAAACCCCTTAGCCACTTACCTTGCTTTGAATCTTGTACCACCGAGCTTGGTAGGATCCTCTTTCCTTTTGTACAACCACTTGCAACCAATAGCTTTCTTACCTATGGGCAATGGGACAACCTCCCATGTTTGGTTCTTGTGAAGTGATTCCATCTAATCTTCCATCGCTGCCAACCAACTCTCACTATTGTTGTTTAAAATAGCTTCCTTGAAAGTGACAGGCTCATTATCCTCCACCGAAAGTGCATACTCAACCAAATTTGTCTGCCTATAGTGCTTCAAAAGCTTGTCTGACCCCAACTTTAGAACTTGCTTGTAAGTACGCCATGGCCTAGAGGAGGCCAAGTTATCTGCAAGCTGCTGTTGTTGCTGTGCCTGTACATTCTCTTGCTGAACTGCCTCTTGTTCAAGCTCATCATCACTCTCATCTTGAGTGTCTGCATGATGCTCCTCTTGAACATGACTAGAACAAGGTTGATCTCAAGGTTCTATGTCAACAACTTAAGACTTTGTAGTCTCAACATCATCACCACCGGGCACTGTAGCTTTCAACGAAGCTATCATGGAGTTCTCATCAAAAGTAACATCTCTGCTGATTATGAACTTAGAATCCTCTACACACCATAGGCGATAGCCTTTTACACCTGCCGCATACCACAAGAATATAGCCTTCTTGGCCCTCGCATCAAGCTTTCCCTCGTTGACGTGATAGTAGGCTGTGCATCCGAATATTCTGAGTTTCTCATAATCTGCACGTTCTCCTATCAATACCCTGTAAGGTACATCACCATCTAACTTTGAATGTGGAGATTGGTTCACTATGTAGCAAGCATTTGCAACCGACTCTGCCCACCATTCTCTGCCCAAACCAGCATAGGATCACATACACATCGATTTCTCTCGAAATGTGCGATTCAGTCTTTCTGCGACCCCATTCTGTTGCGTGTATTCCTAACTGTCCAGTGTCTTACAATGCCTTCCTTACCACAGAACTTCTTGAAAGCACCATCTGTATACTCAGTACCGTTATCAGATTGCAGTGTCTTCAATTTCTTTCCTGTTCTGTTTTCAACCATCGCTTTCCACTTCTTGAAAGTGTCGAATACCTCATTCTTATGCTTCAAAAAATAAATCCAAGCATATCTAGAATAATCATCAACAAATGTGATAAAATACCTGGAACCGCCTTTGGAAGTGACAGAAGCTGGACCCCATACATCCGTGTGCACATAGTCTAGAATACCTCTGCTTCTATGTTTGCTTAGCTGGAACTGAACTCGGTGTGCTTTACCGTACACGCAATGCTCGCAAAAATTCATGCAAGGCTTCTTCAAGTTCTTTAGCAAACCTTTCTTGACTAGCAGATCTAGCCCCTTTTCAGACATATGCCCAAGCCTCCTACGTCATTGTCGAGTGCACTCACATGGGTCTCCACCGCTTCCACTTGTTACAACCGCTACATCTTCTGTAACTATAGTACCCTGAAGAGCATAGATATTGCCTTCATGAATACCCTTCATCACAATTAAAGGACCACGAACAACCTTCTTTACTCCATTCCATGTTACAATCTTGCAACCACCGGAGTCTAAAGCACCAACAGAGATAAGGTTCTTTTGCAAATCAGGAACATGTCTAACATCCATCAATGTTCTAACCACTCCATCATACATCTTGATTCTAATTGAACCGAGCCCCACCATTTTACAGGAATGGTTATTACCCATCAACACGGTTCCACCATCAATGCTTCTATAGGTAGTAAACCACTTCCTATTTGGACACATATGGTAAGAGCATCCAGAGTCAAGAATCCACTTACCGGAGATTTCTTCATCACAAGAGATGGTGTAGCACTCATCGCTTTTCCCTCCTTCCGAGACATAGCTAACCTCTTGCTTGACTTACACCTTCCCGTTGTTATTGTTCTTATTGTTCTTCTTCCAACCCTTTTGTTAGTACAATTTGCCTTGAAATGCACAAGCTCGTCGCATTTGAAATAGGGCCTTTCCGCAAGAGGTCTAGAACTCGATCTAGATTTTTCTCACTTGCCCTTTGGTCACACATTACTTCTACCTCTTACAAACAATCCTTGAGCTTGCTCCTTGTTACCAATAGTAGACATGCCACTAGTTGCAATCTTTTGAAGATCATCCGCTAGAAGTGACGTTCTGGTATCCTCCATCACAAGTTTATCACCCACAAGCATCAATGTTTGTACTAGGTTCTCGTAAGACTTTAGCAATGAAAGAAGTAGTAGAAGTGCTTGATCCTCATCATCTACTTTCACATCAATGTCCTTCAAGTCCGATATGCACCTATCAAACTTGTTGACATACTCCCGAATTGGTGTACCATCATCCATTTTACAAGTATACAATTTGGACTTCAAATAGATCCGATTTGTTAGAGTCTTCGTCATGAAGTTCGCCTCCAACTTTGTCTACACCTCCGCCACCGTTTCCTCATCATCAACCAAGAAAGCAACATCTCTTTCAAGGCATAGAATGATAGACGCTCATGCTTCAAGATCTAGATCTTCCCAATCCTCGTCAGACATATCTATGTGCTTCTTCTCCTTTCCCGCCAATGCCTTGTGTAACTTTTGAGAAATTAACAAATTTCTCATTTGCATTCTCCAATATGAGAAGTCATTCTTCTCATTGAATTTCTCTATCTTATACTTCCCAATCTTCACCGTTCCTCTAGTAGACATGATTTATCTACTTGTTTATCGGAAATAAAACAACAAAGTACACTTGGAAATTTTCACAAACACCTTGTGTGCACAACAAAGTTCAAGTCACCCACCAAAAATCGGAGCTTAACCACCTTGATTTAAGAAGAAGCTCTGATACCAAATTGTTGGGAAAAAAAACACTTCCTAAGATTACCCAAGAACAAATAAACTTGCAATGTGAAAATCCCAAACCACTTGAAGATGAAAAGAAAGATAAGAAAATTGGGAAGAAATGATTTTCAATATATATGAGGAACAATGGATTGGATTACTTGAACAAGCCTCAAGTTAATCCTCAAGAAAGAAAAATAGCTTTGAATTTATACCTAAGAAGAACAACCTCTTTCTTGTTAAATTCTTTCCAAGCTTCTTATCCCTTTTTCTCTCAAAAACCGGATCATTAATGAAGGGAAAAAATAGCTATATAAAAAAAAACTGAATCGAGCGCCTAGGCGCCAAGTTTCTGCACAGTTGGGTGCCCAGGCACCCACACATGGTGCCTAGGCGCCCACTCATGGCGCCTAGGCGCCCTCCTTGCTTCTTCCTTTTTCACAAGTGGACATTACAAATTTATGGTGCAACTTCAGTAGCTCTTTTATATCTTAGTGAGGTATACTAATTTTGTTATTTGAAAGCTCTACTTTCTATAAAGTGTTGTAGGCTTGTCAAACTTCATATTTTCCAAAAAAAAAAAAGAAGTATATTAATAAAAATTAACAGTAAATAAAGAAATGTCATTTCATACCACATACGATTCATATAATCACTGTTACACCTATAAAACACCTCCAAGGTCAATATAATAATGTGCATCCACGTTCGCCTAGTGTGCATTCACGTTCGCCTTATCCTTCCAATTATCGTCCTTCTAGGCACTTTGTAGGAGACGCTCGTTTTCATTTTAGACAAGTTGTTTTTGAACTTTGGGATTTTGATGGCCTCACTAGATCCGATTCCTTTCTTGATTGTCTTAAAAATCTTGAAAAATTATTTGTTTATCACAATTTGAGCGACTCACGTAAAATTTGTCATGCTAATATGTTATTAGTCGGTTATACTACAATTTATTGGAGATCATATTTGCGTAATCATCTAGGCTAACGCAATGTCACCTTATGGGATGAGATGAAACAAATTGTAAGTAATAAATATGCCCTTATATATTATCAACTCAATTGTTAAATCAATTCTTTTTACATTGTAGGCAAGGTACTTCAACAATTAGTGCATATTTAGCCCACTTCGAAGAGTTGCGCAATTGTTATATTTATGAGGCTTTCTACATCACGGCATCTAGGTTTATCATTGATTTAAATCCTAAAATCTTGCCTAATGATATTTCTGCATTTCACTCTTTAGATGACACTTACCAACAAGCTAAACTATGGAACATATCCTTTCATCTTTGCCAATCATGTCATACGTTAGGAATGTCATCCCAGTCCAAACAATCACTTCTCAATTCTAGTTGTATTCCTCTTGAGAAAGATAATGACGTTTTCATTGTTGAGCCAATTGAAAATTTTGATAGCGAGAATGAGGAATTATCTATTGGGTTATCACCTAAGTCAAATATTCTACCTATCCTCTATTATGTATCGAAGTTGATCTTGCCTAATTTCTTGCATGATTCTGATGTTGACTTTGATATGGTTTTACCTTCACTTTGTGATGCTTCTTGACTTATCATGTTATCCGATGTCATTGTTCGTTCAAACAATTATCCCACACATCTAAAGAAAAGATTGAGTTTCTCACTTGAACTTAATCTATTTCATTAGCCATCACACTTAAATAAGGATTTTGTTTTCAATATAATAGAATTGTTGCCTTTTCTAGGTCCATTTAAGCCACCATTGTTGCACTCATTTGTTTCTGCAGGATGATCTATTATGCTAGTACATTGTGTGTCTCAAGTGGATCCTGTGATAGTTTTGTTGATGAGTTGCACTTGTTGATGCTTATTGGGTTAATTTCCTTGTCACTCTTTGGTCAAAAAGAAAGATCGTCTACCTTGGTCAACTCAGAAATTTGGGACTAATTTTCAATTTCAATTGTCATCGTATAGTTGGTTCCGCAATTTGGTCAGAAGGAAAGATCACCCCCTTGGTTATTTCAGTTGCTTGGGAATATTTTTCAAGTTTAGTTGTTACCATCTGCATGGTATCATTATTTGGTCAGGAAAAAAGATCGGCTACCTTGGTTAACAAGTCGCAATCTATCTCGCAGAAGTCGAGTTCTCTCAGTGCCGGAGAAATGATAAGTATTAATATGGATTTTAATTATTTAGTTTCCTATTTTGATTCGTATTTTAGAAAATACGATTGGAGTGTGATTTAATAAATTTTATATCATTTTTTTCCTTAGTTATACTTTTAATGAAGAGAACTTTGGAACTTTGGAATGAATGAAATAAATTGATTTCGCTCCCAAATTTCTATCTTTTTCTTCCCCTCTTATTCTCTCTTTCCCCCTCCCTTCTCTTATTCTTCCTCCTCTTATCTCCCATTTTCCCTTCTATAATTCTTCCCTTTGTATTCTGCATCAGAATTTTATTATCCTGAGGTATGAATTTCTGCTACTATTACAAAGGACCCAGAAATCTCCTCATTGTGATTAACTTTTTACTGTCAATTGATTGCTAAAGATGTTATTTAAAACAATAATAAACCGAGCCTTATTCCCGATAATATGGGACATGAATCCCTTTTTGCCAATTTGTCATGTCATTGCCATATCTATTAGAAGAATTGATAAATGTTGTGTACTCATAAAAACGATACTTACAATCCCTAGGATCATTTATTGAACAACAAGAAATTTGACCATGTCCCCACCACATTTGACTGGTTGCACTCGGAGAACATTGCTATACATGATTTCATGGTTAATAAAAAATATTTTATTGCAAGTTGAGCAAATTTCTAATAGAAAACGGGGTGCTAGAATAGGTTTGACATAGTGTGTAACACCCCCGAAACCTATGTCCGAAGGTTATTCAAATAATTTCTTTAATCATTATAAAAGTTGATTGAAAAATTATAATACAAATAAATTTGAAGAACTTTGTAGAATAAAATAAGTTATTTTATTGTTTCATAAAAAAATCAATTAATTTAATCCACTACCGTAATATACATCAAGAACTTTTAAAAAAAAAAAAATCAACATCGATGTTAAACATTAAATAAATAAATTTCTAATTTGAAAAATAGTTTTCTAACTAAATACTAAATATTGAAAGAAAATCTTAAATTCTTGATCCAGCAACATGAACTCTATCTGCAGTCTCAACCTCTAATTCTGATCCATCAAACATTTGTAAAAATAATTTAGAATATGAAATGAACATATAAATACATTCAGTACAAATTTAAATGCTAGAATTTTCACAAAAAGAAACTAAAGTATGCACATCATATAATTTTCTAGTGGAATAGAAATCTGATTGTCTCATTATCATTTCATCTCAATCTCCAATTAGGATATTTAGCTCTACGACTGGTTTCTGTGCAAATCTTTATAATACCCAATGGTATTACCCACAAGATCCTTCTTTAATTTGGATTACATAATAGCATATAAAATACTTAATTAAAAACATTATAAGCAGCATTTCCAATGCATGTGATTGAGTCCCTAATTTGTACCAGCTTCTTGATAAGAGGGGAATCATCTTTCCTCACTGAATATGCCCATATGTTACTCCCACGAAGGTACACCTAATCTATCCATTTAATCCACAGGGTGTCCTTTTTACAATGGATGTTCCAAAGTGTTTTGAAATTCAATGCTGAATTCCATGCTTTAATATCCCTCAGACCAAGACCACCTTCACCTTCCGGTAAGCAAATATTTCTCCAAGCAACTAAAGGTTTTTTGGAACCCAAAGAAAATTCCAACATAGGGATATGACTTTAGAAGCAATGGTAGATGGAATGGGGAAGATGGAAAGCCAAAAACATTCAACTCCTTGAATCATGGCTTTAACAAGCTCCAATTTCCCCTCATAAGTAAATGATACCCTAGACCAAGCACCTATATGAGTTGTAATTTTGTTAAGAAATGTATCATATGTGATGATTTTAAGCCTTTCCGCCGCAAGAGGGACACCCAAATAGCGAAAAGGCATAGATCCTTTCGTGATCTTAACAATACCATGAATCATCTCCATGTCTTCCCCATGAACCCCCGCCATATACAAGATAGACTTGTCAATATTTATTCGAAGCCCCGACATATTACCAAAATTAGTAAGACAATCCATCAAAATAGAAACAAAAGTAGTATCACCCCTCGCAAAGAGCATCAAGTCATCCACAAAAGCTAAGTGTTTGATCTTAAGGAGAGCACATTTTGGATGGAAATTAAACTCACTATTCTCGGTAGCACCCTTCACCATTCTAGAAAAATATTCTAGGCACAATACAAAAAGAAAAGGGAATAAATGATCCCCTTGACAAAGTCTTTTTCTTCCTTTAAAGAAACCATAGAGGCCACCATCTAAAGAGATAGAGTATGTAGGTGTTGACACATATTCCAAAATCCAGTCAATGAATTTAGTAGGAAAATTCAATCCCTCAAGCACATTTTTAAGAAAATCCCAACTAACCGAGTCATATGCCTTCGTCAAATCAATTTTGAGGAGACGTCTTGGTGGAACTCTCTTGCGATTGTATTGCCTCAAAAGCTCTTGAGCAAGGTGAATGTTTTCCACCATACGTCTTCCTTTGACAAAAGCAGACTGTGCATGATCAATAATAGATCCAAGTGTGGACCCCAAATGAGATGCAAGTACGTTGGAGATAACTTTGTATATAACATTGCAACAAGTAATTGGTCTATAGTTACCCACCAAAGAAGCCTGGTTCGCCTTAGGAATCAGAGCAATAACAGTGTGATTGTTTGCTTAAGAAGAGATCCAGAAGCAAAAAATTCCAGAATAGCATCAGTAAAATCATCACCGACAATGTCCTAAGATTCTTGGAAAAAACATGAACTATATCCATCCGGGCCAGGGGACTTTTCATCTCCAATGCTAAAAAGAGCATCTTTAATTTCTTATCTTGAAACACCCCTAATAAGTGAAATGGAATGCTCTACAGGGAGGGTGGCCTCGAAATCAATCTTTAATTTCTTTACTTTTAATTTTAATTGAATATATTCTAGTTTATATACAGTAGATAAAAACAACTTAAACAAGATGGATCAATTCCAGTCATTGATTGACTTCACCCCAAACTAAAAATTAGAAGGAAAACAAAAATTGCATCCAGTTAAAACTATTGTTGCTAATCCATCATAAGAGTGAAGTCCTCGAAGCAGACGAACCCCTCCCCATTTTTATCAACACCTTCTATCATGAGCCGACAGTCCTCTAATGTGCACCGTCCATCACCAATCATTCTTAAAATATTAAAAAGCTCATCCGTCGTTATCTTTCTGTTATGATCTGAGTCGAAGAAGTTGAACATTTCCTTCACCTCGGCGTCACACGCCGGAGGCCCAAAAGCAGAGCCGATCGCATAAAATTCTTCTAAAATAATACACCCATCGTCATCTACATCCACTTCGCTCAACATCAGCCTCAGCTCCTCCTGATTCGACGGCTCGGCTACGACACGGATCAATAACGCCCGTAGCTCTTGTTACGCCTCTATCTAAACCACCTCGAAATGTCCACCACCACACACTCCGACCTTCTAGACACCCACCCGAAGTGGTTCCGAATTGATTTCACCAATGTCAACGACCTACTATCACATTGTGAGACATAGGCGATCTTGCTGAATTGACCGAAGCGCGCCCTCCCCTCTGAGGCCGAGGCGAAGTGTACTCTGGGTACCTCTGTCAGAAGATTCACTGCCAATTTCAGAAGGAGATCTTTGCCAAGATCTTTTCTGCCCCTAAGGTTTAAATTGATTTGACGTCTCCATGAAACTAGTTGATGTGACTTATCAACTTTATGTCAACTCAACTCGGGAGAAGCAATTACCTGCCCACTCTACAGACGCGGCTGATTGATGCCTATGAGTAGACACCTCATACCGTCAGATGTATACATGTGCCCCACATCCAACGGTTCATCCCACCTATAAATACCCAAGGGTTGGCAAGAGGCAAAGGTAATGAAACTCTTACTACATAGTACTCCATAGCAAACATATATATATTTTCTCCTCCCCCTTATTATTTGCACGACCCTTGGGTACTGTTTCGACCACCTGAACCTGACTTGACCGTCGAAGTGTATACGGCCACCACCACCCCTGCTGGTCCCGACCGTGTGCGTCTGACCGTGCATTGATTATGCTAGGGAGGAATACGTGGAGTAGCTCTCGGTTGGCCACGTAGAAGGTCCAATTTTTGAGGTCAATAGTTTGGCACCGTCTGTGGGAAACACTTCCCGTTTAATGTTCTGCATTCTCCACCGGAGAAATCACCGAAAAACTAAGACTAACCCTAAAAAGGGAACGTTCTTGAAAAAGAACAAAGTCAAGTTATAATCCAAGTTCTCACCACCCTTGAAAAAGGAGATAGGATGAGTTATAGCCATGAAGACGACAACCCGTTGAGAGAGGCCTCTGAAGAAGAGGTGCTCCATAACAAAGTCACTCACCAGAGACCCCATCATCGGCATCGCCAACGTGCAATAACAACCATGTTCACTGAAGGGATGGCTCAAATAGTGGTAGGCATGAGGGACATCGCAGCCTAGATTATGGCTATGCATGAACTTTTCATACAAGCCTAAGGTCATCAGGGCTATCAAATGCCCCAAGGATCTTATCCGGTGCAGGAAGCCCCTATATATCACTCCCGAGGCCATATAAGTCGACACACAGAACGCCCCTTCGAAAGAGAAATGGACATCGAAGCCACATCTTATGTGCAAGGGAACCAGCCATCAGAACCACACTTGGGGGACAATTTTCCTTAAGAATATGAGGAACAGAGGTCGGTAAGCGTCTTCAACCGGATAGAGGAGGATCCTATCAATGGGTTCTTCCCAGTGAGAAGATTAGTTCGGTCAGATCACAAACAAGAATATGCTCCTCCTCCTCCTATAAATAGGAGGGACAAGAGGAACCTAGTAGATTGGGGGAGTTGAGGAGAAGCACCTCCACCTCCCCAGAACATTCAAGATGATGAAGGGTCAGATGGGCCCTGTCAGTCTCATGAGATTGACGATGATGATGATAACCTCCCTTTCTCAAGGGAGATCCGAAGCTTCCTAATGCCAACAAATTTTATGCCCCCTAAGATCCCCAAGTATGAAGGAAAGGGGGACCCGGAGAAGCACCTCACCAAGTATATGACACAAATGAGTCTCAGGGGAGCCTCGCCTGCTTTAAAATGCAGAGCCTTCCATTTAACACTAGGCGGAGCCGCCGAAGTGTGGTACAGCAGGCTTCCTCCCCTAAGCATTAGAAGTTGGCCAGATTTGAAGAAGGCATTCTTGAATCAGTACCTCTCGCGAAGAGAAGGAGAGGCCCCAGTGCAACGCCTACAAGACATGAGGTAGGCCCCTGGAGAGACGCTGAAAAGCTATCTCATCATGTTTATGGACAAAATCACATACGGCAAACAAGTCACTGACAGAGAAACCCTTTCAGCCCTGAAATACGACCTCAACATGAACACTTTGTTCAGGAAGGACGTGCCCAATTAGAATCCTTCCACCTATGACGAACTCGTGGAAATGATGAGAGTTAAAATCGTGAGTGAAAAAATGATTGATCACCGAAACCGTGCCACGCAGGGACTCCCTCCACCACAGAGGCAGGTAGGTCGAGGACCCGCAGCACACCATGTTACTCAACTCCCATCTTCGGACAAGCACTGGCTTCCACCACACTAAATGTAGTGCCGGTATTAGCATATGAAAATGCTCCTGTCGAAGCGGGGCCATCTTGAAGAAATGATAGCAAGAAAAAGAAGAAGAAGCGACCAAATAGGTCCTTGGAAGGGGCAAGGTTTTGCACTTTCCATCAACTCTATGGGCATGACACCAACGAATGCAAAGACGCTCCTCGATGCCCAGACCAGATCGACCCGCACCCCTTCAGGAGGAATGAATATCCTCGCAGATCTGTCTCCCCGAACAGGGGAGATCGAAGGCACAGAGAGCAATCACCCCGGAGAAGAGAATTAAGGGACCAAGGAGAGTCCAGGCAGAGAGATCAGGCCCCATTTTCTGGGGGCCAAATCATCAGGGAAATCGACACCATCATTGGGGGACCCCACATTGGTGGCAACACCAGAAATGCCTAAAGAAATTATACAAGGAAAGCAAAGGACCCACTAATGATCACTTACATTATCAACAAGTCCCAAGAGGCCAACAGGATGGCCCCAATTACCTTCTCCCAAGAAGATGCGCAAGGAGTTCACCATTCTCATTGTGACGCACTGGTTGTGAGAGCCGTAGTAACCAGAAACGGGTTCAAACGCATGCTCGTCGACAATGGTAGTTTGGTGAACATATGTTCGGCTCCACCTTTGATAAAATGCAGATTGAACATGGGTTGATCCCCATGACCGACCCACTATTCAAATTTACTGGGGACAGCATCATCCCACGAGGGCAGATCACTCTGCCCGTTGAGATGGCTTTGGCAACCCTAGTGGCCCAACACTTCATGGAATTCTTAGTGGTAGACCACAGATCGGCTTATCATGGAGTATTGGGCAGACTCGCTTTGAAAGATCTTTGGGCCGTCGCATCCATCCACTACTTGTGTATGAAATTCCTAACTGACCATGGGATTGCAACAGTCCGAGGCAATCAGATGGGCTCCAGGACATGTTACTTAAACTCATTGCGAAAGTCAGAGCCCCAAACTGTTAATGTAATCCTAACTGAGGTTTCCACTGAAACCAGTACAGACGTGAAAATGCTCGACGCCCCTGAACAAGGGCACACCTCTGAACAAGAGGAAGACATCGACATGGAAGAGGCCACTGAACAAGGGCACCCTCTCGATGAGTTAGATCCCTAAATAATTAACTCTGAACCAAATACAACCCCAATGGAAGAACTGGAAATTTTCTCCGCCAACCCAAAAGACCCCAGTCAGGTCTTGCGTATAGGGAAGGCACTATCCCCCGAAGCAAAAGAAGAGATGATAAGCTTCCTGAAAAGGAATTTGGATGTCTTCCCTTGGAAGCACGAAGACATGGCGGGAATAGATCCAAGGATCAATTGCCACCATCTTAACATCAATCCCTCTTGTGCCCCCATCGACAGAAGAGACGTGCCCTCAATCAGAAGAGGTACGAGGCACTGAAAGACGAAGTAAACAAACCTAGTCGCAGTGGTTTCATAAGGGAAGTCATCTACCCGAAGTGGATATCCAACCCGGTCCTAGTGGAAAAGCCTATCAGAATGTGGAGGGTATGCGTAGACTTCACAAATTTGAATAAAGCATGCCCTAAAGACAGCTTCCCACTTCCAAGGATAGACCAACTTGTGGATTCCACTGCTGGACACGAACTGCAGAGCTTCATGGATGTATACTCAGGGTACAACCAGATACCCATGTTCCGACCTGATGAGGAAGCTACGTCATTTATTACTGACAGAGCTCTGTACTGCTACAAAATCATGCCCTTCGGATTGAAGAATGTCGGAGCTACATATCAGAGGCTGGTCAACATGACGTTTACTGAACTCATTGGCAAAACCATGGAGGTCTACATGAACGACATGTTAGTCAAACGCCTCCAGGCAGCCGAACACATAAGTCACCTCAACCAAACTTTTCAGATACTTAGAAAATATAAGATGAAGTTGAATCCCCTCAAATGCACCTTTGGAGTGGCTTCGGGTCAGTTCTTGGGATATATTGTCAATCAAAGGGAAATTGAAGCAAATCTAGTGAAAATAATGGCCTTGCTAGGGATGAAGACACCTCAGAAATCAAAGGAGGTCCAAAGCCTCAATGGTCGGATAGTCGCACTCAGTCGCTTCATCTCCAGAGCCACAGATAAAAGTTTACCTTTCTTCAACGTGCTTAAACAAGGAAAGAAGTTCCAATGGACTCCTGAATGTGAGAAAGCCTTCCAGGCGCTGAAAAAGCACCTCAGAAAGGCACCCCTCCTGTCGAAACCTCAACCACATGAGTCACTACTGCTATACTTAGTGTCTTTAGACATGGCGGTCAGCGTCGTCCTGGTCAGAGAAGAAAGTGAGAGCCAACTACCAGTGTACTACGTCAGCAAAGCACTTCTCCCAGCTGAAACACGCTACCCAGACATGGAGAAACTGGCACTCGCCCTTATCACAGCCTCAAGAAAACTAAGGCCATATTTCCAGGCTCACTCAATTGAAGTTCTCACCAACTTTCCATTGAAACAGGTGATGCAGAAAACAGACGCATCAGGACGCTTGCTAAAATAGGCAATCGAGCTCAGTGAGTTCGATCTATTATTCCGATCTCGACGCGCCATCAAGGGCCAACCCCTTGCAGATTTTATGGTTGAGTTTGCCAAAGCTCCAAAAATGGAGGCGACAATGGAACCAGTCGAGCCCCCCACGTGGAAACTGTTCGTAGAGGGGTCCTCTGGAGAGACTGGCTTCGAGGCAGGGATCGTCCTGGAAAGCTCGGAAGGCCACAAGCTACACTGCGCAGTAAGGTTTGACTTCAAAGCCTCGAACAATGCTGCTGAATACAAGGCCCTTCTGGCAGGTCTTAGACTTGCTAAAGAGATGCAGGTCAGAAGGCTCCTGGCGAGTAGTGATTCTCAACTTATAGTGAATCAGGTCGATGGGAACTTCGCCGCCAAGGAAAGTAGCATGGTTGCATACTTGAAGTTGGTTCTGGACTTAGTTCCTCATTTTGAAAGGTTCGAACTGACTCAAGTCCCCCGCCTAGAAAATACACATGCAGACGCCCTTTCAAAATTGGCCAGCAGTAGGGATTCAGAGCTACTAAAGGTTGTCCCTATTGAGCACTTATCAAAGCCCTCCACTTCCGGAGGTGAAGAGGTACTATGGATAGGAGGTACCCCATTATGGATGCAACCTATCATCGCCTATTTGAAGGATCAATCACTACCTACTTCTAAAAGCGAGGCGTGGAAGTTAAGAAGAAGGGCCGCCCACTTCGTCCTGTAAGAAGATACTTTTTACAAGTGAGGCTTCACCTTGCCACTTCTCCGATGTGTGGGAGGTGAAGATGCCACATACATACTCAAGGAAATCCATGAGGGAATCTGCGGAAATCACTCCCAAAAGGAAGAGGAAGCGCAACGTTTACCATTGTCGCCATTGACTACTTCACTAAGTGGGTCAAGGCTGAACCCCTTGCCAAAATCACTGAGGCGAACACTACTAAATTCGTCTGGAAGAATATCATTTGTAGGTTCGGCATTCTCCACTCCTTATTATCTGACAATGGAAGACAGTTTGACAATAGGAAGATGTGAGAATTATGTGATGAGCTAGGCATAAAGAAGGACTTCTCAACGCCTCATTACCTTCAAGCAAACGGACAAGTTGAGGCAGTGAACAAGACTATCAAGCACACCCTGAAAAGGAAGCTTGACACCTCAAAAGGGGCTTGGGTGGACAAACTCTCCCACATCCTCTGGGCCATTAGAACATCTAGCCAAACTGCAACAGGGGAAACACCATTCTCGATGACCTACGGAGTCGAGGCCATGAACCCGGTCAAGGTCGAGGTCCCATCACATCGTCGGATACATTTCAATGAGATCAGAAATGACGAGGCTCGAATAAGCGAACTCCACCTCCTTGAAGAAATGAAGGATGCTTCCCAAGTGAACTTGGCAAAGTATCATCGAAAGATGACCTGCTATTATAACTCTAAGGTCAGAAATAGAACTCTTCGCTTGGGGAACCTCGTCCTCAGAAGGGTCTTCCACTCTTCAAAATCAACAGGGTCTGAAGTGTTTGGACCGAACTGGGAGGGCCCTTACCGCATCCGCAAAGAATCCCGACCTGGCACTTTCGAAATTGAAGAGACGGCAGGAAAGGCACTAACTCATCAATGGAACATCGAACACTTGAGGAAGTACTATCAATGATGAGCCTTTGTTCCGATCCGATCTCAATATTGTCTAATGGTGTTCTAATCTGATTTCATTTGTAAATTCCCTAGTTTACTAAGTGCTGAAATTGCCTTGGTAAAGTGTGGTGTAATTTGTCAAAGTAATGAAACTTCGGTTCTGTGCCACATCGGTTAGTAAATTGTTTCCTCAGTCCTTTAATATGTCTACTTAAGTGATCCGGTCTCAGATTGTTAACTGATTAACGTTAAGAGGCACTTCATGTTTATTTAAGTGGTCCACTTCATATTAACTTGAGTGATCCGATCTTCTGTTATTAACTGGTTATTATTAAAAGGCGTTTAGTCTTGAATGTTCATACAAGGGTAAACAGATCAATACAATAAGAAAGCAGAAGCACCAGTATTTAACAAAAATTTTCAATTCATTTACTTGAATTTGAAATACAAAAAGGCTGAAGCCATTACAAAAGTTGGCCCTATTCTATTGGAGAGTCTTTTCGAACCGCTTCTGCCTTGACCGCCTCCGGAGCCTCCAGGGCTTCTTCAGCAAGCCTATCAGGCCAGCCTCCAGTTAGTCCCCTGAACTCTGCCTCCAAAGAGGAGATGTCCAGAGTGGGTTGGACCTCTTTCAGCCCACCCAGCAAGCCTTGGGCACTCCAGGAGGCCCAAAAGTTGGCAAAGTCATCGTACAGGGGGTGTTCTTCGAAATGGTCAATGAAATTCTGAACCGCCACCTCCCCTGCTGACTTTAACTACTCTTTCAAAGAGGCGATCTCCTCAGATTGAGCCTCTGCCTTTTGCCTCAGCTCTGCCTTTTCTTTGTTTGAGGCCTCTAGAGCCTTCGTGGCGAGCCGGTGGTGCTTATTGGTGTGATCCACTCGTCGACTCATGGCAGCCACCTGGCACTCCACTTCGTATAGCTCCTTCTTCAATCGCTCCACTTCTGCTCTGGCGACAGTCAGCTGGCCTCGGCCTCCTTCCATCCCTTCTTCTCCTCAGTGGCCTTGGCCCGAGCCTCTCTCACAGAGTCACCCTACTGCATCGCCTCCTCAAGGCGTTTGGCGAGGTCCTCCCTCTTAGCATTCAGATCCTTCACCAGGCCCTCGAGTAGAATGTTGGTGTTGAGAGCCCAGGCCACGCAGGCACTGTTGGCCGCCACCAGGTCTTCGACTGTGCAGGAAGCGGTGTGGTCTCTCCACTCTTAGGTCCAGTATTTGTTGTGGACCACCGCCACCGCAACCGTTTCTGGAGGAAGGGCCTCCAACACTTCTTTCACCTGCTCCTCTGGGTTGATGCCCAAGAAATCGACCTCCTTAGAGGGACGGACCCTCTTTCTCCTCTGCTGCCCCGACACTTGGGCAATAGGCACGGCAGCAAGTGGCGAAGTGATCGGGGCAGTAGCAACCCCTGCTGGTGCAGGCCTCTTCTCCGGAATGGACACCCCGATTGGGATTGTAGTTTGCTTTAGAATAGGGGGTGACCTCGCCATAGTTGGACGTTTTGAAGGGACAACACTATTTTTACCCTTCCGCAACAGGTCGGCCTCGGTCCTCTGGTACCTCCTCCTTCATCGGAGGTTGGAGCCTTTTACTGGCATCCACTAGGTCCTCTATTTGCTTCTTGTAGGTGGAGAAGGAGGCCTTCAGCGCCCGTGCTTCTGCCAACATCCTTTGGATGGTCTTAAAGTCAGGGTGCATGGGCATCTTCTTGTTGAAGTTATCTGCAAGAAACAAACGATGAATTAGTACAAGCGTAAAGAGTTCAGAAATATTGAAGAGTAAAGGCTTCAGGACAGTTACCTTGAGATGCTATCAGGTCGTGTGTAATGAAGTATAGATTTTTTCTGATTAGCCGATGGTATGACCTCTTCTTCTAAGGCAGCTGATAGATGATGCAAATGGTGTCGAAGTTTTCAGAAGATAGTTCGCACCGAGGAAGAGTACCTTCAAGAGAAATACAAATGTTAGTCGCGATCCGAACCGAAGAGAAATATAAAGAAAATGCAACTGCGATACTCACTAAGTATTGAGTACTTCTTGGGGACCGTAAGAGGTGCCAGGGGGTCCCCCTCCATCGTGTCCCATTGTCTTGTGGCCCAACACCATGAGCTCTTCCACTCTTTGATGGAGCTCAACAGATCGAGGACGAATGGAGTACGGGAACCCCATGAAGTAAGGTAAT
Source organism: Olea europaea var. sylvestris (assembly GCF_002742605.1). Taxonomy (NCBI): domain Eukaryota; kingdom Viridiplantae; phylum Streptophyta; class Magnoliopsida; order Lamiales; family Oleaceae; genus Olea; species Olea europaea. The sequence goes on along the minus strand of NC_036253.1, from coordinate 875,702 downwards.
ACCAGCCCCGGGTCTTATCCCCCTCGACTGTTACTTTAGGGATATAAAGGGTCTGAAAGACAAAGAAGGGCATCTCAACCCCAAGTGACACTTCTTTCCACAACATCCAGGAGCCCACCATTTAGCTCCAAGAGTTCGGATTGAGTTAGGTCAGAGCTAATCCATAGGACCTAAAAACCATCCTAAAGAAAGGGTGAATTGGGAGCCTAAGGCTGGCTCTAAGGATCGCCTCACTTATGGCCACGCACCCCGGCCTAGAGTAGCAGGCCCTCTCTTCAAGCTCGGGGAGGATCAGATTTATGCTATCTGGAATCCATTATTCTACCCTAAGTCTCTCTAGGTTGGCCTCCTTTAGTTTGGAGGGGTAATCCAACACCCCCCAGTGCACGGAAGTATCAAACAGGCTATCCGACCTCTTCCACATATTCTCCCCCAAGTATCGCTTCGGCTATATCAGAGGAGGTCGTCACAATGGGCTCATCCATCCTCACTAATTCTAGGCCCCTCCTCGAACCAGAACTTCCCTCAAAATCCATTTTTCAGAAAGTAAATGTCCCAAAAGTTACTGAAACTTACGAATTCAGAGGGTTCCCCAGTCAAAAATGGTCAAGAAATGGTGTAAGTCATCAGAAATTGATATTTCTCGTCGAAAACGCTCGAAAAATGTCGAAAATCACGAATGAATTGAGAGTAAAGTAAATTTTCTGTTTACACGAGGATGAAAAGCTTCAAAGACGCTCAAAGTCCACCTTTTATAGAACGCTCCAGCTGATCTCCACCGTTGAATTCAAATACAATTAATCTAGGTCGTCCGTCGCATCACCAATCTAGGCCGTTGAAATGAAATGCCAGATTTAATCTACGCCTAAAATCTTGCTGTGACCCTCACGCTCGCATAAAACGCATCACCTCGATCACCACTAGCCGTCGATAATAAGTAGCCGCATCGGCCTTTTAGGGGAATAGGTCATGGCACCCAACTTGCACCTTGGAAATACGCAGCAGCTATCAAATCATTTAAGGTCAGATGCCCGCCTCGGGTCGATCTCCTCACTCAACTTTACAAAGTTTAGATGCACCTGATGCAGAGTCCCTGTGGGTCATCACCTCGGTCGCTGCATTCCCTCCTAAGCTTTACAAAGTTTTAGCCATCTCCCAACGCATCGTCTCTTGTGGGTCAGCGCACCGGTAGCAGATGAGCTCCTCACTTAACTTTACAAAGTTTAGACGCACCTGATGTGGAGTCTCCTATGGCTCATCACCTCGGTCGCTGCATTCCCTCCTAAACTTTACAAAGTTTTAACCATCTCCCAACTCGTTGTGCCCTGTGGGTCAGTGCACCGGTGGCAGATGAGCTCCTCACTAAACTTTACAAAGCTTAAACGCACCTGATGCAGAATCCCCTGTGGGTCATCGCTGCATTCCCTCCTAAGCTTTACAAATTTTTAGCCATATCCCAAAGCGTCATCCCCTGTGGGTCATTGCACAGGTGGCAGATGGGCTCCTCACTCAATTTTATAAAGCTTAGATGCACCTGATGCGAAGTCCTCTATGGGTCATCGTCTCGGTCGCTGCATTTCCTCCTAAGCTTTACAAAGTTTTAGCCATCTCCCAACGCGTCGTCTCCTGTGGGTCATCGCACCAGTGGCAAATGGGCTCCTCACTTAACTTTACAAAGCTTAGACACACCTGATGTAGAGCCCCTGTGGATCATCGCCTCGGTCACTGCGTTCCCTCCTAAGCTTTACAAAGTTTTAGCCATCTCCCAACGCGTCGTCCCCTGTGGGTCAACGCACCGGTGGCAGATGAGCTCCTCACTTAACTTTACAAAGTTTAGACATACCTGATGCGGAGTCCCCTATGGGTCATCGCCTTGGTCACTGCATTCCCTCCTAAGCTTTACAAAATTTTAGCCATCTCCCAACGCGTCGTCCCCTGTGGGTCATCCCACCGGTGGTAGATGGGCTCCTCACTCAACTTTACAAAGCTTAGACACACCTGAAGCGAGTCCACTTAGCGAAGCTTTAGAGCATCTACCTAAGATCATCACTTCGGAGAATGCAGAAGATCGGCCCACAAACTCCCACAAGTCATGGTCCACGTACCAAGGCATACACATCCGGTCGGGAAGGCAAGTCCACCCATGATATAAATATTCATACCTGGACTTGGGGGACCACTGTTACGCCCCCATCCGAACCACATCGGAATGTCCACCACCACACACTCTGACCTTCTAGACACCCACCCGAAGTGGTTTCGAAGTGATCTCCCCAATGTCAACGACCTACTATCACACTACGAGACATAGGCGATCCTGCTGAACTGATCAAAGCGCGCCCTCCCTCTTGAGGCTGAGGCGTAGTGCACTCCAAGGACCTCTGTCAGAAGATCCGCCGTCAATTTCAGAAGGAGATCTTTGCCAAGATCATTTCTGCCCCTAAGGTTTAAATTGATTTGACGTCTCCATGAGACTAGTTGATGTGACTTATCAACTTTATGTCAACTCAACTCAGGAGAAGCAATTACCCGCCTATGAGCAGACACCTCATACCGTCAGATGTATACACGTGCCCCACATCCAATGGTTCATCCCACCTATAAATACCCAAGGGTTGGCAAGAGGCAAAGGTAATGAAAATCTTACTACATAGCACTCAATAGCAAGCATATATATATTTTCTCCTTCCCCTTATTATTTTGCACAACCCCTGGGTACTGTTCTGACCACCTAAACCTAACTTGACCGTTAGAGTGTATACGGCCGCCACTACCCCCGCTGGTCTCGGTCATGTGCGTTGATTGTGCACAGGGAGGAATACGTGGGCTCTCGGTTGGCCACGGAGAAGGTCCAATTTTCGAGGTCAACAGCTCTCCTTCTTTATCTTCCCGTCGCCATCTCTGTCTATCAATTCAAACGCTTGTTTTAACTCAAATTCTGACAATTTGTCAGCAGGTAGAATGCTGGTGGGCATGGCTGACCCATTTGTGGGGTTACTGAAACTGGTTTGAGAATCATTCGACGAAATGAAAGAAACTGGGTCGGATTTTGATCTAGGAACGGATCGAGATTTCTTCCTCTTGAAGAGATTTTTGGGAATGTCTTTGATGAATTTCATGGTGGAATTGAGTTAAAGGGTTTGAGGGTGAAATGGTGAGGGAGAAATGAGAGTTATATGGGTGAAGAGTCCAGGGGCCATGAGTGAGGTTCCATGAAGTTCCTTGGAGAATTTAACGGAGAGGTAGTGTAAAATTTACCTTAAATTGAGGGTATATTTCATAAATTTTCCTAATAATTTAGTGGTATTCCTCCATAAAGAAATATTCTTTAGATCTTCGAAAGTTTGTCCGTTACTGCAATTCCATTTGAAGAAACATGAATTGTTATAACGGTTGAATCTTCCTTTTGTGCATGGACCACCATGGGAATTGACTAGCAAAGTTTCGTCATTTTAAGTGACTATATTGTCAAGGACATTCTTCAAGTAACATTCACGGATTTAAATATTTTAGAATTGATCTCTTGTCCCAATAGATAGAATAAAAACTTCGTATGTGACAGAAAGAATCATAAATATGGTTCTCTTTCCACTTCAACAGTGAGAAATATATCTTTCCACATGGCAGTAAGTAGGCTTGGGCATAGTTTGAGCTCCGTTGGAAAGCCCACAACGTCCTCTTCAATTACCACTCAAAATCTCTCCGTAACACCAAGGAATTCGTCCGGAAAATCACCGTAAAAGTCGTCCCAAAAAATTTGAAAATCTGCCCAGATTTTCAGATTTTTGGGCGACATTTACGGCAATTTTCCAGCGACTTTCGACCACCAAGACAGCCGGATTTTTATACCTTTGGAAAGCCCACAATGTCCTCTTCAATTACCATCCAAAATCTTCCCCAAACTTCAAAGGATTTGGCCAAAATATACCCGCAAAGTCAGCATCCCAAAAAGGCGAAAATCTGGGATGCCAACTTTGTGAGTTTATTTCGGACGAATCCTTTGGAGTTTTGGGGAGATTTTGGATGCTAATTAAAGAGGACATTGTAGGATTTCCAACGGAATCAAAATTTGGCTATTTTGGTGGTCGGAAGTTGTCAAAAAATCGCTACAAAAGTCCACCAAAAATCTGAAAATTTGGACAGATTTTTGCCTTTTCGGGTAGCCAACTTTGTGGGTTTATTCCGGTCGAATCCTTTGGAGTTTGGGGGAGATTTTTTGTTGTAATTGAAGAGGACATTGTAGGCTTTCCAACGGTATCAAAATCTGGCTACTTCGGTGGTCGGAAGTTGTCAAAAAATCGCTACAAAAGTCCACCAAAAATCTGAAAATTTGGACAGATTTTTGCCTTTTCGGGTAGCCAACTTTGTGGGTTTATTCCGGTCGAATCCTTTGGAGTTTGGGGGAGATTTTTTGTTGTAATTGAAGAGGACATTGTAGGCTTTCCAACGGTATCAAAATCCGGTGGTATCGGTGGTCGGAGTAGCTCAAAAAATTTTAAACTTCAGTGACCATTTTTGAAAGCTTCCCAATACTTAAGTGACCGTTACTGAAAGTTTTAAACTTCAGTGACCATTTTGTAATTTTACTGTAAGTTCAATGATCGTTTGTGAAATTAACCCATATATATAACAAAAACAAAAACAAAAAAATCCTACTTATTTTAGGTTAAGAAATATCTTTTCTATATATATATATATCACAACTACTTTAAAAGAGAGGATAATGCAAACACTATTCATTTGTGCACTCTTTTTCACACCAATCCAGTTTCCACTGTTCATGAACCGGTTTAGCTGAAAATTTGGTTGAAAAAAATGCTACTTGAGGATAAAAAAGCATGCAAAAAAAAAGGCATGAGTTGTCAGTCATATTCTCTACTTCTTAACCCTAATTGCCCTCTCTCGTGATCATACAAAGAGAATCAAAAGAACCTAAGGCAATTGAGACATATACTAGTAAGTATTATCTTCTCTACTTCAATTTCTTTGTCTTCTGTACGTTGTTTCCAATTTTTGGAGTTTTATAGTTGAATCTGCAATTTCTTTTAATTTTTTTTGTTTGATCTTTTAAGAAGTCGAACCCAAAATACCTAGAGTATGTTCGTTCGATGTTCTTGTTGTGTATTCTTCGTTCAGTTCTTCCTACTGTGTTGAAAATTCCAACTAAGCTCATGTTTGTCGATTGATTTGTGTGTTATGATTAGTTTGGAATGATTTTGGACGGTTTTGGTTACCTCTTGTTTGTTGATTTCTTGAATTTGGTATTGTTAAGCCTTAAAAACAATATTTTTTTAACAATTACAGATTACATTTATTTTTGTGTAATAGATGTATGAGTAATTGTATTCATATACATATTGGTATGTAATTTTTTTTTATGGTTTGGGTTTTTTATACTGATAGAAATCTAAATTATTAACTATATATTCTAACCTCATAGAAATAAAACAAGGAAAGCTTACTGTGCCATGTTAACTTGAAGTTTTTACAAGCATCCACAACCACAAGTGACAAGGTAAAGAAGCTAAACTAAGATTTGAGGTACTGGGGTTCTTATGTTATTATAAGTATATTTATCTCAATTAGAAAATTGAAGGAAAGTTTATTTTACATGTTGGAATTTGGATGGTATGTACGCATAAGATTTGAAGTTGAGTGGGTAAAAACTCCCTACTTTCTTTTGGATGGCATTATGGATTAAAAAATGGCAATGAATCTCAATCCTAAATCTGAACTTTTAATACAGAACTTCTCTACTCCACAAATCTGATTGATAGGAACTATAAGTTATGGATTCATGTATTCCAAAAATGAGTCTGCCTTATTTATCTACAACCTAATATTTGGAAATCCTTAATTATAAATCAAAATTCAAATCCAATCCTGAAATTACTACATTCCATTGGCCAAGCTATTAGGGATAAACAAAGAGGGGGAATTACTTTGACAAAAAGAATAGAGAAATTTGACCAGTCAATAAATTCATTAAATGTTCAATTTTTGGTAGTCGATCAGAGAGAATGAATCTAATTCAAGCAGAACATAAAAAATTACAAAGAATAACTTGAAAAATCTCAAGATAAGATGTAGAGATGAAAGGAGATGGTGTGTTCCATCACAAATTGATTGCACTTAAAAAAGATAAAGAAAAGAAATGCAATCCCATTGTAACTTTGTCAAGCAAATTAGTCATTAATCAATTGTGAACAAAAGCTTAAACTTCATTTCTAGAGCACAGGATAGAGTCTCTACTTGAAATCATTGGAGCTCATACTAAATGTAAATCCGTCTTAGATGTATTGAAAACTAAATAAACTTCAGAGGCTTACGCTCGCAGTCCATGAGCATAAAGTTTCACTAGAGCTCTAAAAGGAGGGTGCTCATTTGCAACGTATGCTTTGGTGACCTCAATTTCCTACCTTCTAGGAAATGATTGACAACCTTGATCATCTGTGGACCAAAATTGATAAGAAAAAAAAGGCACCAAACCAACTCTGTAATTGACTCTAAAAGAAGAAACCCATTTACCTATGAGGAAAAATCGTACAGTAACGATGAGTTTTCTTTATCTTTACTTCAAATAGTAGTAGTAGGGAAGGCAATGGATGAGGGTGGTATCTTGTAATTATCTTGCACTATAGTTTATTCTAGGGAAGCAATTTGTTTCAAACTTGTTAAATGCTTGTCTTTTTTTACCCATTGAGAATTGTGTTTCTAGAACTATTTTAGTAGTTGTTGCTCATAGGACTTAATGCTTTAGATATGTACACAATGTAGATAAAAATTTTACCTTCTATTAATTTCTAATAGTCCACTTTTCTCGAAGTACTGATAACATGCTTTTTATCCGGTCTAAGAATAAAGATATCACTTGTTAGTTTGTATGTGTATTTTTAACTTCTTAAAGGATATACCTACTTGTGACCTTAGTTTACCTAATCTTCTTAAGATTCAACAATCGGTTTATTTTTGAACTACATTAAACAGCAATAGCATGTGATCCTGATAACTGACAATAGAACTACATTAATACATAATTTATACTTGCTAGAAGAAACAATGTATTTATTTATATATTTTATTGTTATATAGTACAAGAGGAAGGATTATTTTAAGATTTTATTGATTTTCTTTTATCGTTCCTCCTTTCAGGATCATTGTCAGCTTCAATCGTACTATATCTAAACCCCGATTTCTTTTAATAATGCTGGCAGGTAATAAACATTCTTATTTTCAATTTTTTCCCCTTTTTATGTTGTTATATGTTAACTTATCTATTTTTATTTTTTATTTTTTATTTTTACAGAAAATTGACCATGTAGATTATTTACATTATTTTTTGCTTCAATATATAATTTATGACTTATATATTGTTTTCATTTAGTCTTTCCTTGTTCGTTTGTGTTCTTAACATTATCTGTGCTCCGTTTTGTCTTTTGTGTGGGTATAAATTTCAATTTATTCGGTGTGTTTCCTTTTCAAATTGAATTAATTAAGTGGTTTCTTCTTTTGATGGTATATTTGTTATTTAGTTGTAAGTTCTTTTAAATTTTGACAACTTTTATACAAAATTCTAAATTTTCTGTTCATTATATGTTTTCTTTATTTTTTATGAGTTTTTGTTTGTCCGTGTGCCTTTGCATGAATAAGAATGTTATATTAATTTCTTTCTTTTTTGTCAAACAGTGAGAATTTTTTTCCAAATATATGTGGAGTTGGCAAAACTCTATTTGAACAATTTTTCTTTGCTAGAGTTTTGATGTACATGGGTTGTACGTTTTAGAAGGTGCAATTTTGTTAAGCTAATTGTGACATTACATGATATTTGAATTCAAAAGGATTATTAAAATCTGTCAAAATCTCAGTTGAAGACACTTCCTTAAATAAAATAAATCTTTCAACTATATTTTTTATAAAAGGGGTCGAAATTTGAAAAGATTATTTTCACATAAATTAACAATTTGAAAAACCGATAGAAGAAAAATGGATTTGACCGTGGCGGATTGCAATCTCATTGCCTAGAATCAGTGATTATGGGCTTTGAGTACTCGTATCATAAAATACAATGACCACTTCACAAGATAGCAACAATAAAAATCTCGATATCTGCATACTGAGAAGTTTTTTTGAACTCTTTTATGACTGTTAAAAAGGTATGTTCGATAGTTTTTCGAGCAATATGACAAACAATGAATTGAAAGAAACGATCTAAAAAGACCAAGGCATTTATAATTGACGTGGAAACAGTAAGCTATTTGGTTGCTAGCTAAGCAATAATGTCACTTAAGAATTCTTTTACTCCTTAAGATTGATGATACATAAAAGTTATTAGCAATTTCAAATTTTTAGAGTGCAACTGGATGTTAACAGTGTAATTTAATTTAAGCACCCTGGCTCGATCTTTTCTTAAAATCAATTTATTAAACTATGATAAATTTGATCGGATGTTCATGCTAAAAAGAGGTCTAGCCTTATGAAAGACTCAAGGTATGTGCTGGATGATACTTCTCTGCTTTGGACTTCAATTTTACTTGTAGAAATTTGAAAATTTGACTAGCAATTTGTTATGATGTCATTTATTATATTGACACTTTAAAAATAATGACGCCGGGTAGGATAGTGATTATTCTATTGGCTTGTTGTAGCAGATGATTCGCAAGAAAAGAACGATAGAAAACGCCCAAAAAACCAGAGAAAAGACTCTGAATTCAACTCAATATTATTAATAATACAGAATGATGAAAATTAACCCACAAGCCGGGTTAAATAGTTGCGAAATACGAAATTATGGAAAAATTACCAAAAATGGCAAAATCCCAAAATTATACCAAAATAAAATAATAAGTAAAAGAAGTAAGTTGCCAAAAATTTGGCTCAATTCGAGTTTTCTAACATATGGAAAAAAGGAAACGAAATATTACCATAAATAGTAAAAAATAACTTAAAATTGAATTTTGGAAAGGAAAACAGTGGATTTTGAGCTCGAAATTGACGTCCACCAAGCATGGCTGGGTGGCCATGACGTGCGCGCCGAAGAGAGCTTTTCGAATTGGGGTCATAATAACGATTCCGATAACCATAACCAAAGTTATGGGCAAATTACCAAAGACGCGTCAAAATCTCCCAATTAAGGAAATAATGGTGTTTTACTTTCCATCTTTGTGCCGATCCGCCATCTCATGGTATCTCAGCGCCATCATCGTACAATCTGACAAATCAGCATCACTTGATTCGGATCCTCCTGCATCAGTCGCCCCGAGTTGGAAAGAACTCGCCCTCGAGTTCACAGTAACTTCAACGGACTCCATAAAACAAGGGCTTAGGTGTTTTACGTTGAAGACGTCAAAGGTCTTCAAATGGCTCGGGAGGCGCAACCTGTAAGGATTATCATTGATCTTTTGCAGCACTTCACAAGGTCCAATCTTCCGCTCCTTTAGCTTATTGTATTCCCCAACTGCAAAACGATCACGAGTTAATACTGCCCAAACAAAATCACCAACATCAAACAACACCTGGCGTCGATGACTATCTGCCTGAACTTTGTACTTAGTATTACTATCATGTATGGACAGCTTCACCTGCTTATGGATACCTCGAAGATGTTCAGCCATCTCATCAGCTTTATTATTGAAGTGACCCACACGTGGAATTGGAGCCAAATCAAGTACTCCGGATGGATTTCGACCATAGACAATTTCAAAAGGACTCAGTCCGGTGGTTCTATTCCTCGACCGGTTATAAGCAAACTCTGCTTGAGGTAATGCCAAATCCCACTGCTTCGGTTTAGTCCCGGCTAAACTTCTCAAAAGATTTCCCAAACTCCGATTCACCACCTCAGTCTGACCATCTGTTTGGGGATGGTATGCGCTACTAAAATTCAATTTCGTTCCAAGTTTCTCCCACAAACTCCTCCAGAAATGACTCATAAACTTAGTATCACGATCAGAAGTAATTGACTGTGGAACACCATGTAAACGCACAATCTCTCTGAAATAAAGATGAGCAACCCGAGTAGCATCCATTGTCTTCCGGCAAGCCACAAAATGAGCCATCTTTGAAAATCTATCAACCACAACAAGAATGGAATCCATCGCCCGCTGTGTACGAGGTAAGCCCAAGACAAAATCCATACTGACATCAAACCAAGGAGCTTCAGGTACGGGTAATGGTGTGTACAATCCAGCATTAGTAAGAGCCCCTTTAAACTGCTGACATACATAACACCGCTCTACATAATGCGCCACATCACTGCTCAACTTGGGCCAGTAATAATCAGAAGAGACCAATGCCAATATCTTGTCTCGCCCAAAATGTCCTTCGTTATGAAGTTCACTAATAATCTGCTACTTTAGTGAACAATCCGGAATGCATAACTGCAATCCACGAAACAGGTAACCATTATGTAAAACAAAATCATGTTGGTGATTATCAGTTACCTCCCGAATTATCTTCCCAAATGAAGGATCCACAGCATACATATCAGGAAATGCCTCAAATCCGACAATCTTGGTGCTCATGGTGGTGAGGAGTAATGTGCGACGACTCAATGCATCTGCTACTCGATTCAAACTCCCTGCTTGATGCCTGAGTGTGAAAGTAAACTCCTACAAGTACGCCACCTACTTTGCATGTCGCCTACTCAACTTGTGCTGACCATTGATGTATTTCAAAGCCTCATGATCAGTAACAAGGATGAACTCCCTCTGTACCAGGTAATGGCGCCAATGCTTCAGAGTCTGAACTATGGCATAGAACTCCAGGTCATAAGTGGAATAATTTTTCTTCGATCCCGATAGCTTCTTACTAAAAAAGGCTACTGGACGTCCCTCCTGACTCAAAACACCACCAATGCCAACTCTAGACATATCACAGTTTACCTCAAACACCTTTTCAAAATTCGAAAGTGCCAAGACTGGGGCCTCCGTCATCTTCTGCTTAACCAACTGAAAGCTAGCCTCTGCCTCCTCAGTCCACTGAAAATCATGCCCTTTAAGGCACTCTGTGATAGGAGCAATTAAGGTACTAAAGTTTCTGATGAATCGACGATAGAAGGATGCCAATCCATGGAAACTCCTAACATCGTACAAAGTTTTTGGTTTCGGCCAATTCAAAACTGCCTCAATTTTGGATTGATCTATATGAACACCATTAGTAGACACAATAAAACCCAAAAAAGTTACAGAAGTTGTGAAGAAAGAACACTTATTCTGATTGATGAATAAGCGCTCCGTCCTCATTACATCAAAGACAGCACGAAGATGATTAAAATGTGACTCCCATGTCAGACTATAAATAAGTATGTCATCAAAATAAACTACCACAAACTTCCCCATGAAAGGCCGTAAAACCTGATGCATAAACCTCATAAAAGTGCTGGGTGCATTGGATAGTCCAAAGGGCATGACCATCCACTCGTACAACCCATGCTGTGTCTTGAACACGGTCTTCCACTCATCTCCAGGTCTAATTCTGATCTGGTGGTATCCACTTTTAAGGTCAATTTTTGAGAAGACCTTAGAACCGGACAATTGATCCAACATGTCGTCCAGACGGGGAATTGGAAACCTGTATTTCACTGTAATCCTGTTAATTGCCTTGCTGTCAACACACATACACCATGACCCATCTTTCTTCGGCACTAGGAGAGCAGGAACTGCACAAGGACTCATACTCTCACGAATGTAGCCCCTTTCCAATAATTCTACCACCTGTCGCTGCAACTCTTCAGCTTCCTTGGGACTGAGGCGATATGCTGGTCGGTTTGGTAGACTCGACCCCGGAATGAGGTCGATCTGATGTTGAATGTCCCTCGTAGGTGGTAGTCCTGGAGGAAGATCCTCTGGCATCAAGTCAGAAAATTCCATCAGTAGTTGCTGTACTTCTGCTGGAAATTCTGAATCCACACTCGCTGTACTATTTTCACGAGGCATTAAAGCATAAACTATTTTTTCACGCCCAACCTCAACCAAAAACCTGGACATAGAAAGTAGATTGAGGTTTTTAACTACCGGGGCAGGGATGTTTCCTTCCCTGCGAGGCACCAAAACAATTATCTTTCCTTTGATACTAAGAGAATAAGTATTCTTCCGCCCATCATGGATAACACTGCGATCATACTGCCAAGGTCCTCCCAACAAAACATTACAGGCGTCCATTGATACCACATCACACCAAGCATTATCAAAATATTTTTTTCCAATTGAGAAAGACACTAAGCATCGTTTTTCTACCGTTACCTCACTGCCTTTATTCAGCCAAGACAACTTGTATGGTTTGGGATGACGATCCATCTTCAGTTGCAGTTTTTCGATAGCCTCCTCAGACACTACATTCTCACAACTGCCACTATCAATTATCAGCTTACAGACTTTATCAGCAACTGTGCAGGTTGTGTGGAAAACGTTGGTCCTCAACCAATCATCCCCTGAGTCGCCCTTGGGAGTCAGCAGGCTCTTTCGAACAACCAGGGTCTCCTGACCATCTCCATATAGCACGTCCTCATCTTCACCCTCATCATACACGGGTTCCCCAACTTCCTCAAACTCCTCTATCATATCCTCCTCAATCAGAAGATTTTTATTCTTCTGACCAGCAGGCTTTCTGCAATCAGTCGCCCTATGCCCCTGTTCACCACACCTAAAGCACTTAATACTTGAGCTGGAACTATCCCGCTGTGGCTGATAAGCAGGACGAGATTCTTGAGGGCGAACTGGCTGATTTCCTTCACCTCTGACCACTGGCCTCCTACTTTGCTGTTTCTCTACTGCAAGTGCTCGCTGATATGCCTCGGAAACTATCCACAATGAATGAAAGCTGAGAACATCCTGCAGGGGCTGCCTTAATCCCCCCAAATACCGTGCTACCATCTGTTCCTCCGTTTCAGATAAATCATTCTGAGCCACCAACTGATAGAATTCTTCAGTATAAGCATTGACTGATCTTGCGCCTTGCCTTAGTGAATGGAGCCTCTGAAACAAGGTTTGAGTATAGCTGAAAGGGAGGAAGTGCCCTTTCATCTTCTTCTTCATCTTCTCCCAGTTAGTAATTTTGGATTTCTCCTGTCGCTCCCGTGAGCGCTTGAACTGTTCCCACCATGCAGATGCCCTACCTTTGAGTTTGATGGCGACCAGTTTCACTTTGACACAATCTGGAACCTCCTTATATTCAAAAATCCGCTCCACTTCATTCAACCAATCAATAAATCCTTCAGCCTGCAACGTACCAGAAAACTCGGGTAGATCCACTCTGAAATCGAGATCTACATGACGATCCTCCCGTCCACGATGCTCCCAAACTCGAGCACGATGGTGATACGGGTTTTCGAAACTGGTATCGGAATCATGACCTTCCACATCATGATTACCGAACTCCTGCTCCGCCAAACGTTAGGTTAACTCCGCAACTTGTCTCTGTAAATCTTCAATCGTCACACCCTGAACATTACGATCACGGTGTTAGACTTCCTCAATCGGAACCTGTCCTCGACGACCACGACCACGTCCACCAACCATTATAACTGATGGAATTTGTCTCCCAAGAAGATGCTGACGCTCTGATACCAACTGACGCCGGGTAGGATAGTGATTATCCTATTGGCTTGTTGTAGCAGATGATTCGCAAGAAAAGAACAATAGAAAACGCTCAAAAAATCAGAAAAAAGACTCTGAATTCAACTCAATATTATTAATAATGCAGAATGATGAAAATTAACCCACAAGCCGGGTTAAATAGCTGCGAAATACGAAATTATGGAAAAATTACCAAAAATGGCAAAATCCCAAAATTATACCAAAATAAAATAATAAGTAAAAGAAGTAAGTTGTCAAAAATTTGGCTCAATTCGAGTTTTCTAACATATGGAAAAAAGGAAACGAAATATTACCATAACTAGTAAAAAATAACTTAAAATTGAATTTTGAAAAGGAAAACAGTGGATTTTGGGCTCGAAATTGACGTCCACCGAGCATAGCTGGTGGCCACGACGTGCGCGCCGAAGAGAGCTTTCCGAATTGGGGTCATAATAGCGATTCCGATAACCGTAGCCAAAGTTATGGCCAAATTACCAAAGACGCATCAAAATCTCCTAATTAAGGAAATAATGGTGATTTACTTTCCATCTTTGCGCCGATCCGCCATCTCATGGTATCTCAACTCCATCATCGTGCAATATGACAAATCAGCATCACTTGACTCGGATCCTCCTGCATCAAATAATGTATCTAAAACTCAATATTTTTCTTTTTTAGGCTGGAAGCATTGATGTATTGCATTGCTAGTATGGCCATGGTGAAGATAATGAAAAATTTGATGAAGACAAATCAACAAAATCTTTGAATGTAGAATTGAACGAGTATCAGTGTGAGATACAAATCTATAACTTCGTAGTGTGGTTTGATCTTTGGGAATTTGTTTACTATTTCAAAAAAATGTTTTATTCTTGTAGATGCACGGCCTATTTTTCTTTTGCATTGCTCTTCCTTTTGGTGAGTTCTGGTAGCGTTTTATATGTGGTTACATCTAAGATTCATTATTGGTATATTCCAGTCTACAAATGCTGTACTGTCCACTTTCTTATTTCTGGATCAAATTTTGTGGCTTGGCAGGACAGGCATATATAAGGTATGGCTGGGACTTCTCTTTCCTGGTATGACAGTGGGAAAATGAATTTTTCTATGAGTCACGAACGAATGAATAAGAATACACAACGACGTATCTGATAAAATTCCGAATAGTAACACCAAGGATCTCTATCTCTGGACATTGGAAAATTGGCAGCAGGATATGGAATGGGAGTCTTTTCATTTCTCAGTATTTAGCAATTTTTTCACCTTTAATTTCTTGTTTCTGTGTTTGGTTCTTCTGGTTTCTTCAACTCTACTGTTGAATATTTTATTTCTTTTCATATTTCGTTTGAGGTTAAACTTTAATTCTTTGTTAGTGTGTTTAGTTCATTCAATTTCTTCAGCTCTACTGTTGAGTATTAATCATATCAAAGTATTAATTGCAAAATTGTTTAAAATATTTGAAATATATCATTTATTTTGCTGAAAACAATTTTAGAATATCTCTGCATATATTTACTAATTCTGAAACTTTGTCTTTTACGTTGCAAATGTACTTTAGAATTTAATTTTATTCGTGTGGAGACAAGACAACCTAATTCTGAAATTGTCTTATGTGTGTTACTTCCTCGTAGTAAGAGAGTGGTTAATAAAAAAAGTTTTAAAAGTCCCTTCTTTTAAAAGAATGGTATTTTTATTTTATTTTATTTTTTCTTCTTTTATATTTTCCAAATTTCTTCAATGTCTTATGATTACTTTTGTATCCATGGAAAGGTTATAACATTCAAGTTGTCTCCTGCAGGCAATTAATTTGTAAAATAGCTTTTCTATTTCCATTTATTTCTTTAACAAGTTTTAACATTTGAGTTTCAAGTTCTTGATGCCGCTAGCAAAAGCCTTGGGGCCCTCATGAATTCTTCTCTCTGATATTACTCGGGCATCAAGGTTAATTAATCATCTTTGTGCTTTCTGCTCTATTATTATTATTTTTATTTTTTTTGGGTCATGAAGTGTTCATTTTTCATTTCAACAGTTAAGAGTACTAGATGATTTTGGCAGTAATCTGGAAGCATATCAATGATACTGGAAAAAATTGGCATCATGTCTACAAAGGCTTTTTCCCCTTGTTTACAGAAAATCTGCATTTTGTCATTGAAATTCTTGTTTTGTTTTTACTGTAACTTTTTGGGGACTTTCTTATCTATTTCCCCATGGTCTCTCTAGATCCTTCGTCTAAAAATTGAAGAGAGCATTATTTTTTTGTTTTTACATATTTCTGTGATGAAATTTTTTCTAAGGAATATAATTTATAAATTATTTACTTCGACCCCAAATTTTTGGGTATTGATGGTGACCTCTGTTTTACCTCATCCTTGTTGTATGTATTTACTGTTCTTTCTTGGAATCTACCATTCTCTTGAATATGAAAATGAAAAAATTTACAGGCTTTGACTGTTTTGGAGTACTTGCTAGCCCATGGATCAAAGCACGACATAGATGATATCAGGAGATTACATGCTTATCAAGTATCGATCAGTTTCTTTTTCATATGTAATTTCTTTATGAGCTATTCTACAAATTTCTAGATAAGCATGGAATTTCTTAAGATGAATAAGGTAGCATTTGCAATGTATTTTCTTTTGATAGGCATTGTTCGATTTTCAGTATATTGATTCCAAGGGAAGGGATCAAGGAAGCAATGTTAGAAGGATATCTCAAAGTCTTGTAGCCCTTTTAATGTTAAGGAACAAATACAAGAAGTACATGAAATGGCTGCTGCTAACAGTGACAAGGAAGTTTGCTTCAAGTTTCTTGATTACCCTTCTCATGGTATAATTAAATCTTAGAAGTATCATTTTGTAACTATTACTTTCCATTTTGTCGACCATTATATTAATCAATTGATGTTAAACTGGACTTACTTTTGTCTTTGTATTTCAATCTAAAATTTGGAACGTTTCACTTCATATTTTCTTTTGGTTGTGTCCGAGATTATTATTGTTAGTGCTTGTCTTTCTTGTTTCTTTTTGAAAATTTTGAAATTTTACGAAAGGTAAAAATATTATTAACATTCAATATGAACTCGCATATATTTTGTTACTCAACTGTAATTTCAACTTGTATTTTTTGTTGAATTCGTATGCTCGGGTAGAGGTTGAGTCATAAATTAATTTTTCTATTTTGTATCTTAAGCTAATAATATAAGGATGTTGTCCTTCGTTTTTTCCCTTTTTTTTTTTTTTTTTGCCCAAAGTCCACCATTAGAAGATGGGGGTATGGGGTTGTTAAGCCTAATAAATAGTAAATATTCGTTCGAGGGAAAGAACTTTACATGAGATGCTCCCTCGTAGGTTATTTTTGGATAAATATGGATAATGTCTGTGTTGCCTCATACTCGTAATTGAAATTCTTGCAACCTTTTGAGGTTCTGTTATTAATCTTCTCAGTTAATTGATTAGTACTGTTTTAAAAAGTAAAAATATGTAGGATCGGAATACTAGATAACCCCTAGCATTACCTCTGAATTTGAAAATTTTGTACCTTCCAGCTAAGAGTTTGTACAGTGAAGACAGAACTAATTTTAGCCTTACTTTAATGTCATGCATATATGATTATCTAAGAGTAGATAATCAATTTACTTAATTTTTTACCCAGAAATTTTCCATACTTTGACTGATTTGGAGTGCTTGGTAGCTCATGGATCAGAACATGCCATAGATGAGATCAGTGAACAGGGCAGACCCAGACAACTTGGGTTAGGAGGTCAAAAATAAAATTTATAGAGTATCTTTTAATAAAAATAAGCTAAGATAAAAAATAAAAAAAAATAAAAAAAAAAGCTAAGCAAAATTTTTTTCCCCCATTTTGAGTCTGTTATTAATCTTCTCAGTTAATTGATTTGTACTATTTTAAAAAATATAAACATGTAGGATTGGAATACTAGATAACCCCTAGCATTACCTTTGAATTTGAAAATTTTGTACCTTCCAGCTAAGAGGTTGTACAGTGAAGACAGAACTAATTTTAGCCTTACTTTAATATCATGCATATATGATTATCTAAGAGTACATAATCAATTTACTTAAGTTTTTACCCAAAAATTTTCCATACTTTGACTGTTTTGGAGTGCTTGGTAGCTCATGGTTCAGAACATGCCATAGATGAGATCAGTGAACATGCTTATCAAGTCTAAGTGAGTTTCTTTTTCATATGTACCTTGTTTATAATCTATTTTACAAATTTCTAGATAACCTTTGAATTTCTTAGTATGAGTAAGCTAGTATTTTTAATGCATCTTTCTATTGATAGGCATTGTTCAATTTTCAATATATTGGCTCCAATATGAGGCATCAAGGAAGCATGTTAGAAGGATATCTTAAGAGTCTTGTAGCCCTTGTAAATGATAAGGTAACAAATACAAGAAGTTCGCGAATAGGTTCATGCTAACAGGGGCCAGTGAATTTGTTTCAAGATCCCCGATTACCCTTTCATGACATAGTTACACTCTAGAAGTATCATTTTGTAACGTTTACTTTCCATTTTGTTAATCATTATATTAATCAGTTGAAGTTAAATATGACCTCCTTTTGTCTCTGTATTTCAACCCAAAATTTTGAAGGTTTCACTTCATATTTTCTTGGGGTTGTGACAATGCCAGATCATTACTATTAGTGCATGTCTTTCTTGTTTCTTTTTTGAAAATTTTGAAATTTTATGAAAAGCAAAAAAGTTGATTGTAATTCAATATGCACTTGCATATATTTTGTTACTCAATTGTAACTTCAACATGTATTTTTTTGTTAAATTCTTATGCTCTTGTAGAGGTCGGAACATAAATTAATTTCGTTTCTTTTTTTTCTTTTTTTTTTTTCATTGACATATGTAATCATTTCTTAAAATTTTCAAAGTCTACTATTAGGGCATGGGGGCTTGGGGCTGTTAAGCCTGTTAGAACATGCACGGTAATTTTCGAACCATAGGTTTCTGTTCAAATAGAAATAGCCTCTAAAATAACATTGCTTGTGAAACTTCATGCAAATGAAGGTAAGGCAATGGATCCTCATAGATATATCAAAATCAAATGCAATCGGCTCCTGCAACCAAAAGTAATGAGCTTCGATTGTTTCCTCCAACATTTTCTTTCTTTATTCGTACAACTTTTTGGTTTTATAATGAGAAGACTTTCACCAAGTCAAATGGCAAGTTCTACATAATGGTTACTATAAAAGTTACACACTGGTTGTGAATATTAACTGTTTTGTAAGGTATAAAGAACTTAAAAGGGCATTTAATTGTTACATTACCCTATATCCTACTTCCAAACCCAATGAATTTTTAATCCTTCTTTGTGATCTTATGATGCCTCTGTGTTTTGGCATTTGTCCAATAGGTTGACATATTTTCATCTCGAACTGTCTTGTTGAAAATACTCACTGAAGAGGAACCGCACGCCTACATGTATTATGGTGCTACCATAGTTGGATGTCTGTAAGGTGTCTTTTTCTCTTTTTTCTCCTTCCTTTTTTGGGAGACTTGGTACCTAATTTTCTTACCATTGTAAAACTAATGGCGTCATTATCATCTTATAAGTTAATCGATTTACTTTTATGGCTGCCGTATATTTTCTATATACAAGTGCAGTAAAACCTACAAAATAGTACATTTTACACATAATGGCACAATTATCATTCGCTTAGTATGTTATAATAACTTTGAGTTATGAAATTCTAAATGTGACATGATTCTGTCAGCCATTCACATATTCTGCTTAAAAAGAATCTACAGTTATTCATTTTATGCATGCTGTAAATATGTAAAAACCTCCAATATTGGATGAATCGTGAATTTTATGCTTGTGTAAATTTTTCTTCGTAAATACGTTAACATTACCTTAAAAAAAGAAAAAAATATATATATATATACATACACACATCAAAATGAAAAGCAAAGTTACAATCTAAATTTGAAGTTTACATGAAACAATTCTTCTTATTGCTTTATTTTCTTATGATATTTGAAATTTTGGGAGAAAAAGCATAGATGGCAAACAAATTATTTTAGAAAAAAATTATACCGATGTTTTTAAGTTTTAAAAGGTGAATTTAAAATAAAAAGCGTATTAGCGGGTTTGGGTCGGTTATTTGATGGGTTGGTTTCTTAAACCGAAACGAACTTGACCCATTTTTTAATTGTTAAAATTAACAGAATCAAATCGATTTTTTGGTTCAAACCAACCCAAAACCAATCTGACACGGTTTGGTTTGGTGAACTTTTTTCATTTTATTTTTTGTTCAAATTGTAAGTATAGTTCTCTAAATATATGACTTTTTCAGAGAAACATAATTAAGGTTCTATGTTCTCTTCTCAAGTTAGCAATGAAAAGTTTTTGTTCTACCCATCATAAGCAAGAGATCAGATCTTATACATATCTTTATCTCGAATGTTTCTCTGAATTAGGAATAGCAATTGGACGACTCGAGGTCATCATTCACGTATCCCGTCTTGTAGGGCATTTTTGTCCCCTACCTTGTCTGTTGTCCCTTTTATTTATCTTCATGTCTTTAGTTGATGAAAATCATTAATTTTTTTTCCAAGTTGTAGAACTACTCATGTTCCATTTAAAAATAATAGTATTTCTTTTCTTTTTGTGCAATAAAAAATTACAATTTGAAATGGATTTAAACTTACGCTGGTAATGAGGTGGGCACCATATTTCCTGTACTCAATATGAAATAATCAATCAACTAATTTATAAGGGACTATACTATTAGAATGGACTTGCCAACTTTCATCATTATAAGGGATTATACTACTATATTGAGTATGTTCTTTAAGAAACGGTCGTGAATATACATATCTTGTATCTTGAATGAAATTTTGAGCTGAATAAAGGTAACAATCAATGTGCGATTGTGAATAGGACCACTAACAAAAGACATGCATGCACGATAGAATTATACAATATTATGACTGCACATTTGATCTTTAACTAATTTATATCCATTCCTTTAATTTAATTCCTTTTGTTCTTTTTTCCATTTTTATTGTCCCTTCCAACCAAATGTGGCTTTCAATTCCTAGTGGGGAATCATTTTTTTTCCTTTTTTTTAATACCCATATATATATATATATATATATATTGGAGATCCTTTGAGGCTCAATGAATATATAAAATAATAACTACTTAAATTCATAAAAGTACATACTAATACAAATTAAAAAGTCTTTAATTTGACAATATGTTTTTTAATTCACCTCCTTTTCAAAATAAGCATCTAAGTCTTTTACTTTTTTACTTTTTTTTTTTTGGCACCCATACCAAACTCAACTTCATCCCAAATTTTTTGCAATGCACATACTACATTTGGCATATTTCTTTTTCTTTTTTTTTTTTTATTTTGTACAAAGTAATTATTTAAGGTTACGACTGCTTGAAATGCCTATTTTGAAAAAATAGTTGGTGAAACACAAATATCATTTGGATCATGATTATCATTGATATGTGTATTGAGTACCTCTTGAATAATATCTTCATCAATAGGAGATGTCATCACCGCTTTATTTTCACTAGAATAATTTAAAAGGTGCTCGACATCCATCACATTTCTATAGTGTAGACCAAAAATAGCTTCATGCAATCCATTGATTTCTTCGTTTCACTAACTTTTGGTTCAACATAAATATCTTCATTTGACCAAATCTTGCAATGTCGAAAAAAATTTGCAATATTTATTGTCTTCAAATCATTGTTCTAAGTCACGTTAATAAAATTGATAGCATTTATCATCTTGTCAAATCAACAAACAAACTCTTGAGAAAGTAAATCAATCATCTTTGCTTTTTTATTTGCTTGATAATAACAAATATGTTGATATTCACATTTTAAAAACAATTATGATTAGCAAACTTACCAATAATCCAAAGAGGTACTCTGCCTGAATCATCACCATTGCAAAAAAGAACTTCTAGAGGGGTCTTGTTGACCCCTCACATGGGGTTGGCCCCACACGAGCCTCGATGAGGGTCGGTAAGACCCCTGTAAGTACTGGGCCTGTATGCCTAGCACTACTGTGCAAAAAACAACAATTAATACTCTATAAATTAATAAATATTTGATAAATCAATAGTTTATTCATTTATCAATAAATTAATAACCCCTCCAAAATAATAATTTTTGTTGGTCCCTACATTATTATTTTATTAAAGTTTTACTATAGTATTTATACGTTTGAAGGCAAATTATTCTTAGTAAATTATTAAAGGTGTAATTTTGATGCGTACCAATATTTAATAAAACTATGATTTCAAACGTGAGAGATCAACAAGTTCATTGGTTCGTATAATTTTTATACAAATACTCAATTCAGGATATAAAAAATTGTCAAGTAGGGCAATTATCGAAAGTGAGCGATTATGAATAACATTATTTAGTTTATAAGTTGCAGGATCCACAAATATGTGAATTTTTATCTATACACTTTGTGAATTCCTACAACTTATACGAAAGTAACGTTTTTACCAAACATGTATCCTTTAGATTGCTCAATATTCGAGGAAAACATGCCCAAACCCTACTTGGACTTGGATTCTTTAGTAGGCCAATTACAGCCCCAAAATTTAGTGGTTCATATTACCTTTTCAGGATCAGTGCATCACCAAATAATCTGCCTTCCAATTTCAGTTCTTGAGAAACTAATGTCTCAAGGATAGCCATATGGTCATGGAATCGTGTGAAGAGACCAATTTTAAACCAAAAACTTGGATATTTGGAGATGTGGTAGCATTCAAGAATCAGTGCTTGTTGAAATTGCATTTTGTTGAAACCTCGTACCCTGAGAGAAGTTATCGGGAGAGTCTCAACTAAATCAGAAATTATCTTGCAGAAGCGCAAGCTTTTTCGAGTATGATGTCAATATCGGAGGATCTGAAGCTCGAGAAGTCATGAAAGTTGAAATTACACATCAGATTCCCTGATTCTGAAGAATGCAGGCCTCACTGCCTCAGTTCAATAAAGAAAGAGAGACATATCAGCATGTGGCATCAGGTTTTAATGATTCAGATATAGTGGCCGAAAAGAATGGTTCGGAAATTCGAGATCAGATAGAGCTCGTCCGAGAAGCAATTGAGAAGATTCTTCTTCCAGAGGTTCAAGATCAGACATCTGATGATCAGTCCATAACCATTGAAAACATTCTTGAACAAGAAATAGTGGGAAAAAGGCAAGATCAAGATGAAGGTCGTGAATTCAAGTCTTATCATTATTCACTTATGAAAAGTTGTGGTCGTGCCACTGGTATAAATGAATCTTTGAAATTGTAAGACAGGCAGAAAATATTATACAAAATTCTTTAGAAATTGAACATTGATGAGGGAGAAAACTCCTCATACACGCTTATCTTCTACCATTTTCAACAAAGATCGTACTTCTCTAGTAGAATGAAAATCCACCTCGACCACTCATTTAGCATATACTTGTCGTCACCTCCATTAACTTGCACACGTCAAATCCTCCAAATCATCAAACCATAGATCATCATCTGCGTCACTCGACCATGTCTCACCCTTCCATCTGTTCTCCTCGTAGAATATTATACGCAATCCAGTCGTCCAACTACAAGAAAGGAAAAAAATCCACCGTATGTGTAATTATATGTCTTATCAACATACTACGAAAACTTGCAAAAGCAAATATCTAATAAGTTACTATCATCTGCAAGACTGCGACACTTTGTTGATCATCATTCGTTTTAATTTCATGCACGATCCAAGAAGTCTTGTCACCTCAAGGTGGGTTTCCTTGTAGAATTCTAAAGTCTTTCAAAATCCACGAGTTTCATCATTATAAACGATAGTTCCATCGTCCCCTATTACTGGCCAATATCCATCAACAGCAGTTCCATTCCAAATGTTCTAAATTTCGTTTTCTCTATCTCTTGGTGTATAGAATAACCACTCTTCTGCTCGATTCACCCCCTAACCATCTAAAAACCCAATAAAATTTATACAATATATATTTTACAGAAGACATATCAAGAAAGAAACAGATTATATAACGTGAAGATATGATATTGAACCTTCAAGATTTTCTGGGTTTAAGTCGTCTGGATTATTAACAACTTTAAGTCAATAGGTAACTATAATATAATTACAATTCAAGTCCCCAATCTTTTATAATTTAACATTTAGTCATCTTATTTATCATATTAGAAGCTAAATCCCAAGATTTATTTTTATATCATTTCGGGCCCTCTTGAGTACTAGCAATTTCAAATTAAACCCCATAAAAATCATTCCTCGAACTTAAATCCTTATTTGGCTTTAACTTTAAGCATTTAATTCCTTGACTTTGACTGTAATTGAGTGAGATATAACAACTAGGATGTTTTGAAAGGTGATTACACAAATATGTTATATTTATCTTAAACTAATTAGGCTTAGAACTACACAGTCATTCAATTAAATTAGGATTTAAGTTTGTTGTTTAATTAGAATTTAATTATTAATCAATTTAGAAAATTTGAACACGTCACGAGAGTATTATATGTATTGATATTTAATACAATTGAACTAATTAATTAGTCATTATCTATATAATCTAGGATATTAACTAATTCATTATGATACAATCTGATGCAGGAGAATTCGAGTCGAGTAATGCTGATTTGTCAGATAGCACGATGATGGCGTTGAGATACCATGAGATAGCGGATCGGCGCAAAGATGGAAAGTGAATCGCAATTATTTCCTTAATTTGGGGAATTTGACGCTTCTTTGGTAATTTGGCCATAACTTTGGCTACGGTTATCGAAATCGCTATTATGACCCCAATTCGGAAAGCTCTCTTCGGCGCACATGTCGTGGGCGTCAATTTCGAGCCCAAAATCCACTGTTTCCTTTCCAAAATTCAATTTTAAGTTATTTTTTACTATTTATGGTAATATTTCGTTTCCCTTTTTTTCATATGTTAAAAAACTCGAATTGAACCAAATTTTTGGCAACTTACTTCTTTTACTTAGTAATTTATTTTGGTATAATTTCGGAATTTTGTCATTTTTGGTAATTTTCCTATAATTTCGTATTTCGCAACTGTTTAACCCGGGTTGTGGGTTAATTTTGATCATTCTGCATTATTAATAATATTGAGTTGAATTTAGAGTATTTTCTCTAATTTTTTGGGTGTTTTATGCCGTTTCTTTCTTGCGAATCATCTGCTACAACAAGCCAATAGGATAATCACTATCCTCCCCGGCGTCACAATCCTAATCCTAATTAAACTACCCTAAATTTACCTGTAAATACCAATGCCATGCACATATGTTATTTCAATCAATCCTTTAACTTTTGTCTCATTCTTCAAAATTTCAACAGAAATCCCTATTAAAAAGTTTAGAAGGTTTTCAAAGGAGTTTCAATTTCATCCCTCATTTTGGCAAACTCAAGAATTGTTATTTAATAGTTTGAAGTGAGCTACTTATGTTATTAGTGGTTTTCCATATCTTTTCAAGCACGTTGTTATATATGAATTTAATTACTTTAGTTCAAGATTTCTTCAAGAGAAATCGTTATACATCTAAAGGCATACCTATGCGTATCAGTTAGCCATCACGTTATTTTATACCATTTACTAGAATTATGATTTTTCATGATGTGATAATTCTCATTTTATTTTGGTAAAAGAGTTTATGCATAATATAATGTTTGATCTGAATGTGGAGTATTAAACATCTCATTGAGTATAATTTGTTATACTCATCACTCTTTATTTAAGAATTTCAGGTAAAAATCAAGATGCTGAACAAAGTTGATGGGTGGATGTGCTGGACCAACGGATTCTTGTTAGGAAGTACCTTATTTGCTAAATTTGATTAGTTTTGGAGTAACGTTATAATTTTTAATTAGTCCCAGTTTTATTACATGTTAGAACTAGTTCTTATTAATGTTTTGATGAAAAATATAATTCCAAAACGTTCCGCATATTTTATTAAATTAGATTTATCTTTCATTAAAGGTTCTTCAAATTTTATTGAATATGTCATGATATTATAATTTACTTTTTAAGCACGTTAAGAAGTTATCAAAGTTTGATAACGTATTGAGAATTCAGGACGTTACATATAAGTTCCCACTCTTCGGGATCCATTTCGTTTAAGGATTTCAATGGAGAATAATGATTGATAGAGGGTTTAAAAAAGGATATGAATCTATGTGTCGTTGAATTATTGGATAATAAGTAGGTGGCTCTCATAAAGTGTACTGTACAATCCAATTCAGATTAGGCCACCCTTTTCATATCTAAAAAAAAAAAAGGTTAAACCCTAACCCTAAGGGTCCCCCACCACCCCTGCCCTAGAGCATCGTAAGGGAGGTAAATCGCAGGTTATGCCTCCAAGGGTATAGGTTTGGAAGGCTGCTTGTACACTTGCACTTACCCAAGAGCCAAATCCATATTTCAGGATTCGAACCCTTGACGCAGCAGCCTCAAGTAAAGTTGAATTTCTCCACCCTCCCCTTTTACCACTTGGAGATGTGCCCTGGGGGCCACCCTTTTCATATCTTGTTGCACTTGGAGTGCCGATTATGTATCAGCTTCTTGGAAGAAATTTACGAGAGCTTATTCTCTATAAGCTTACAAATGGACAATGGCCCATGTGTCCCACCAAGGCTTATTAGGCCTCTATTTGTTTTTCATTATTTGGCCATTAAAATGAAAAATATGTCTATTATCCATCACATCAAGTTATCATATTTGTATTTCTATCTCTTTTGCGACAGTGTGAGGCCCGTAACGACTATATTTTTCATTATCATTCTTACATTAATGGAAAATAAACGAGGCATAGATATTTTACAATTTTATATTTTGATTTGTTGAAGGTTTCTTTAATTAATAAATTGTTACTTTTGGACGAGAGAAGTAGTGTTCGATACACCAAGAGGAGAATATTATTATTTTAGTCTCACTCTATTATATAAATATTTCAGGAGGAATACAAAGAGCAAAGGGCTAAAAGATCCAAAATTAGTGAAAATGATGAAAAAAATGAGTAACGTTGGGACTGATGAGTACACCACAATACTATAGTTTTTATGGGATTAGAAGTATAGTTGTAAATTTGTTGTAGTGTATTTATTGAAAATATATTTTGATTGTGGTGTGATCATAATGTGTGCAGTAAGTAAATTTTGTGGTGTTATCCTTTAAAAAATCATTCGTTCAACATGACTTTGATAAGATTTTATTATTATTAATTTTTTTTGGTTAAATCCATCAATGATCCAAATTTATATTTAGTGTCACTATTGCCACCCAATGAATTAATTGTTCCAATGGTCACTGAACTTCAGTGACCAATCGAAAACATGGACTTAAATTCAGTAATCAAAACTCGACATTTTAAACTCAGTAACTAATCAAAGATATGAACCTAAGTTCAGTAACCATTGGAACAATAAACTCCTAGCATAACTATTGAACTTTGAAATGTATCGAGTTTACAATGAGTAATATACAATATTTTACAAAGATTAGTAGTCAAAACTCGACATTTAAAATTTCAACGAGTAATCAAAGACATGGACCTAAGTTTAATGATCAAAACTCAACATTTTAAATTTCACTAACCAATCAAAGGCATGAATCTAAATTTAGTGATCACTGGAACAACTAACTCCCACCCAATTTGATTTTGTTTTCTCATTGCCATCCAATTTTATACTTAGTGTCAAAATAATCACCCAATTTTATATAACATTTCACCATGACCATCCTACCTTTTTTCACCATTATTATTAATTTTTAAAGGGGTAAAATGATATTTGCATTTTATATATAAAATAAATTTAAAAAACAAAAATATTTTTTTTTTAAAGAAAAATGTTTTTTTTAATGAGTTTTTATTTTCTTTTATTTTTCTAACTTTTTTTTAAAATAAGTTTCTATTTTAATTTATTTTTTAAGGAACATTTTGTTAAAATAATTTTTATTTATTTCATATTTATAAGCAAATTTTTTTTAGAATAAAGTTTTATTTTATTTTAAAAAAAATTTTTAAATAAGTTTTTATTTTATTTTTATTTTAAAGTTATTTTTTATATATAATGCAAATTTATCGTTTTAACCCTTATAAAATAGTGAAAATGGTGAAAAGAAGTTGGGTGGTCATAATGAAACGTCATATGCTATTTGGGCATTCACGGTGAAATAAAATCGAATTGGTTGGTCATGATGAGACTGAGTATAAAGTTGGGAGATCATGGTGAAACAAAATAAAATTGGATGGTCTTGATGTCATTCAATATAAAATTGGATGTAGATGGATTTAAACATTTTATTTTATTTTATTATTTTTTAACCCTTTTGCGCTTTTTTTATTGGATTGTTGAAAAAGTAGTGTCTGCTTGTTCCATTTTTTTATTTTTATTTTTCTGGGATAAAGAGATGTGTACGAACACATTTGTCTACTTTTTCAGTCAATTGTCCCTGTTTTTGGGTTTTGCCATCGAAATAGGGCCATGTCATTTGGTCCTATCTCTGTAGCGTGGTCCTTTTTTTTGCCCTTTTTCTGAGGTTATTTGCCATTGCACATGGCAATCCAATTTCAATTGATTGAAAGTTCTAACAATAAAGGACAATTGTAGATGTATTTTGAAGAATCTACTTTTTAAGTTTTTCCCTTTTTACTCCATGCCTCCAACCATTCATTATTCTCTTTAATTTTTAAGGTTGTTGGGGTGTAGAGGAGTAAAAAGGGGCAAGTGATAAATAAAAGGATTCTCATTGTACATGCACGTCTTTTACGTGTCAGAGGTGAGTCGAATTAAAAGGCCCATTTGCTGTGCAACGGTCAGATAATATCGAAAAATAAATGAGAAATGATTACCAAACACGGACTAGATTGATAATACTGTAAGCCCAATGTTTAGCTACTATTCATTAACCGTTCTCAACAGTAAGACTTTCACAATGACAAAATAATATCGAAAGATACAAAATTGAAGTCAAAAGCACTAAACTCTAAATACATTAGAAAGGCATAATTGAAAGATTAGTCACTGAAAAGAATACTGCTTTTAAGATATGAGGCTAAAAAAATTCAGTAGCTTTTATATATAAAATAAATTTTTTTTTAAAAATTCAGTAGCTTTTTTAGAACCGAGTTCCTCTTCTGCACGTAAAAGAGGTAAAATTGTAACTTCGCATTTTATATATATAATAAATTTAAAAAAACAAAAATAAAAGCTTATTTTTTTTAAGGAAATTTTTTTTTATGTTTTTATTTTATTTATTTTTCTATATAACTTTTTTTTCAAATAAGTTTACTTTAATTTATTTTTAAGGAACATTTTGTTAAAATAATTTTCATTTATTTTATATTTATATGTAACTTTAAAAAAAAAGGTTTTATTTTATTTTAAAAACGTTTTTTAAATAGGTTTTTATTTTATTTTTATTTTTTAAGTAATTTTTTATATATAATGCAAATTTACTATTTTAACCCTTATAAAATTAGTGAAAATTGTGAAAAGAAGTTGGGTGGTCATAATGAAACGTCATATGATATTTGGGTATTTAAAGCGAAATAAAATTGAATTTGGTGGTCATGGTGAGATTGAGTATAAAGTTGGATGGTCATGGTGAAATAAAATCAAATTGGGTGGTGTTGATGTCACTAAGTATAAAATTGGATGTAGATGGATTTAAATATATTATTTTATTTTATTTTTTTTTTAATCCTTTTGCCCTTTTTTTATTGGACTGTTGAAAAAGTAGTGTCTGTTCCATTTTTTTTTTGATAAAGAGATGTGTACAAATACATTTGTACAAAATGTGTCCTACTTTTTCAATCATTTGTCCTTTTTTTTTGGGTTTTGCCATTGAAACAGGGCTATGTCATTTGGGCCCATCTCTGTAGCGTGGTCCTTTTTTTTTGCCCTTTTCCTGAGATTATTTGCCATTACACATGGCAATCCAATTTCAATTGATTGAAAGTTCAAACAATAAAGGACAGTTGCAGATGTATTTTGAAGAATCTACTTTTTAAGTTTCCCCCTTTTTACTCCATGCCTCCAACCATTCATTATTCTCTTTAATTTTTAAGGTTGAGGAGTAAAAAGGGCAAGTGATAAATAAAAGGATTCTCATTGTACATGCACGTCTTTTACGTGTCAAAGGTGAGTCAAATTAAAAGGCCCATTTGCTGTGCAATAGTTAGATAATATCTAAAAATAAATGAGAAATGATTACCAAACACGGACTAGACTGATAATACTGTAAGCCCAATGTTTAGCTGCTATTCATTAACCGTTCTCAACAGTAAGACTTTCACAATTACAAAATAATATTGAAAGATACAAAATTGAAGTCAAAAGCACTAAACTCTAAATACATTAGAAAGACATAATTGAAAGATTAGTCACTGAAAAGAATACTGCTTTTAAGAGATGAGGCTAAAAAAATTCAGTAGCTTTTTATATATAAAATAATTTTTTTTTTAAAAATCCAGTAGGTTTTTGAGAACCGAGTTCCTCTCCTGCACATAAAAGAGGTAAAATTGTAACTTCGCATTTTATATATAAAATAAATTTAAAAAAACAAAAATAAAAGTTTTTTTTAAGGAAAAATGTTTTTTTTTTATGTTTTTATTTTATTTTATTTTTCTATGTAAATTTATTTAAAATAAGTTTACTTTAATTTATTTTTTAAGGAACATTTTGTTAAAATAATTTTTATTTATTTTATATTTATATGTAACTTTTTTTTTAAAAAAAGGTTTTATTTCATTTTAAAAACATTTTTTAAATAAGTTTTTATTTTATTTTTATTTTTTAAGTAATTTTTTATATATAATGCAAATTTACTATTTTAATCCTTATAAAATTAGTGAAAATTGTGAAAAGAAGTTGGGTGGTCATAATAAAACGTCATATGATATTTGGGTATTTGTAGCGAAATAAAATTGAATTTGGTGGTCATGCTGAGACTGAGTATAAAGTTGGATGGTCATGGTGAAATAAAATCAAATTGGGTGGTGTTGATGTCACTAAGTATAAAATTGGATGTAGATGGATTTAATTATTTTATTTTATTTTATTATTTTTTTAACCCTTTTGCCCTTTTTTTATTGGACTGTTGAAAAAGTAGTATCTGTTCCTTTTTTTTTTTTTGGATAAAGAGATGTGTACAAATACAATTGTACAAAATTGTCCTAGAGTCTGTTTGGGAGTGATTTTGAAAATTGATTTTTTGACCGTTAGGAGAAAAGTGGGGTCCATCTGTGAGAGAAGAAGTCAAATATGACTGCTAGAATAGTGAAATAACGGTCAAAAAATCAATTTTTTGAGAGGAAAAATCGCTCCCAAACAGGTCCCTACTTTTTCAATCAATTGTCCTTTTTTTTTTTTTTTGGGTTTTGCCATTGAAACAGGGCTATGTCATTTGGCCCTATCTCTATAGCATGGTCCTTTTTTTGCCCTTTTTCTGAGATTATTTGCCATTGCACATAGCAGTCCAATTTCAATTGATTGAAAGTTCTAACAATAAAGGACAGTTGCAAGTGTACCTTGAAGAATCTACTTTTTAAGTTTTCCCCTTTTTACTCTAGACCTCCAACAACTCATTATTGTTTTTAATTTTTAAAGTGGTTGAAGTGCATAGTAGTAAAAAGGGCAAGTGATAAATGAAAGGATTCTCATTGTACATGAATGTTTTTTACGTGTCAAAGGAGAGTCAAATTTAAAGGCCCATTCTCTGTGCAATGGTCAAATAATATCTAAAAATAAATGAGAAATGACTACCAAACACAGGCTAGACTGATAATACTGTAATCCGAATGTTTAGCTACTATTCATTAACGGTTCACAACAGTAAGTCGTTCACGATTAAAAAATAATATTGAAAGATACAAAACTGAAGTCAAAAGCACTAAACTCTAAATATATTAGAAAGGCAAAATTGAAAACTGACAAAAATACTGCTTTTAAAATATGGAGCTAAAAAATCTAGGGAAGTATACGGAAATAACCTTTTCAAAAGGGTTATTTTTCCAAAATGACCCTTAGGCAATTTACATACTAAAAATGCCCTCCATTTGGATGTTGCATAACAAGGCATCATAATATAAAAAATTTCTATTTTAGTCCTCAAAATTAAATGTTGGTTGAAATTTGATAATTTTTATTTGATTTATTTGATTAATATTCTTATTTGATTTAATTAATTTTTGTTTGCTCTAAGTAGCCCCTCTAATTGGTATCAGAGCCATAGAGATCATGGAAATTAAAATAAGAAAAATAGATAATTATTGGTTTTTAGAAAAAGAAATATGTAGTTATATATTTTTAAAACCTATTCATAATAAATTAAAAATAATGATTTTGACAATAATTAAAGAACTTCCTAAAAAAATAAAGGAACAAATATTAGAAATATTAATAATAGAAAAAATAAAATATATTTATACATATGAAAAAATTATTAATATATATGAAGATGAAGAAAATAATTTATATTACAAAGAAATATATGAGTATAATTGTTAATACACATTAAAAATTGAATAAATTACTTTTAAAAATGGATAAAATACAAGAAGAAATAAGAAATATAATGTTAATACCAGAAGGAATGAGAATATCAAATAATAGATAATTAACAAAATTAAAATGTGAAAGACTAAGACTTGAGAGCAAATATTTCATTATAGTAAAAGAAAAATTAGTAGATCCAGAAACAGTTGAGAGAAGATTTAGAAAAATAATAGATAAAAAAGAAGATAAAAGATGCAAATTAATTTATGAGTTAGAAATAAGAAAAAATTAAGATGTCAATAAGTGAATATATGAAAGAATTAAAATCGTTAATAAAAATGTTAATAAATGATGTACAAAATTTGAGAAATGAAGTAAAAGAAACAAGAAATGATATAAATATATTAAAAATTGAGATTAGAAAATTAAAAGAAAATAATAAGAATAAAGATAAGAAAATAGATAAAAAAAAAATTTATAGAAAAAGAAATGACTTGAATAGGAAAGAAATACATAGAAAAAGAAAATATAGTAGTAGAAACGGGAAGTATGGATGATGAATTTAGAAAAAATATATTACCAAAGATATTAGAAGAAGAAGAAGAATTTAGAGAAAAAGCATTAGGAAAATTAAAAATAGAAGAAAAAGAAGATAAAAATAAATGAAGAGTTAGATTTATTAATAGAAAATTTTGAACAATTAAGTTTAACTGATATAAGTGAATACCAAGTTTTAATGAATACTGGAGGAGGACCTAATCCAGTAAGAACATCTAAACAAGAATTACATGATACAGATGAAAACTATGCACCTGTATATAAAAAATCATATAGACAATTTTATGATAAAGTAAGAGATAGATAACCACCCAAAAGAAATAAATATAAAGATATGTTTGAATTAAATGATAATTATAATAAACCAATTAATCATGGAGGAATAAAACTAGATTTAAACTGCAAAATAGATACTAAAAAATCTTATTAACTTGGGCAGATTTGGTGATATTATTCTTTTTATATAATAAAGATGACATATGGGAAAGTATTAAAAGAAGAATATATTTTTTAATAGTATCTTTTGAAGGACATGTTAGAAATTAGTGGGAAGGAATAATAAATGATACAAAAATATTAATAAAAAGAAATGTACAGACAGAAATAATAAAATCAGATAGACAAGGTACAGAAAAATTAGTAGAATATATTTTTGATGAATTTTTATGAGAAAATTGGATAAGAAATGCTGAAATAGAAGAAATAAGAGAAAAAGATAGTGCTAGGATTAAATTAATAAATTTAACAATATGTGATATGTGTAAAATTAAAGAATATACTTGTGAAGTTAGAAACTATTATTATGTTCAATTTTACAGTAATGAAAATCAAGAAGTATACCAAGATATGTACTATAATAAATTACCAGGTTCTTGTGGAATATATTTTAAAATAGAATTTGAAAAATATGTTAGAGATAATATTGGAATACGTAGAACTTTAGGTTCAAGAATAAAATTTTTATTTGAAAGACTTGCATATATATGTCAACAAAAACAATTAATGAAAAAATTAGTAAAATTAACTAGAATATGTTATAAAGATATGGAAACCCCTGTGCAATGAGGATGTAATCCTGAAAGAAGAGTTAATAAAAGAAAATATAAAAATAAAAAGTATAAAAAAATTAGAAATTTTAATATAAAATATATAAAACCTAGAAGAAGGTATTATAAAAGGAAAAATAACTCATATAATTAACAGAAAAATAAGAATTATAAGAAAAGTAAAAGCCAATGTAAATGTTGAAATTGTGGAGAGATATGTCATATAAGTCTTGATTGTGATAAAAAGAAAGTTTGAATATTACAAAAAAAAAATTATTTAGAAATAAAAGGTGAATTAAGTGAAATATTAGATATTGAAGAATACTATGATCAAGAAGTATATATAAGTGAAACAGAAGAAGATGAATCAGGATCTGAATAGGGAAATTGAAAAAATGGAAAGTAATAATATAAATATACAAAAATATGAAGGAATAGAAGGATATATATTAAAAGTCACTTTTGACAATAACAAGTTAGATTTAAAAATAGGAAAATGAGAAGTCTTTGATAGAATTTGGAAAAGAGAAAGAATAGCAATAAATGAATATCACAAAATAGAAAAAATCATGGATGTAAAAACAACTTATGGACAACATAAATTAAATCTTTTAACAAGAAATATAGTTGATGAATTATTAACAAAGATTAGTAAAAAAACAAAGTGAGAAAATCCAATATATTTATTTAGTAGGAATACAAATAATGTTTAAATCATTATTTAGAGAAGGGATAAATTCACCTTTAACTATAACTTTACATGATGGAAGAATAATAAATTTAAAAAATACTTATTTAGGAACAATAGAAGGAAATTCAACATATAAAAAAATTATATTTATATGTTATCCAAAATATTGTGTATCATTAGAAGATAGAAGTTTTAATGAAGTTTTAGAACTACATTTCAAACTTCATAGAGATGATATTATGCAACCAAGTGATCAAATCATGACTATAGAATATAGACCTTTATACTCATTTACCAATTCTAATTATGAAAATATTTATTCCAATAAACCATTTATTGAAGTTCATAAAGAATGTAAAGATATTAGTAAAATAATAGAACCAAATAAACAAATTAGTTTAATTCCAAAAAAAAATATGAATTTAGTATAGCAAAAAATAAACTTGAAATAACAGAATTAAATGAAGGAGAATGTTCTAATAACATAACATTTAAGATGAAAAATTAATTAAAAGATCTAAAAGTTTTAAAATACCTAATAAAAACCAGTTAGAAAAAATCAACAAGATAAAAGAAATAAAATTGTACAGAAATGCTGGAAACATGAAAATAGAAGGAGAATATTATAATAGAAGAGAAAATATAAATTGACCAAATATATTAATAGATACTGGAGTTAGTGAATGTCATATAGTTTCAATTAAAAATAAAGGACTAATAACTCACAAAACTGAATCGTATAAATATGTAAATTTTGATGGACAAGTACATATAACAGATTTGGAAATTAAGGTACCAATAAAAATAGGAGGAATAAATCTCTTAGTACCATGTTATATAAATAGAAATATGGATATAAACCTTCATATATTTTTAGGAATGAGTTTTTTAAATGGATTAGAAGATTATAGTATAAAAAGAGAAGGATTATATATTGTTCATAATTGACAAACTATATTATGCAAAAAAATTAAATGAATAATCAGATAAGTTTTCCATCAGCTGTATATATACAAATTACTATTGTAGAAACAAATATAACAACTTGTGCTTTAATAGATACAGGAAGTGATATAATAATATTTAAAAGTTTTTTAATAAAATCATGGAGTAATAATAGTAATATAAAAATAACTGGTGTTACAGAAGAAAGTATTCAAATAATTAATAGTACTGATAAAGTTAATATAATTCTTGGAAGTAAACAAGTAACAATAAATAAAATTTATAAATATGATAGATTAGAATGTGATATATTATTAGGAAATGATTTCATACAACAATTTCAATATTATAAACAAAATAATTATATGATAATATTACAAACACCTTGTGGGCACTTATTAAAAATTCTTAGAGAATTTAAACCTTACAGAGTTCAGCCAGCCCATCATGGTGATAAATGGGAGAAAAAAACCAATCATTAATAATGAAATAAAAAATAAAAGAATATTATATAAAAATGTTCTAAAAACAGGAATAGAAATGAATATAGAAAAAATCATTGAACAATTAGAAAATGTTTATGGAGAAAATTCATTATTATTTTGGAAACCACATCACCCAAAAGCTAAAATAGAATTAACTGAAAATGTTATAATAAGAGTAAGACTAATGATGTATACAATAAAAGATACACAAGAATTTAAAAATCATATAAAAGAATTATTAGAACAAAAATTTATTAGACCTAGTAATGGACCTCATAGCAGTTCAGCCTTTATGGTTATAAAACACTCAAAACAAGTTAGAGGAAAAGCTAGAATAGTTATAAATTATAAAGAATTAAATAAATATACTAAATTTGATGGTTACTTTCTACCAAATAAAGAAGTACTAATAAATATTGCAAGAGAAAAATAATATTATTCTAAATTTGATTGTAAATTATTCTAAATTTGATTGTAAATTAGGATTTTGGCAAGTAAAAATAGAAGAAAATAGTATACAATATACTGCATTTAGCACACCTCAAGAAAAATATGAATGGTTAGTTATATCATTTGGTTTGAAAAATGCACCACAAATATATCAAAGAAAGATGGATAATATATTTAAAAAGTTTAACGATTTTCTAATATTTTATATTGATGATATATTAATATATTCTAATAATAAAGAAGAACATAGAAATTATTTAATCCAATTTATTAATGAATGTAAAAAAAAGAAGGAATTTTACTATCTAAAAAGAAATCTATAGTAGAAAAATAAGAGATAGACTTTTTTGGATTATCAATAGATAAAAGAGGGATAAAATTACAGACTTATATATCCAAAAAAGATAGAGAGTTTTCCAGATAAATTAGAATCTAAGGAACAAATTCAAAAATTTTTAGTATGTTTAAATTATGCAGAAAGATTTATTGAAAATCTTTCTAAAAAAAGATATAAAATCCAAGTTTTACTTAGAAAAACAAATACTAAGGGATGAAATGAAGAACATACAGAAATAGTTAAATCATTAAAAAAAAATGCAAAAATTTACCAAAATCAAGATTACCAGATGAAAAAGATAATTTGATTCTTAATACTGATAAATATTGGGCAGCAATATTAAAAACAAATCTTAATGAAATTTGTAGATACTCAAGTGGAACCTTTAACCAAGCAAAAATAAATTATACTACTTATGAAAAAGAATTACTAGTAATTATTAGAGGAATAAAAAAGTTCTCATTGTTTTTATTATCCAAGAAATTTATTGTTGAAACTGATAATTCTCAAGTTGCAGGATTAGTCAGGAAGAAGTTACCCTCAGAACCACAATACAGAAGGCTTCATAGA
Organism: Olea europaea var. sylvestris; assembly: GCF_002742605.1. NCBI lineage: Eukaryota > Viridiplantae > Streptophyta > Magnoliopsida > Lamiales > Oleaceae > Olea > Olea europaea. The sequence continues at coordinate 838,533 of NC_036253.1, read as the reverse complement.
TGACAAGCTTATTTAACATTTTTATAATTTTGATATAGTCTATATTAAAGGAGTTAATAATTTTCTTGCAGATTTTCTCAGCATGAACATAGAATTTGCTGATGGATAAAGCCAAAGTCATGGAGTTATACCAATCTATTACACATTTACAAGAAAGAACAAATTTTCTTAAAGAAGAATTTGAAGATATAAGTTTTGGAGTAACCCAGATCTCAGAAATGTTCAACTCAAATATGAAAATATTGTTGAATATCACTACTGAGCATCATAAATATGTCATAGAACTCAAAAATCAAGTTGATGATATTGCAGAACAACTAAGAAATATACTGTTTGAAGCATATATACCAAAGAGCTCAGAAATGAGTTTTTCAAATCAATACCAAACAAGGACAGCTAGAAGCAGCAGTGGACCCAGACATAACAATATACCAACTGATAATAAAGGAGATTCCATTTCTGTATCATCAACCAATAAATTTATGATACATGGAGATAAAAGAGATGCCAAAACAATCAGCATCATGGACCAAAAAGATAAAATCCCTTTAGATCCAAACGAAGAAAAATATGCCGAAATAGATAAAATCGCTTATGAAATAAAAATAAGTGATTCATATTTTATTTTTTCCAGGAAATAATGTTTACCCCAGAATAACAGCTATGGAAGGAGATGACCTTTCATTTATAAAAATCATGACAGACTATGGATTCATGGATTTGATTTATCTAAGAAAAGATTTTATTGAAATTTCAAAGTTTGATGACATATTTATTAAGGAAGTATTCAGATTTGCCAAGAGAAGGAAGATATTTTTAAAATTCTATTCAATCAGTCCAAAATATAATGGAATTGTTTACTATCCAGTTGAACACATAATCTCAATTGGATATGTTGAAGCCAATTTCCAAATTGATGTTACAGAGAATAATAGAAAAGTCCCAACAGTGACAAAATCATGGATCAGACATAGAAGAGCACTTGGAATTAAAGCCATCTACAATATTGTCAAAAATTTGTTTGATAAAAAATTATCATGGCTGTGCCAATATGAAAATTGGATGTTGGTATCCAATGGAGGATATGCAAAATCAGAAATTTTAAAAGACTATATTACAAGATTTGATATACATCAATTTTCAGGATGTCCTATCAATATAAAAGAATCATGCCAGCTAAGGGAATGCCCTAACTGCATGTGAAGAAATAAAAGAAGAAGACAAAGCACCTTTTGACAAAGGTGTATGAAGGACAATAATATTACATGTGAAGACATTGGAGATAAGAGCAATAATAGAAAAAGATGCTCTTTGGATATAAAAGTTAAACCAGCATGTAAAGATGTAGGCCCAATGAAAAAAATAGAAAGGCAAGTGTGCCTTGCTGATATATTCAATGATGTAATAGAGTCTCAAAAACTTGTATAAATAGAGACATTACCATAGAAGAAGATCATATCATTCTATCTTGAATTCTCGAGTTGTAAGCAATAACCTATTCTCAGTTTAAAAATCAGGTTTTTTGGAAATCCCTTTGTACCAAATTAAAGTCTTGTATCAATCCTAATAGAAATAAAATTCCAATATTTTTATATCAATATGAGTTTCTAAATCTTTTTTCCATAGATTTTTTAAAGATCTAATAGAAAGTTTCTTTCTTATTTTAGTAAAAAGAGAGTTTTTCTTTAATAGAAGTCTAGAATTTTATTATTTAGAAGTTAATACAGTGAGAGCAAGTAACTGAAATAGTAACAATTCCGTGAAGGCAGGAGGCCGTTGAAGGAAGCAGTTTACAAATTCAGAGCTCAAAGGTCACTCGATTCTAAGAATATAAGTCTAGATCAAACCTAAGGTAAAACTATTAAACTTTTGCTAAAATTAGAATAAATCTTTTTTAAGATCTTAAAAGAATCGCAGCGACAATTGCATGATGATTATTTTGATAAATGTGAGGATATACAGTTGAAAGATTAGATAATTTATTAGAAAGAATGTTAGAAGAAATAAAGAATATTATATCTCAATTAAAAAATATAAATTTACCATTTGAAGAATATGGTATTTTATATGATATATATGTTGCGGATTATTCTTATTTATTAAATCGTAGAATGATTTTTTATTCAAATATCCAAAATAGAGTAAGCAGAAGATAAAATGTTTAAAAGATTAGAACATATGTTGCAATATAGAAAGAATCATTTCATTAAGGGTAATATAGATATTTTCATAAAAAGGAATAGTGATAAGCCAAATAGAAAAATCTCTTAAAAATCCAGTAGCAACCCCACTTGATCTGTACTAATAAGGACAAAGTACTTTAATTTGATCACCAGCGAAATAGTCTTATAATTTCTATCTTTTTGACAGTCTTATCATTTTTATTTTTGTCACTTAAACAAATCACTTCTTCTTAACTGTCTTATCATTGCATTTTTGTCACTTAAACAACTCACTTCTTCCAAATAAATAAGGACGCGGTAAATTTGTAATATGCTGAGGTTTAATGTAATATGCTGAGGTTTTAAGACATATGTTGATTTTTTCATTTGATAAGAAAATGTGATGTACCGAAAGGTTAAAAATGTATTGGAGCGACAATAGATGTGAGCTCAATTGTCTGCATTTGTAGTTTCAACAATTTTGTTGTATGCGCAATTTAATATAGAAGTTGATCACAGTTTACTTAACAATGATAAATTTGCAAAACAATGTTAATCTGTGGGTTGTTGAGTGTAATGAAAGAATGCTCTCCGACCTTCGTTTCATGCTAGAATAAGTAGATAATAAAATGCTTTTCTAGGTACTATAATGTTAATGTGACATGATTGATTTTATGCCCATAGTATATAGAAGATATTTTGCCCACTGGTGATGTAAAAAGTATTTTAGACTCACTAGTGGACAAATATCCCCTGCCCACTATGAACAAGGGATCAGGAAAATGATTAAATGCAATAGGATAAGTAATTAACAACATATATTTATTCAATCTTGCTAGTGATACACAACCGTGTACCTAAGGGTGTATCTAATGGACACCAGGTCCCTCGATGCCATGTCGGGCCCACAGGCGCTTCGGCCAATACCGAGGCGCCGGGTGTACATTAGGTATACCTTTAGATACATGGTTGTGTACCTTTAGCATAATTCATATTTATAACTTAAAAATCTATAACATATCAACCATAGTCCTAATTTCAAATAACAAAATATCTTTATAAGTTATTTGTGAAAAATTTTAATTAAATATTAAAAAATTTCAAGTTGCTCTAACAAATTAATGACGGTCTAAATATAATAGGCAATTTAATGATTTCAATTGATAAAATTTTATCAAAGTTTATCCAGTTTTCCTTTACTTACATTTTGGTTAACATTCTCATTTACATTTTACGTTTGGCACACAATTTTGTTATTGATTATTTAAGTTTTGTCATTAATTTGTCCAACATTTAAACCAATCAGTAAAATTCTAAAAATGAGGTTAAAATGGGTATCAAACACATACAATATCTTTCTCAACCGTTTGATCATCCTCACCTATTTCTCAACCGCAAATTACCTTTTCCCACAAAAAGGCAATTGCGACAACTTTAAAGAATAATACTATTCATGCTCGCTCGATATCGGTTATCATCCTAGATGACTCAAATAACAAACTATCATGTAAAGCGACTACCGACAGTGAGCGACTATAAATAGTATTATTCAATTTTAAATGGTACCTGCTCTATTCCTCCATTACAGAACCAACACTTGTGCTTGTCCCTTCTCGGTTGCCCACAGAAATAGTTATTGTATAGCAATCGCAACGTAATGTACAATGATCGATTTGAAAAGTGTTAGGGTTTGTTTGGGAGAGGTTGGAAAAACTGTTGGAAATTTGAAAATACGTATGTTTTTAAATTATTGGACAAACTACATATACATTCACGATAAAATAAATAATTATTTATTATATTCAGTATTTGTTTTTCTGTTATACAACGAGTGATTACTATTTACTAAGCGTTAAATGAAATGACTATTAAAAGGGAAATAAAAAGAATTAAGCCAAATGAACATAGCTCTTGACACAATGGATGACATAGCACTCACATTCGAGGTGGTGGGTCCCCATGAATAAAATAATCCGACATCCCCCATGTGTGTGTAGTATGTCATCCCTGATGTCAACCTCTATGGTTGAGTAGCATGGTCCAAATAAAAACTCAATTACTCAAAAGTACTTGAGTGTGAGCTCCCAAACAATCCCTTAAATTGGGGCTTTTTTGAGGTAGTCAATCAGTGGTATGTTCAGGTAAGCTTTCACGCCTATAAATATTGCTTTTGCCTACCTAGATGACTCACATTGCTCTTAACGTGTTCAGTTCAACAGTGGTTCAACGAACGGGAAAAAGAGGGACTTTACTGCTAGGTACAATTTGTTGACTTAGTCTTATATTTTTATATTTCAATTTTTTCTGTTGTTATTTTGCTAAATTTCTTCTGTTGATTTTTGGATTACAGTGATTTTTATTTGCTAAATTTCATATTTATTATGGAAAATTAAGAAAGATAACCTTCTATGGTTAATAATGATATTTTTTTGTCCTGGAGTTCTTGTAGGAAGAAAAGCAAGAAATTCTCCAAATAAAAAAACAAAAAAAAAAACTGCATTTATTAAGTACGATATAAATGTTTAGAAATGGAGTTGAGATCATGAATAATGAAATGCTGAATTTTTAAATGTTTATCCATGATTTTATCTTATGTGCTTATTTTCTCGCATATTCTGTGTAAGATCAGTAGTGAAATGTATTTTTCTAACTATGAAAGTCTAACATGATACTGAAAAAAATGTTCGTTTGCATACTTAATTAGGGAAAATAAGGTTAAACATTATCTGCTTTGACGTTCATCATTTTACATTATGATTTAACAATTTGGACAAACGTGTTAGATTAAATTCATAAGGGATAAAATGGAAGATGATCTAGTAAAGTGAATACTATGTATAATATGACGATTTGAATACATATATTAGATTATATTACCAAAAAAAAAAAAAAAAGCCTGGTTTTTTTTGTCTATGTGCCTAAGCCTGGCTCGTTATAAAATGTATGAGTGAAGAGATAAAAATTATGAATTTCATAAAATATATTTTTTAAAATTGAAATTTGTTTAGTTAAAATTTTGATATTTTATCAAATAAGCTGCTAATAATAGGTGCTGACGACCAAGGGATGTCAACATCTGGATCCGACCATATACTGGACGGTTGCTCGCCGGCCGTCGAGATGTTCGCGAACGTCCAGCCAATCTGGAGTCCTGGTAGCTCAGCTGGAGCTATAGAAGATAACCAAAGTGTTGGAAAATTAGACCGCTACTAATTGCGCCAGGATCAGTGGGACGCAGAATAATTTAAACTGAGAAGAAATAAATGTAGCAAAAATAATAAGTGCAAGTGACACAAGAATTTACGTGGTTCGGCAATTGTGCCTACGTCCACAAACCCACACCAATTCTTTTACTATATCAACAAGAGAATAAAAGGAGTACAACAAATACACTCTCTGTATTTTATTTGCCTACGCAAAGACAATCTCTCTATTTTTCTCTCGTTAATTTTCTGCACAAACGAAAGCCTAACTGCTTCTCACTTTGTGCTTGCTCACTATCTCTCGTGTTTTCACTCAACACTTTTGCACTTGTTTTTGCTCTCACTTTGGCACATTTCTTCCTTTGCTTTGGCCTCCAATTTATAGGAAATTTTTCACCTTCCTCATTAATGCAAATCCAACATTTTCCACAAAGTTGGTTTGCATGGCAAAGAATTTCTTCCAAAAAAATTTCGGTGGCAGCTGCATGGTTTGAAACCTTTTCCATCCACATTGCTTTGTCTTTGCTGCAGATGGTTGTTCATACATGCTAGATAGGGCCGCCATGAGAGATGCCGTCGTCTTCTCATTTTTTATGTTGAAAGCGACTGACTTTGATAATGTCAGTCTTATTGCGCCAAGAGCCTTTCGATCAAGTAATTCCCACTCGTCGTCGGTCATGTCCTCCGGCTTTACGTGAAGTGGTTTATACAGGTCCTTTTGGTACAAATAGTCCTCCATTTGCATCTTCCAAAATCCAAAGTTTGTACCATCAAACTTATCGATTTTGGATATCTTCTCGTCTGTTGCCATTCCTCCCACTTAAATTCTGGAGCTCTGATACCAGTTGTTGGGAAATTAGACCGCTACTAATTCCGCCAGGATCAGTGGGACGCAGAATAATTTAAACTGAGAAGAAATAAATGTAGCAAAAATAATAAGTGCAAGTGACACAAGAATTTACGTGGTTCGGCAATTGTGCCTACGTCCACAAACCCACACCAATTCTTTTACTATATCAACAAGAGAATAAAAGGAGTACAACAAATACACTCTCTGTATTTTATTTGCCTACGCAAAGACAATCTCTCTATTTTTCTCTCGTTAATTTTCTGCACAAACGAAAGCCTAACTGCTTCTCACTTTGTGCTTGCTCACTATCTCTCGTGTTTTCACTCAACACTTTTGCACTTGTTTTTGCTCTCACTTTGGCACATTTCTTCCTTTGCTTTGGCCTCCAATTTATAGGAAATTTTTCACCTTCCTCATTAATGCAAATCCAACATTTTCCACAAAGTTGGTTTGCATGGCAAAGAATTTCTTCCAAAAAAATTTCGGTGGCAGCTGCATGGTTTGAAACCTTTTCCATCCACATTGCTTTGTCAACAATTGCTTACCATGCATGCAAAGTCTTCAACATTTGCTGCCATATGTGTCTGCCACTATTTGGAAATTTTTGCCTGACACATGAGAAATTTGTGAAGCCTATAACTTAGGCTCCATATTTTCAACACAAAGTGCCACTCAAATTGACAAAATATCACAAGAATCAAGCACCAGCATTTCCAAGGATGAGTGGTTCATTTCTGTAGAGAACTACGTTGAAGACACAACAGACAAACTCCAAATACAAAGGATTCCATCATTTCTGCGGGACAAACCATCCAACAAAACATGTTATGATCCTCTCGTAATTTCGATAGGCCCTTATCATCATGGAAAGCCACAGCTCGATGCATTCGAGAAGCTAAAAATTCCTGTCGCACAGAAATTCGTTCGTGCCTGTGGTAATCATGTATCCATCAAACAGTTATATGAAGAGGTGGCAAAGGTGGGTGAAAGCGTTCGCAAATGCTATGAGAAAGGCACGACTGATGAGTATGAAGATGAATCGTTCACCAAAATGATGCTTCTTGATGCTTGCTTTGTGCTTGAATTTATGTCGTTTTCCGAAACTGAAAGTAATTATTCCAGTGGGACAGTTATGGAACGAAATGAAGTAGATCCACTACAGCCTTGGAGTCGGTATCTTGCTTTTGCGAGGAGTGACTTGTTCTTGCTAGAGAATCAAATTCCTCTACTAGTACTAAAAGTTTTGATGAAATTCAGGTTCAAAAATGAAAGCGAGGGGACAAAGTTGATTCAGAATTTCCTTGAACAGACGGTCACCATAATGCCGCCACAGAAAAGTACATACACTAATGCTGTCAAGAAATTTGTGCAACGAATGATGAGATGCAGTGTTCAGAAAAGGGAGAAATGGAAAATGGATATGGATATGGATGCACGCCCTCATCACCTTCTGCATCTAGTTCGGGAACAGCTCATCGGGCCATCTCCTGAAGATGAAAACGAGAAGAAATCTGTCAAACGTCTTCTGCATCTAATTCAGGAACAGCTCACCAGATCATTTTCTGAAGACAAAAACAAGGAGAAATTTATCAAATGGCATTCGTATCGCTCAGTAATGGAGCTCAAATCAGCAGGAATTCATTTCAGACCAAGTCAAACTAACCATGTTACTGATGTAAAGTTCAAATCTCACCTTATTTCTGGTACTCTTAAACTTCCTCCAATCATGGTAGATTATTCAACAAAATCTTTGTTATTAAACTTGGCGGCTTATGAAATGAGTCCCCATGGCCCTTCTGATTATCGCCTTATGTCATACATTTGCCTAATGGATTCATTTATTGATCATGCTGATGATGTTAAAGAGCTCCGGAAAAGAAGAATTCTTGTCAACAATTTAGGCAGTGACAAAGAATTGGCGCAACTCTTTAATGAGATAGCTAATGATTTAGTACCTGATCTTCGTGTTTATGAAGATGTTCAGAGGCAGATTGAAAATCATTGCAGGAGTAAAGCACAAGTCTGGACGGCTGAATGGATAGACGACCATTTTAACAGTCCTTGGGCTCTCTTGGCTTTTCTAGGTGCATTTTTCACCATTGCTCTTACTGTCGCACAGACATATATTGATGGTCTTTTGGCAATAAACCTCTCAGGAAACAAATAAATATGATTTTTTACAAGCTCTTCAGTTGCAAAAGTTTGTTATTTTAAGCACGTTTTAGAAACAAGAGACCTTAGGATAGTAGCAATTCTGTATGGAAAGGCATGATCATATGTTCCGTAGTTATGTACAAACGATCAGTTTGAAAAATGCATTTAAAAACCTTGTAAGTCAAGCTTGAGAAGAATATCCATGCCAAAACAAAAGAACTCTCTTTGATGTCTCCTTTCTATTGGCCACAAATCTTTCTAAACTTCTGAACCCTTAAAGGCTTCTTTCCGAGCCTAGGTATTGAACTATTACATTGGCTCCAAATCGAACTGCACCAACTGATAAAACTTTAACAAAGTTTATCAAACAAAACATAGTAAAAGACAACTTGAAGATAACATATTTAATTAAGAGTAGCTTATAAATTGCAGTGAAGCAGTTTGTGTTTCTTGTAACTTTTTGTATAGGGCAAGGTTGTCAGTCTCTTGTACTTAGCCTTGTTGATATTCTAATTGCCTTTTAGATCAATCCGTAGAGAAAATGTAAAAAAGATGATGTAGAACAAGTATTGAGGAAAGAAATGAAAAAGAGTCGTTTCAGTTGAATCCCTTGCTTGTAAATCCTTTTATGAAGTCTAAGTAAAAATCGAAGGTTGGCGTTTGATTGAAATGTTTGAGTTAGCAAGCATTCGCTTGAAGAATTGTCTTTTACTTGTATTTTAGACGTGGGAGGTTGCTTCAATAGGTTTATGTTTAGAGATGTATAGGGAAGTCGAATTGTGGAAGCATGGAGTGGCTCAACGTAGACTAAATTTGAGGTTTGCGCGGACTTCTTTTAGAGATCTTGAACATGACATGGCGATACAAATATCAAAATATTTCATTTCGAATAACGTATCAAATATGGTAGAAATGATGAAAAATTGTTGGTCCTACAAAGACTCTTCTTTCTACAACTCCAATGAGTTTTCTTGACCAAGTCATTGCTTATGTCCTCGGCGCTCATAAGATCACCAAGAATCAAAACAGTCTGACCATTTTGTTTAACCCACGTTTCAATTTTCAACAGCCCCACTAAACATGATCGCATTTTTAATCATACATGGCAATACAAAGAAGTCTCCACGTTGCACAACAATGCTATGTTCAAGAAACAGCACGTATCACTTGCCCATAACCCATAAAACATGCTATGGATGCCACTGATTTTCTTCCTTTTTGATCATATTAGTTTTTTGACCATGCAATACACAGATTGTGTTATTTTGAAGATAATGTTAACAAGTTGAATGTTAGTGATTGACGTGCATTTAATGAGGTAAGCAAAATTAACTTAATTTGATGAAGTAAATTTTCATATGATTTGATCCACAAAAATACAATTATGAAATATACAGAGCATGAAGAAATGAAGAACAGACACATTGTGCATGACCTTGTTGGCTTTAAGTGGATATCTTCCAAGGAAATGAAATCAATTAAATAATATGTAGATAGCGCAGAACCATAGACAAGGCAAAAAACAGTATGCGAAAAGAGGCTGTGGTTTTGTTGGTGAAAAAGGTAACTTTGCCTAACAATCCCAAAGATTTTCAAAGATTATATCTAACATGACATTAGATGGGACCGAATATGATCTAAAAGGGCTTCCCAATGAATATGTTGTTTGCTATAATATCAAGTTTTGATTTATTTATTTTTTCTTCATGACGAATGCATTGGAAAAAAAATATGGTACAATTACCTGAGAAAGATCCATTTGATTTGTCTTCTGTTGGATAAAGAAATTCCAATTGTTGATCTTGCTACAAATGTTAAGCCAAACAATTGATTCTCTTAACAATCTTTGGTCACGTTAAGTGAGATGGATGTCATTTTTTGTGAACTTGTGATTTCAATAATATGATTCAAACATAGAGTACGTATCATATATCTTATTTTACTACTTGAAGTCCCACAAAGCTATTTATGACGTCATTTTAGAACAGCCAATTGGGATATTTTTTAGCTGTAGACTACTGAATTTGCAGCGTTTGAAGTATGTAACAGGTTAGGAAAATATTATTATACAACATTCTGGTAATTTTTCTTTATGATTAACTACAACCTATATATTTTCCATCTTAAATTCGGATATCGTTATCCTAGAAAAAGCACTGTCTGTTTTATAAAATGCTCCAAACATGTTGAGTGCTAATGTACTCCATGGTATTTCTGTTTTGTTTCTGTAGTGTTTTGCGTCCGGACATGCACGTTTAACACTCTTTACAGATCTACCCTTCGATCTCGAATACTCACCGTTGACAAAATCATTCTCCACTTGAGCCGATGACATCCGTCGGCTAAGCACGTAGCAAAGAAGCACCACCGCCTCCAGTTTCTGTGGAAGATCAGAAAATAATTAAATATACTTTTATAACCCTTTATTTAAAGAAATTGAAAAAGTATGCATACACAAACGTGATGAAACCTAAGAAAATCACACGAAAACCAAAAAAATATAGATCTGTACAGATTTCTCACCGTTTGACCGAACAGGTAGAGTTGACAGCAATGACTCAAGAGCATGTCCATCATATTTGAGAAAATAGTGATTGTAACATCCTTTCTCTGCGTTCTATCTGCCAAAAAAAATAAAGGAGAGGTAAGTTATTAGTATGTATGATGCAAAACAGAAGTACAGTGAGAAAATGATTCATATATTTAAAAATTGGAAGAGAGGTAAGCAACATTCATGGGAAGCAAAGGATTCATATATTATGTTGAAAAGATTCATTGTGATTTTAGAAGCTCTATAATATCCGTGCCATACAGAAAATTTTGTGGCCAAGATCAATCTAAAGCAATAACTGAGGAAGCATTATGAAAGGCGAAATTGCAGTAATGGTTTGATCTTGGATCGAAAGATTGGACCATTTGCTCGAGTCCATCAAGAAAATGGGTTAACAAACTGAAACACTTGGGTTATGCAATTAATCAACAAAAACATTTGCTTCTTCATATTCAAAACCCCTATAATAGATATTAAAATTCAACATTCAAAATACAAAATTAATAAATGAAGACACGCCTGGACCACCACTTGATTCCAAAAACAGTAAAAATTTAGTTAGAGGAAAAATGAATTACCTTCGGGAATTCGCTAAGAAGCCTACACCAAGGCTATGTGGACTCAACTAAAAATTTCAAAATGTGTATAACAGTTTAAAAACTTTGAATAAAAGCAATGCAGAAGATGAGTTGCAATAAAAAGATCCCAAGAAAATAAAGTTGAAAATAGGAAACAATGAAAATGTAAATGAGATAAACGAGAAATGAAATGAAAATTGCGACGTGTTTGATGGATATTTTTGAGGTAAAAAAAAATGGAACCTCGTTACCAGTTTGTCCGCTTTAAGTTCAGAATGTAAGAGAGATTTGAGCCCATTGTCAAAAAAGAAACATGGATTTCTTCAATCGTCTTTTTTTTATTTTTCAGAGGCGAGAAAGCTGGTTGCAACAGCTGAGAACTGGTGGGGAACACCTTTTTGAGACAGTTAAGCACATAAAAAAAAAAGGGGAGGTCGTAGATGGAGAAATCCTTTTCATCTTTCATTTTTATCGAACAAATACGGCAAGTATAAACAAGCAGCAACATTTATTCAATAGAAATTTCCTAATTACAAGCACAAGTATAGAACTGAGGCACAACATTCTGCATTAACTAAATTTGATGACAGTCAAGCATTATTAATTTATCCAACTGCTCAAATTTGAAGCTGATGTTCTTGGTAAAATTAAACCCAAACCGTGCAACACTACAGCCACAACAGTTAGTTTCTGGAGAAAAGAACAACTACGGGAGCAAAGAATTCAATATAAGTGTCACCTTTCAACGTCAAGAATACAAACAGAAAATCTGAAGTGTTTAAATTTTGACCAAAAACTATGAATAGAAGTGTCAACTACACACAGACTATTATCTATAGAATAAAGTTTCGGTCTACACGATCAAAACAAAGAAACCAACAGAATAATAATAATCCACTGTCGTGGGTAGCCTATTCATTGGTAAGCAGTGTTCATCTATTTCCTACTTGCCCCTTTATTAGTTATTGTAAATTTAACCTTGTTCCTTTAAAAACAATTTAATTTTAACTTGGCCACATGGGTAAGAAATTTTGGAAAATTTTCACACTTGGGTAGACTTTGGTGCCCATATTTTGTAGGCCTCGCATTCTAAGCGCTTGTTTGTCTACTATTAAAATGGATTTTTTGGGGGAAAAATTTTTTTAAATGGTAATTTTTTAGGATTGTGTGGATTGGAAGTAGGAAAAATTTTATATTTACATGTAAAATATTTTATTATAAAAATGTATGTTTGAAAATAAATTTAAAAAAAAATACTTTAATGATAGACAAACATGGACTAAATAAACAATTAATTTTCACCCAACATGCTCTTGCTTTTTAAAATTGGCTCTACCAAAATAGAAAGAAAAAATTACAACTTTTTTCAATAGTCCTTTTATAGAATAATGAATGTTGTAAGAAACCATTGTACAAATGCTATTTGTACATGATTTCCTTATATAACCTTTCAGTTTTTTCATTTTCCAGCAGCTTACTAATTTTGTCATCCCCCGAAGACCAAAGAAGTACGAGAAAGAATTGATGAGGCGCACTTTCCAGCTATCGGGAAATTTTGAAAGATGGCTAAAACTGGCGGCAGAATCTTGGTACGGCCTTCTGCTGCTGGTTCTTCAACTTCTCAATTTAATTTTTTATTTGGCCCAGCCTTGAGATTTTAGATTCCCTATGCGATATTTTCAAATGGTACCCCTTTCAAGTAACTAAAACGTATATTAAAAAAATATTTTAATGATATTATTTCTTGCAAAAATATGATTTCTAAATATTTGTATTTTTTTTACATACATTAACAAGAAAAACATAAATAAAGTTCAAAATCATCTCTCGAACTTCATCAAAATTCATATATCATCAATAAAGAATCATCCAAGCCACTAGCCTCTTCGTGCAATTCCATATAAGCAAACATTGGGAAAAAAAATCAAGTGTAAAGTTTGAAATGCAACAAATCATGTAAAAATAGTTCTTCTCGCATTTTTAGAAGCAAACTCACTAATTAAACTTTCGTAATCAATATTTTCTAGAAAATCTTGCTTAATAGATATCAAAATTAATTCATTCAATCATTCTTGTAACATGATTGATCGCAAATAAGATTTTAATAACTTCAATTTTGAAAACTTTCTTTCAGCAGATACAACATTAATAGGAATTGACAATAATATTCTATATGCAATACATGTATTCGAAAAGCAATCCAATCTTTTTAAATAAGTCAACATATCAAAAGCCGTCTTTATTTCTTTCGGTAAAGATTCCACAAAACTTTTAACTCTTGAAATAAATTTTCGTCATCAAGATCGCAAAAAATTATGTCTTAAAACAATATCAAGATTATCACAACATGGTTTCAAATTAGCATCATCCAATGAGTTTGACTTGTCAGAAGAAAATAGAAATCCAAATTTTTTTTAGTATGAATTGAATTGATCAAATCTTCGTTCAAGTGATCCAATTGTTTGATCTACTATATAAAAGAAATAATTGGTTCTGAAAGAATCTTCAGGTGATTGTGCATCGTTTACAGTACATTTTCATCAAAATGTTTATTCCTACGAATTATACATTTCACGTGAAATAAATGATTAATTTTCATTTCAATGGCAATTTCTTTAGCAATATTTATAGCATCATTGCATCTAGTCTCCCTATAATTATTTTTTAAAAATTGCAATCAGCCCTTTCAGTTCCTCAATAGCAATGTCAATAAGCATATCATTAGATTGCAAGCATTTACTAATCAAGTTAACAGCATACAATATCTCATACCATATGATCATAGCTACTAAAACTCAATATTTTTGCACTGAAAATATCTTTTGCTTTTAACACAAGAGTTTGCCATATCACACAATGCTAAACTAGACTATGACATCCACATGGTGTATAAAATCCTCAAGGATTTATATGTGCTGGTTTTTTTATTTTTTATTTTTTTGAACACCTTGGTGCTTACCTTTCATGTTGGATCCAGTATCATATCCTTGTCCTCTTACATCATTAATGTCAAGATTAAGAGTTATTAGAGTATTTTGTAATTCTTCAAAAAGTTCTTGACATGTTGTATTGTCCACTTTTAAAAATTCAACAAAATATTCATGTATTTTAATTGAATTACTAGATAAGTCTACACATCTTAAGATCAAGGACATTTGTTCTTAGTGACTTGCATCCGGAGTACAATCACATATCATAGAAAAGTATTTTGCTTCTTTTGATTTTCTTAATAATTATGCTTTTGATTTTAGAAGCCAAAGAAGCTATCAACTCATTTTGAATTTTATGTGAAAGATAATGATATTGAATTTCATTACTTTCAATACGCCGCATATATTCCTTCTTGATAGGATCCCACTTTACATTCATTTCAATTAGTTCTAAGAAATTTCCATTACTATCCTCAAGAGGTCTCTCATTAGTTCCACGAATAGCCAAACTATTTTTAGCTAGGTATTGCACGACATAAATTATTCTTTGCAATACTTCCTTCCATTGTTGTTTCTCTTTTCTAATTTGTTTTTGAATTTCTACATCAATTGTTTCATTTTTGTTGAGTCTAGCACGTAAATCAATCCAAATAGTCATGTTGTTGATATGCACACTACTCATTTCATGATCTTTAAGCCTGACACCGAGATGTACCCAATCACTAAATCCTTCATTTATTAACTGATTTTTTTTGTAAACCTCTTTTAAATAACTTACAACAAAAACAAAAAACTCTATCAAGATCATTTGAATACAACAGCCATGGCCTATCACGTTTCTCACCATTTGATAAATAAAGAGTGCAATGGCTTGAAGAGAAACATCTAGACAAATTACCTTTTGGACTCTTTTCTAGTGATAGGTCTTTTGTAGGCCGACCATTTATCATTAGCAAGTCTCTATATTTTATATCAAGATTATCTCAAGTTCTTGGATCATAAGATGTTGAAGGGAATGAACCCATTATGAATTAAACCATCTACATCTTCATTGGTATCATTTTCTTTAACAGATTTATCATTAACATCTTCACTAGTATCGTTTTCCTTAGGAAATTCATTATCAACATTATCATTTTTTCCATCATCAACATTGTCAGGCATATCATTTTCATTTTGTCTCAATTCCTCAACATTTTCATTTTTATCATCAACATTGGCAAGCATATCATATTCATTTTGTCTAACTTCTGCAACATCTTCATTTTTATCATTTTCATTTTTATCAGCTCCAAGTATTTGGTCCACATTTTTAGTTTCTTTTAACAATGACTCCGTCAATAGCACTTTTTTGAGACTTTATCAATTCCTCAATTTTTCTCTTTTTGGTTTGTTTTCCAAATCCTGAATGTTGTTTTCTAGGATACATTATAAACTTTGATTTGACACAACAATAAAAACTTTAAAAGCATACAATGTTTAAAGGAGATAAAAAAAAATGGAAGATAGCACCTGGTTAAAGATTAAATTATCAAAATCTTTATAAGCAATTAAAGCAATCTTGATTCTTTAAAAACCAGTGTATCACCAATCAAGCGAAAAGAGAGTCAAAGTGTAGTAAAAATTCAATGAATCAATTTCATTAGCAGATTTCACTTCACAGTTAATTGAATTCACTTATTAAATTAGTAATTATAAACTATGAATAGTGAACCCATTTTCACAGTTAATTGATTTTACTTCGCAGTAAATCTCTTCACAGTTAATTGATTTTACTTATTAAATTAGTAATTATAAATTATGAACGGTGAACCCATCTTCAAAACATTGAAAAAAATATTAAAAGAAATTTATAGTTTTTTTTTTGAATATTCATAGAAATTATTGAAGAAAAAATATGTTGACGAAACAAAAGCTCACTTATAAGTGTTCAACTTCTCCGAAGGAAAATTTTAGAATTGTGATAAAGAAATCAAAATTTTATATCGCTATATTAATGATTATGTTCTTTCTAGTTGCTCTGAAACAATTAGGAGATTCTCTAGAAAAAATACGGGGTTCTGCTTCTGGCGAAAACATGCTTGGTCCCGCTTATGGGGTCCAATGAATTAGAATGAATCAACTGATTGATGGGTCTAGATTTTTTAGACTAGGGTTACCAGTAGGCATTTGGGTTTCTTCAGTTCAACTAGGCCAACATCTTCCATTTTTGAGTGGTATTGCTTGTATTAGTATTGCTCATAAGTAATACGCCGTTCTTCCTCAATCCTCAGTACCCACATTCAAACAAAGCGAATTAATATTTTAACAAGTTCTTGCAAATCGAATTTAAATCAGTGAAATCATGAAATGAGATTGACGAAAAAAATATTAAGAAAAGATAACAGGTAATCCGGATTTTCAGTGAGAGTTCAATGAAAAATATGAAGCGTCAATCTCTTAAGGAAAAGAGAGAATTCTTTGGAGCCAGATCAAAGATGTTTGGAGAAAAAACGATTTCTCCAAAAAGACAGTTGGTTTCTCTCATTTCTGCCTCAATTATCTTTGAGGCAATTGGAAAAGATGGCTGATTTCTTTAATTCTTTTATCCAAAAAGACGATTGAAAAAGGCGGTTGCTCAATTTTTCTTTCTTCTCTCAGTTCTCTGGTTGACCTGATCTCTTTTCGGCTTTTCCCTTATCCCTCACATTATTTAATGTAGGAATACTATTTAAGAATATTATATTCAAGGAAATTATAATTAGTTAGTCACATTATTCTTAATTTTAATATCTTATGAATAATAATAAAATTTTTATATTTTAAAATTAATATATATTTCTAATTTTAATATCTTATACATAATAATAAAAATTTTATATTTTAAAATTAATACATATTTTAAATATTTAATTATAAATAAATATACAACTATAACAATTTTTTTTTTTGGTGCTCCAACAATTTTAAGGCCCTGTGTGATCGCTGAACTTGCACATCCTTAAGGTTGCCTGCCCAAATGGAGACCTCCAGTAGCTATTGCTTCTGCAGTTGGGAAGTTCAGTTCAAGGTTAATTATTCGAGCTTCTCACGAACCCTGTTGGCCCACATAAAGTTTATTGTTTGGTGTGAATTTTCTTATCCCTTTTCTTGAAAATTGAATAATTTAATGAGAAGTAAAAAATTGAACAAATTGATGAGTCTTTTCTCTTTTGAATGTGGAATTGCAGGAATATGTGAAAGCACTTATGCTTGTTTATCTTGTTAATAACATCTGTTAAGATTTAAATTGTCTGCAAGTCATTGGCTTTTTTTTCTGGTTCAGTTAGATATGCACCACAACAATCATAATTTGGATTGACTTAGGCCTAAAGAGAATAATAAAAGGGAAGACTACATAACTACAATATTATAAAAACACATTTCATAAATAACAAACTCATTGAAATATTTCAAAAATCAGGTCATAAATATATTTATTAAATATTAAATTATAATATAATATACATTAATTATTTCCACTCCGTGGCACCTCGCTCACCCCATCTTATCACCCCACCACACCACCTTTCCTCTATCTCTCCACCGAAGATAGCCATCGGCTCCGGCATTCACTATGGAGACCACTCAGGCAGCAGCTCCGGCAACTAGTCCGGCAATGGTTCCGAAAAACTGTTACAACGAACGCTCGAGGATTGCTCCGACGACTATTCCACCAATTGTTCCAACTCCGATGATAGAAAAATATCCAAAAATTGTAATGGTCATAGTGGTACATTGTAGTTATTAGATTTGCATCCGTGTTATCTATGATCATACCTGTGTTATATGTGATCAATTCACTGACTTATGTTATCTGAGAATCACCGTGACCAACTTTGCCTTCGGTGTGACTAATTGTGACCAAATTAGTATTCAGTGTGACTGCCTATGACCAGATCAATCTCAAGTCACAACCGGTCACAATCAATACAAAATTGATCACAAACAGTCACAACCAGATCTTGAACAGAAAAACCAGATCTCCAACCACCATAGCAGATCTATTTGGAAAAATAATAGCCACCACCACTAACATCTTTAACTCAAATTGATGACCATAAATACTACATTCAACTCAAATCCACAACAATCATCACTACCATAACTTCCACCAACAATTCAAAAAACACCAACTAGCACCACCACACTTCTCTTGTGAAACTTCGGTGAGAGAAGTGGGTAGGTGGTCGAAATCTAGAGGGTGAAGGGGGAAGAAGTCGTAGATCTGATTTTTGGGTAAGAGAGTGCCGAACTAATTTTTGGGGAAAAAATAGAGTGTTTGGGTTAAAAATTGATACAAGATTTGGGGTAAATTGATACGAGGTCTGTGACCAAGTTTGCATTCAATGTGACTGTCTGTGACCGGATCAATCTCAAGTCACAATTGGTCACAACCAACATAAAATAGGTCACAAACAGTCACAACCAGATCTCCAACTACCACAGCAGGTTTGTTCGGAAAAATAATAACCACCACCACTACTAACATCTTTAATCAAATCCACAACAACAATCATCACTACCATAACTTCCACCAACACCTTCAAAAAACACTAACCAATTGATTACTGAATATTTCTCAATAAAGATTTTCAAGATTCTTCTTCACTGCGCCGAAAAGGGAGATGGTTGGGTGGGTGGTGGTAGAGAGAGAGAGGGGATAGATATATATATATATATATATAGGAAAATGAAAATACATGGGGCTTGGATTTGGGAAGGAAATGGGTGGAATGGGCGATGGTACGTCGGTTTAATTAAATTTTCATTAATTAAAATTATTAAATTTAATTAACACCTGATTTGTGAAATGAAAATTAATCATCCTTATTTTTGAAAATTAGTCTTTAAATGTAGGTTTCTAGTTAATTTTCCCATAATAAAAACTATGCTTCTGTAGTTCTACACTAACTTAGGCCTCAGCTTTTCAGCATTTTCTTCTATTTCTGCCATTTATTGGATATTTATCTTCAAGACGAATTGTTTATGGGGTAGTAAATTACTTACAAAATAATAATATGTTTATAATTATCTAGAAAAATGCCCTTGCAAATCAAGGAAAAATATTCCCCTCAACGAAATTTGAACATTATAGTTTAAATTTTGTGGAGTTATCGAAGCAGTGTTATGTTTTTGATAGAAATATGTATCTTCACATCAAACACAAACGTAGTACCCGTGTTATTTGAGGGGCACATTTTTGTATGTGGTGTGTGCATTGGACATCATGTTGTGGAATTAGGATGCAAAGCCACTTATTGCTCATCTCCAATTTGTATTATATCTTATCATGTACTGCTCTATTATATGGTCATTTTTGTTTGTTAAATATATCTTAAGATTGACTGGTGTCTGGTAGTGGTATGACCTTGCGGAAAATTGGAAAGAAGACAAATAATTAACTATAGCTACAATGAATTTTGAAATATAAATTGTTTATGGATCATATACAATGACAAATTTAACTTCAGGTTGCTGAAATACGGATCAGCTGTTCTCTGTCAACTCTAGGAACAAGGAAAAAAGATCCCAAGGCTTGTTAATCATTAGTTATTTCTGCAAAGACTAATTTACAACACAGTACTTATTCCTTGCATTTTGAGATCTGCATATCTTCAAGGATCCATTTGTTTAATATATGCATACAATATTCTAGTACTTGCCACTTGGATTGGTCTTATTGGTTTGGTTTTATATAGGTATGTTTTCTTTAAGAAAAAGGATAGAAGATTTTATTCTCCGTGCAGAGATGTTAGCACCAACAGCCTTGGAACATGAAGAAGCAATTCATGTCAAGCAAGAAGAAATTATTCGTGATCATGACTTGTGGGATTACCTGGGGAAATCGGATGAAATCCTGATCAAATTAGCCGACAATGCCAAGGTGGTTGATGCCTTTTAAAGACCTCAAATATAAGGTATTGCTTCCCGTGCAACTATTTGTATGTCTATTGGATACAATTGTCAACCGGAAGACTTGAAAGTATGTATATATTTGCTCATTTGTTTATAATATACTAAGTTATTTAGGGTTAAAAGATCTATTGAAGGGGGCTCAATATTTTGCGAAGTCATAAATCTCTACGGCAGGCTGAGGAAGCTAAACGGATCATAGAGCAAGCAGAGCTGGGTTTTTACTTACGAGCTTTTCAAGCAAGCATATTTTGCATCTTTACATTTAAACAAGTTTTTTGGATAAGCATGAGAAGTCTAAGTTTCTTAAAGAGCCATATGACATGGAGGGAACATGTCTCATAATTGAATTTAGACGTGGAGACATTTACTCAAAGGTTTGTGGTTTGAGACTTTATGCTTTTCTATAGAGTCACTGCTCTTTAAATAGAATGCCCTTTATAACTCATCAGAGAGGGATAATTTAACTTCGCAAAAATATTTATTATTCTATAATCTGCTTTTAACGTTGACTCCCTAAAATTTTACTCTGTAGCCATAAGCTATTATTTTAAACAAAAATCTTTTATTGATTTGTTTGTCAGTTAATAAAAGTTCGAAAAGGTTCAAGATTATGATTGTCCATGAGCACTCCCTAGAGAGTTTCTACTACATACATGAAAAACTCGGTCGAATCCTTTCTATAAACTTTCTTACATGGTCAATGTGATTGTCTATGATTCATTCTTGTTAATCATAAATCCTTTTATCTTCTTTTCGGTTCTTGCTTCATGTCTTTATCAGTTATTTTGGTCTTTTTGCCAACGAATAGTTATAACTTTGTTAGATTGGTAACCAATTACACATGTCTCATTGCCTTTTCATTGGATAAACTTGTCTTGATGTGCTCTTTCTTATTTTATTTTATTTTATTTTAGTCTTCTATTTTTTTATTTTTTTTTTGCACTATTCATATATTTATCGTATGAACAAGTTTGAAACAAACCTCTAAACCATAGTAGGCTTTTAGTTTGGTTGGCTACATGGATCAGCTTCTTCGACTCTGGACTAGGAAGGACCACTCACTCCATTAATGTACTAAAGCATACCAGTTATTTGATATTTTGGGAAAAGGTGTTCTTTTATCTCATTGGCAGTAGGTCTGTATTTTATTTTTTTAATAGAACTGGGGCTTCTCCATTAAGATCTTGATGTAAATTTTATTCAAACATGGGCCGGACAACTTACTCGAACATATATAACATGGGCTGAAAAGCAACGTTATGCGATGAGGATAGTTGAGAGATGTCCTGCAAAGAATGGAAGTATCGAGTTAGAAACAATTGAATTTGAATTCAAATATGCTTATGGCTATCTATCAGGGGAAAGAGATGTTCACCGAATAATTGGGAATTATAAGAGTGAATTTCATTATCCTGAGGTATGAATTTCTGCTACTGTTACAAAGGACCCATAAATCTCTTCATTGTGATTAACGTTTTACTGTCAGTTGATTGCTAAAGAAAGGATTTTCGTATATTCATTGATAATTTCCATATTATCTATTTGGTAGATGTTATTTAAAACAATAATAAATCAAGCCTTATTTCCGATAATATAGGACATGAATCCCTATCTGTCATTTTGTGAGGTCATTGCTATATCTATTGGAAGAATTGATAAATGTTATGTGCTCATTAAAAACGATAATGACTTACAATCCCTGGGATCATTTAGTGAACAACAGTAAATCCGACCTTGTCCATACCACATTTGACTGGTTGCACTCGAAGAACACGGCTATACATGATTTCATGGTTAATAAAAATTATTTTATTGCATGTTGAGCAAATTTATAATAGAAAATGGGGTGCTGGAATGGGTTTGACACAGTGTGTAACACTCGAAACCTATGTCCGAAGGTTACTCAAATAATTCATTTAGTCAGTATAAAAGTTGATACAGAAAAAATAAAAAATTAAAAAAAATGAAGAACTTTACGGAATAAAATAAGCTTTTTTATTGTCTCATAATCTAATTTACTACTGTAATATAAATTCAGCACTTAATTTTTTTTGAAAAAGATCAACATCGATTTTGAACATTAAATAAATAAAATTCTAATTTGAAAAATAGTTTTCAAATTAAATACTAAATATTGAAAAAAATAATCTCAAATTCTTGATCCAACAACATGAACTCTGTTAACAGTATTAATCTCTAACTTTGATTCATCAAGCATCTATAAAATTAATTTAGAATATCGAATGAGCGTATGAATGCACTCAGTATAGATTTTATGCCAGTATTATCACAATTTAATATATAAAGCAAGTAAAGTATGCACATAATATAATTTTGTAGTGGGATGGAAACCTGACGATATCATTATCACTTACGTCATACCCATTCTCAATATCCAATTAGGTTATTTAGTCCTATTACTGGTTTCTGTGTAGATCTATATAATACCCTATGGTATTACCCACGAGATCCTTCTTTAATTTAAATCACATAAAAGCACATAAAATACTTAACTTAAAAAATTAAAAGTGAAAACACAAAACCACTTGGCATTTAGAGAAATCCATACCTTATTCATTAATTAGTTTTTATACTTGAGCTACCTAGGACTGAAAATTCTTACGAATGGATCTTGAAGGCGCTAGAAAACCTTTTTTTTTCATTCCTTTTCCTTTACTCTCTCTCTCTCTCTCTCTCTCTCTCTCTCTCTCACACACACACACACAACCTGTGTGAATTGAAGTGCAACAACGAGAGGATATTTATAGTGTGATTTGATAAGGATAGTTACATATTTAAAATTATAATAGGATTCTTAATTCAAATTTAGATTAGTCTTTCAACAAAGGAACTTATCATGAAATTCAATTTTAAAAATTCGAACTACTTGATGATAAGTATCTAGTGTGGATATGTACAAATTTCAAGTTTTATCTAAATACTTTTATCTCTGGTAATTCGATAATAATTTAATAGATATCCAAAATAATATTAAAATCATAGTTAGCAATTATCAACTATCTTAATTAAAATAGAATTACAATTAAATTAACCTTTATAGTCTTACACGTGAACTTACATTTATATCTCATAATATATTGCACGTATTTTTGGGGTATTACATCCTCCCTTCCCAAAAAAAAAAAAAAAATATAAAAAAATATTGTCCTCAAAATTTATTTTGGTTATCAAAAAGCTGTGGATATTTAGCTATACTATCTTCCTCATGTTCACAAGTGGGCTCTTCCACAACGTGATTCCGCACTAAACTTTTACCAATGGAATTTCTCTATTCCAAAGTATTAGGATCTTCCTATCCAAGATGACTATTGGAGCTTCCTCATAAGTTAGATTTGAATGAGTTTAACAATTGAGGATTAATCATGTGGCCAGGATCTTGTACGTATTTTTGAAGCATAGAGACATGAAAGATGTGTACTGCTGAAAGTTTGGGAGGCAATGCCAGCTCATAAGCCACAGTTCCCTCACGTTTCAAATCTCAAAATATCCTATTGTTGTCAATTTTTATTTCTCGCAAACGTACGAATCATAATAAAGAATAAAGCGGACCTAGGAATCCAAATATCGTTCCCATGAGGGCTACTATTTAACAGTTGGTTCAATTATTCCTAACTTTAATTTGATCGAGAACAAGTAATAAGTTTTGTTATTATTGGCATTGAAATTATTCTAATTAAACTAAATTATCTAACGTACACAATTTATTGAATTTGGGTTTTATAAGTATTAATATGGATGCTAGGACTTATAATTTTACCTATGGATCCCCTTTAATTCGTCAATCAAGATTTAATACAATTGTATATCGAATTCTTCTAAAGTATTCGATTTACCCCTCTCGAGTTTTTATTGAACCTATCTAACTTATTCAATCTCATATCTCTATTTGAATCATTAAATGAAATATTAGTTCTATGAATTCATCTAACAATCGCAATAATTAGTATATATATCTCTACACATGATGCTAGATTATCATATTTTAATATGTGGTCTAAGTCTATAATTCACCTCTCGATTCGTAATGGATTCACAAAATCATTGAATAATTGGCGAATGAAATCAAGGCATTAAGTACATAATTAAAACCAACACATGTGCATTTAAAGAACTTGAATCTTGAATAAAATAAATAAAGGGACATACATAGATTTTGTTGTTCGCCCTAGCTATGAATTTAGCTACTCATAATAATGAAAGAAAAACAAAAAATATAGAGTTCATAATTGGATTTAGAAATTTTGATCATGAAAAAAATTGGATCTTGTACTAAGAATCTTCTTTAACCTCAAAAGTCTTCAAACCCAAGCTTTTGCTCTTTGATCTTGATGATTATGTATTTTTCTCTTCTAAATTTTGAGGAACTCCTCTCAAAAGTGTAAAAAACTTGTATTTATACTCCTCTCCACGTTTGTGTCGAAATGTAGGATATTTATGGGCTTTAAAAAGGTCAAAACACGCCCTATATACATTTAGGCGGTGTCTCGATGCCATAGGAGTGGTGCTACAATGCTGCAACTTTATATTGGTGGCGCTTCGGCGCCATGATGATGGTAGCACGACGCTACTTTTCAGGTGAAAGTCTGCTTGTACTTTGTTTAGTATTTTTATCATAACTTTCTCTCATGATATCCGATTGAGGCAATTCAAATTGGGTTGTAAAGATAACTCAAAATGCTACAACTTTTCTTGAATAGCCTTTTCCAATTTGAACGTTTACTAGGTCAAAAATGAGTTTTAGTCTTGAACTAGAAATTTGAAACATACTAGTGCGGTTGAAAATTGATTTGTGTCTGTATTTTTTAATCATACTTCACTCTTTGACTTCTAATTGCATCAAATTGACCCCTAGCATTCTCCAATCTTCATCACGAGGTTTGATAGAACTTTTGAGCATTTACACTTTACTCCCTCAAAGTTTGGATCTTGCTCCCTTTTTTGCCAATTTTCACTTCTTTCTTTCAACTCCACTTCCATTCATCGAGTTTCACCTAATAAACGAAATATAAAATAAATTGGGCTACAATTGTTCGATAATACCATTAAATGTCTATATTTCTTGGTCCAAATAAGTACACAAAATGCACATATCAAACACTGCAAACTTAAATATTTGTTTGTCCTCTTATAAAATGCCGTTTTGTCTCATGGTCAGAATCATTTTATTAAGTCTATAAATAGCTTCAAGGTTGCATTTCCAACATCAATATCTACTTTTCCAATGTAAAGTTAGTGTGTGTGTGAAGAATTAAGTAAAACGCTATAAATTCACGAGTTGTTTCAATCCCCGACCCTTGATTATCAATTTTTTTTTTCACTTGTAAAATTCACACACACCCAAACTTATTCTTTTTTACTATTTTCCCAGTGTGTGATCTAAAGTCGAATCTTCATACTAACTCCTCACCTTCTCTAATTTAGTGGATCTCACTAATTGCAAGTCAATATTTCAACAAATAATGGTTGTCTAAATTTTGATTGCTTCAACCTCCAAGATTCAACTAAGCAATAATCTCTTATCAAATATCTAATTTTCTCAAATAAGTGTTTGGAATTTAATCAAGGCATGTAGTAAGTAAATATATAATCGTTATTTTTTTCTTTTCTCGTGTACAAACTTCTCTCCATTAAGCTTTCTAAAAGACTTTTATAGCGAAATTTAGGTCGATAACTCCCAAATTAGATGATCATAGGGCAATAGGTTTTTAAATACCCTTGTTGGCTTAAACACTAGAGTCATAAAGGTTACGAAAAGATGTTTTACAAGGAAATAACCTTTTTTCTTCTCTTTTTTAATTTTATTTTTTTACTATAATTAGTGTGATGCCCCTTATTAAACACTAATTCTAAAAAATTGACCCTAACTTAAGAATTTCACCTAATTTTCATCTTATTACCTTAGATAATCTGTACAAGAATTTTCAAACATGGAATCTCCATTCATATCCAAATCTTCCTACAATAGTAAAATCATCTCCAAACTATTCTAAACTTGGTTGAAGAATGCTATTGTAATAGTTTATGGGTTCAGTGTAAAAATAAAAAAAAATAAAAAAATATTATTTCAACCTATTAAGTATATGAATCAACTCGTTACTTTATAATGCTAAACTTAATTCATGTGAACAAATGGCATCAAGCTTTGTATAAATAAGAATCAATTAATCTAAGCATGTAATTTTCTCTCCGTTTAGTATTTTTATAATGACTTTCTCTCTTGATATTCGATTGAGTTTCAAATTGGATTGTAAATATAATTCAAAGGGCTACAACTTTACTTAAAATAGCCTTTTTGCAATTGAACCGTAGCATTCTCTAATCTTCATCGTGACGTCCGACACAACTTTGAGTATTCACACTTTAGTCCTCAAACTTTGAAGCTTGCCTCTTTTTTTTTTTTTTTTTTTTTTTTTTTTTTTTTTTTTTTTTTTTTTTTTTTTTTTTTTTTTTTTTTTTTTTTTTTTTTTTTTTTTTTTTAATTTTCGCGTCTTTCTTTCAATTTCTGTTCCATTCATCTAGTTTCACCTAATAAACGAATATAAAATAAAGAAAAAATTACAACAGCAGTCTGTAACCTTTTCAATTTTTGCAGGCTTTCCCTAACCTTCAATTTGTGTCAATGAATGTCCCTAACCTTTTAGAAATATGCAGCTAGGGTTCAAATGAATGGAAACCATCCATTTGACCATTACTTGACCAAAAAAATAGATTTTGACCAAATTTGGTAAGAGCAAAATGATAACTCTACAAATTTAACATAAATAATTAAAAAGGAAAAAGAAAAAAGAAACATACCCACTTGCCCCATCCGATCCCCCCTTTGACGAAAAGCCCAGAAGTCGGTGGATCTACCTTTCCATTCTTCCCAATTCCCACCCATTCTGGTGGTCGAAACTGCCATCGAAAGGTCGATCGCCACAGTACCACCGCTCAAAGGCCGGTGCCACCACTTAAATCAGATTTTTCTTTCATAAATCTGTTAACGGATTATAATAGTTTTGATTTTCATTTTTCCATTTTATGAGATTCGATTGTGGTTATGTGCTGATCTGAGAATCAGTAATGATGTTGGCGATTGGTGGAGATCTGATTTTTAGATCTTCAGTGTTGATTTTGGGATTTGTTGATTTTAAAATCGACAATGAACAATGGATTTTTGTAGGATTCAAAATTGCAAAGGGTTTCGAAATTGCACAGGAATTGACAACCATTTCACTCTTGGTTTTTAGTTTTCATTGCAGAGGTGGTTGGCGATTTCAGATGGTGGTGGTGGTATCAATTTAGGTGCAACATCATGTGGGTGGCAACGGTAGCTGCCGTTCGACTGTAGGTTTGATTTTCGAGTATAATGTGAGTTTTCTTAGTTTATTTTCAAATGTACAGTAGCAAATGTGGAGTGGGCTAGAAGGTGGTGGTAGAAAGTGCCAAAACGGGTAATGGGTAGGGAGTGGATGGGGAGGGGAGTGTAAGATGAGGTTATTTTTTGTTTTTTAATTTATTTTTTCTAATTTTGTTTGGTATTTTATAATATAGAATTAACTAAGTTACTATTTTGCCCTTAACAAATTTAGTCAAAATCAATTTTTTGTCATCTACTAGTAAAATAGATGGTTTCCATCTGTTTGTACCCCAGCTACATATTTTTGAAAGGTTAGGGACGTTCATTGGCACAAATTGAAGATCAGGGTAAAATTTACAAAAATTGAAAAGGTCAGGGACCACTGCTACAATTTTTTTGAAATAAATTAGGCTTTAATTGTTCAAAAGTATTATAAAATGTCTATATTTTTTTGTCAAATAAGTGTATAAAATACACATATCACCTATATATCCTCTTGGTTAGAGCTTTTCCTTTTAGCCAAATTGAATAACTCCTTTCATTGGAGCTATTTTAGAAAAACTTTGTCACCAACCTCAAACTCAAAATCCTTCATCCTATTATTTGCATAACTTTTCAATCGATTTTGGGTAGTCTTTATTCTAATTAGAATCTTCTCAATAGCTTGAACTGTTCGCTCAATAATCTCAGACCCTAAAATTTTTCCCTCACTGACTTCATCCCAATGAGCTGGATATCTACACTTTTTACTATATAAAGTCTCATAAAGGGTCATTCCCATGGTAGCCTAATAGCTATTATTGTAAGCAAATTCTACCAATTGTAGATATTGTTTCCATCTTCTCGCGATATCTAGGACGCATACTCAAAACATGTTCTCTAGAATTTGAATAATCCTCTCAGTCTAACCATCTGACTGCCGCTGGAAAGTTGTACTGAAAGTTAGCTTAGTCCCCATTACCTTATGCATACTTTTCCAAAAAGTTGAAGTGAATGTTAGATCTTTGTCTGATACAATAGAGACTAGGTCCCATGTAATCTAATCACTTGTCTATCATATATCTGAGCTAACTAATCCATATTAAAAGTCATCTTTACTGTAAGAAGTGAGTTGACTTTGTTAATCCGTTGATAATAACCTAGATTGCTTCATTTTCTCTATTTCATTTTGGAAAACCAACTATAAAATCCATGGCAATGTGCTCCCATTTCTATTTAGGAATCTCTATTGAATTTAATAATCCTGATGGTCTCTGATGTTCTGCCTTACTTGATGGCAAACATGCACTTCTCTATGAATAGACCTATTCATCTTTTCATATTTCGCCACCAGAATATGTTTTGAAGGCTTTTACACATTTTTGTCCCCTAAGAATATGTTGCATAATATATCTTTTCATATTTTCTCATCATTCGGTACACATAATCTTCCTTTAAACATCAAGATGTTCAGCTAGCTCAAAACCCTTTCGTTTGTCCATGCCAACTTCACCTTTAATCTTTTGTAGAAATGGTTCACTATCCTAGAATTTCTTAATTCAATCTCAACTAGTAGGTTGAACTATAAGTGTAACAATTGGTGCTACAATATCTACTGGAGATAAGATCACCTCAAATTGTAAGTGATCTATATATCTGATTAATGATTTCTGCATAGTGGGTAAAGCTGTCAAATGTCCTGCTATCTTACTGCTTAATAAATCAGTAACTCCATTGGCTTGGATGATAATGAATGGCACAATCATAATCTTTCACCAATTCTAGTCATCTATGTTGTCTCATGTTCAATTCTTTCAGGGTGAAGAAGTACTTTAGGCTCTTGTGATCCGTATAAATACCACATTTAGCTCCGTAGAGATAGTGTCGTCATATTTTTTAGTGCATGAATCACTGTTGCTAACTCTAGGTCATGTGTTGGACAGTTTTCTTCATACAACTTTAGTAGTCTAGAAGTATATGTGATAACTTTACCGTGCTGCATAACTACACATCTCAGACCCTATTAGATGTATTACTGTAGATAATGAGGCCTTCTAACCATTTTGGGTATGGTCAAGACTGGAGCTGAGGCCAATTTTTGTTTTAGTTCCTGAAAGCTCTGTTCACACCTATCTGTCCATTGAAACTTTACATTTTTTCTCGTTAGCTGAGTCCTTAGGATAACAATATTTGAAAAGCTTTTAGTGAACAATATTTGAAAAGCTTTTAGTGAATCACCTATAATAACCTTTTAATCACTTATAATAACTTGCAAAGGAAACATCTGATAAGTGACATAAGTATCATCTGCAATACTATGTTGATCGTCATTTCTCTGATTTCATGCATAATCCAAAAAGTCTTGTCACCTCTAGGTGGGTTTCCCTTGTAGAAATCTAAAGTCTTTCGAAATCTAATAGTTTCATCATTATCTACGATAGTTTTATCGTCACTTATTACTTGCCAATATCCATCAACAGCAGCTCCATTCCGAATGTTCTCAATTTTGTTTTCTCTATCTCTTGGTGTATAAAATAACCACTCTTCTGCTCAATTCACCCCGTAATCATCTAATAACCCAATAAAATTTATACATTATATATTTTTCAGAAGACATATCAAGAAAGAAACAAATTAACATATAAAGTGAAGATATGAATATTCTTCCTTCAAGATTTTCTGGGTTTAAATTGTATACATTTTTCTCGTTCTTGATTTTTGGGGTTAAGTAATCAACAATAAGTTAAGCATCCGTAGGGTGAAAAACATAACAAGGAAAAATATTCTTAAAGTATTCATCATCATTAACTTGTGAATAATAATATTTGAGGTCTGTCGGAGCATAATACGTTTGCTTGATCTCTCCATTGCAGCAGGCCTAAGAAGAATAGAAGAGAATACACTAATATAAATTGAAACAAAACTTGGACTCTTTCATTAGGGTTTTGGTGTATTTATATAAGAATAAAGTCACTTGTACAATATATTTGCACAATTTGATTGACAACAAGTGTGTTGAAAAAATTCTGACTGTTAATTTTAAAAATAGTTTTTCAAATAGATGGATGTGATGTTTGACAACTCATGAATTATAAACTAAGCTGTAAAATACATTGTAAAAGTAGCATGATTATTTATATAAATACCTTTTGAATCTAAATGGAGTGAGAGTGTCTTCTATTTCAATTTGCATCTCTTCCTTATCCGACTATGCAATTTGACATTGATATTATAATAGAACATTGGAGAAAGTTTCTGGAAGCCAAAGCATCCAAGAAAACCATAGCCCACGGATGAAGTTGACCAAGTGTTTTGGGTCAACCTCTCATCGAGACCTATACTAGTATTTCGAGTCAAAGATTGACACAACCACCATCACCATTTTCCATAACAAATTATAATTTTATTTGTTTGTCAGTAGCAAAGAGTTTGTGATTCAAACAAATAATAATCCAGAAATTCAATTGTAAGTGAATATTAGTTAGCAATGGGCTGGGGATTGATTCACAATTCTAACAAAGTAAGGAACAAATTTTGTTAGTGGTCCTCTGTAACTTAATTAGAAATCTTAATAGAAGACTTGCACAAGAAATTATGCGGCTGAGTTTTAACGAAAAATAGAATCTTTTTGGCGGTTAATAAGAAGACTTTAATGCAATTAGCATAAGATTTATATGCAATTAAATCTTCATTTTCATTTTTTTTTTTAATGTTTGGTGGGATGTCACATGAGTGTTTATATAATAATATAGATACTAAGTCATTTATTATGTCACAAATATCCATATCACAAAATGCCGTAGGTCATATATATATATATATATATAAAGTTACCTTATATCACTCGATTATGTTAGACGAGTTTCCGATCAGCTGCACCCCTTATAAAAAAGTTTGGGTCGATACAAAATTTTTTTATGGTAATCACCATTGTTGGATGTAATGTTTCGACTAGAATTGAATAGGAGATATTTTTCACGGGTCTCACTTGTCATCCTTGGGTGGAAAAATAATGTGAGAGAAAAAGACCTCTTTGCAAAATCATAGGGAAAATGATGATATGATAAGTAATTAACAACATATATTTGTTACTTAAAAATCTATAATATATCGATAACAACCTTAATTTCAAATAACAAAATTTCTTTATAATTTATTCCTTGAAAATTTTAAACTAGTATTAAAAAATTTCAAGTTGGCATGACTTTTGTTTTTTATAAAAGAGTTTTTAGAAAAAAACTATTTTAATTTTTGTTTGAAAAATAATTTTCAAGAGAACCTCATATTTTAAAAGTGCTTTAAGAGAAAGTCATGTTAAACCAACTTTATTTAAAAACACTTCTAAATAGAAGAAACTCTTTCATAAAATCAGTCAAACGGATCCCAATCAACTTTTGAATCTCACATCATTTTAATTTCTCAAAAGCCATACCAACAGGCTCTTCAGTTGATAAAATTTTAACCTAATTCATCTAACAAGTGCTTAGTATGCCCTTCTTTTGCGTTGATTAAAAATATATTTTTAGAAGACTTTTTTTGAAAATGATGAAATGTGTGGTTGAATTCATCCTATGAAATATGTGGTTCAAATTAACCCCTCGTTTGATAACTACTTTAAAAAGTTTTTTTTTTTTTTTTTTGGAAAAAATGAATTTTGAATAGTGATTTGATAGAAAACGTGTAGTTGAAAAAAATTGTGTTTGTGTGTAAAATATATTGTTTTAAAAATATGTGATTAAAAATGAATTTGGAAAATGAAAATTTTTATTTTAATGATTATCTGACTAAATATTGACTCTGATTTAAACATGGGCTATCAAAGAGAACTTGAAGAAATTAATTAATTAATATAATGTTTAATATTATAATTATCATATGATTCACGCGGATTTACATGTCCCCCCTTGTACCAACCACAGACACATTACCAACATTTCGTGTATTAACATCCACCCTTTGATCATCCCCACCGATTTCTCCACCGTAGATTCCCTTCTCCCATAAATGACAATGATGAGAATTTAAAATGGTGCCCGTTCTATCCTGCCATTACGGAACCAACACCTGTGCTTATCACTTTCCGGCTCCACGGTGACGGTTCTTGTACAGCAATTGCAACGTAATGTACAATGATTGATTTGAGGAAAAGAATTTGTATGAATTCAGGGGCCGCTTATATTTACGTAAAATCATTTTTAAACGGTAATGCTTTTCAAAAGTAATTCGTTCCACACAACTTTAAAAAGAATTTTTTTTTTTTTTTAATTATTTGGACTGTTGAAAAAGTACGCTAGACTGATAATCCAGTAAGACCAATGTTTGGCTACAACTCATTAACCGTTACCAACAGTCAGAACCCTTCAAAATTACAAAATAATTTCGAAAGATACAAAACTGACTAAACTGTAAATACATGAAAGGGCATAATTGAAAGATTAATCACAAGACAAAAATACTGCTGCACTAGGCATTAAAAATTGCCTAATATCCACCACGTTTTCTCGATTTTGTTGTCCTCCAAACTTTGAAAACATGAAGCTCAAAATCCAGTAGCAGCCCCAATTTGGTCATCCAAACTTCGGAAATATGAAGTTAAAAATCCAGTAGCAGCCCCACTTTGGTCTGGAACTTTGTACTAATCACACATATTCTTAAGGATTTTTGTTTATTTTTTTTTTTGGGGTGTCCCTTAAAGTCAATTAATCAAGACA
Source organism: Olea europaea var. sylvestris (assembly GCF_002742605.1). Taxonomy (NCBI): domain Eukaryota; kingdom Viridiplantae; phylum Streptophyta; class Magnoliopsida; order Lamiales; family Oleaceae; genus Olea; species Olea europaea. Next base: position 805,118 of record NC_036253.1, on the reverse strand, counting down.
AAATACTTTAATTTGATTACGACTGTAATAGTATTAGAACTTGGCTTTGATTGTTCTCGATCCATGGATAGAGAGCATGTTTATTTAGAGTTGAGATTTGTTGCCTTCTATCTTTCGATCGTCTTGTCATCACTTCACTTCTTCATAGTAAATAGGAAGATGTCAATGTGTAATATGATGAGGTTTTAAGAAATATGTTGACATATTTTCATTTGAAAAGAAAATGTGATGTATCGAGGGGTCAAAAATGTATTGTAGGGACGATAGATGTGAACTTGTTTGCTTGCGGTTGTAGTTTCAATAATTTTGCTGTATGCGCGAAATTTAATATAGAAGTCAATCACAGTTTACTTAACAATGATAAATTTGCAAAACAATTTTAATGGGTGGGTCGTTCAGTGTAATGAAAGAATGCTCTCCAACGTTCATCTCATACTAGAATAAATAAGTAGATAATAAAATGATTTACTAGGTACTATAACATTATTGTGTCACAACTGATTTCCTTCCCATAATAAATAAGAGAAATCTTGTCCCCACCAGTATTTTAGACTCTATCGGCGGACAAGATATCTCATGTCTGATATGAACAGAGATCAATTCTGATTAATGTGATAAATATGTTTACTTTTTGATGACATGTTTGATAAACTATAATAGACAATACTAAGAAGTAATAGTGAAAATGGTGAAAAGAAGTTGGGTGGTCATAATGAAACGTCATATGATATTTGGGTATTCATGGTGAAATAAAATTGAATTGGGTGGTCATGGTGAGATTGAGTATAAAGTTGGGTGATCATGGTGAAACAAAATCAAATTGGGTGGTCCTTATATCACTAAGTATAAAATTGGATGTGGATGGATTTAAACTCTTTTTTATTTTTATTTTTATTTTTATCCTTTTACACTTTTGTTTATTGGACTGTTGAAAAAGTAGTGTCTGTTTGTTCCATTTTTTTATTTTTAATTTTTAATTTTTAATTTTTGCTATTGAAACAGGGCTAAATGACAGCCTTCATTTGGCCTTGTCTCTATAGCAATGTCCTTTTTCTTTTTTTCTTTTCCAAAGTACTTTAATTTGATCACACGTGAAATAGTAATATAGTATTATAACTTGGTTTTGATTGGTCTCTATCCACCGTTGAAGAGCACGTTTATTTAGGGTTGAAATTTGTTGCTTTCTATCTTTTTTACTTGTCTTATCATTACATTTTTATCACCTGAACAAATCACCCCTTCTTAGTAAATGGGAAGACATCAATTTGTAATATGCTGAGGTTTTAAAAAATATGTTGACGTTTTTTCATTTGATAAGAAAATGTGATGCATTGAAAGGTCAAAAATGTATTGGAGGGACAATAGACGTGAGCTTGATTGTCTGCGTTTGTAGTTTCAATAATATTGTTGGATGCGCAAAATTTAATATAGAAGTTAATCACAATTTACTTAACAGTGATAAATTTGCAAAACAATGTTAATGGGTATTTTGTTGAGTGTAATGAAAGAATGCTCTCCGACCTTCATTTCATACTAGAATAAATTAGTAGATAACAAAATGCTTTACTAGGTACTAAAATATTAATATAATAGGATTGATTTTATGTTCATAGTAGATAGAAGATATCTTGCCCGCTGCTGATGTGAAAGATATTTTAGTCTCACCAGTGGACACATATCCCCTGTCCACTATGAACTAGAGATAAGGAAAATGATTAAATGTAATAGGATATGTAATTAGCAACATATATTTGTTATTAAAATTCTATAACATATCAACCACAGTCCTAATTTCAAATAAAAAAATATCTTTATAAGTTATTCATCAAAAATTTTAAACAAATACAAAAAAAAATTCGAGTTGCTTTGACAAATTTATGACAGGGTCTAAATATAATTGACAAGTTAATGATTTTAGTTGATAAAATTATATCTAAGTTTATTGAGTTTTGCTACTTACATTCTGATTGACATTCTCATTTATATTTTACCATGTGACACACAATTTTGTCATTAATTTGTCCGATATTTAAAACAATCAATGACCTCAATTTTTTTACATCTCTTGTCATCTAAGATGTACATAAAGAATGTACATGTAGATTAATTCAAGTTTATCTAACAAGTGCTTACTATAAAAGAGAAGTTGAAGGAATTATATGATGTTTAGCACCTATTTGTTCCACATTTTTTGCCCATTTTTATAGATTATTTGCTTGTTGCACATAGCAGTTCAATTTCGATTGATTGAAGATTCTGACAACAAAGGACGGTTTCATATGAATTTTGAAGAATCTACTTTAAGTTTTTCCCTTTTTACGCACATGCCTTCAACTACCCATTTTTTGGAATTAATTGAAGGTGGTTGGAGTGTAGAGCGGTAAAAATGGCAAGATGTAAATGAAAGGATTCTTATTGTACAGGGACGTCTCTTACGAAAGGAAAGTGAAGGCCCATTTCACTTCACTATTATATAAAAAGGACAATGTTAGTTACTATAGAAAGAACAGTAGATTCTTCCATTTTCCCACTGTAGCAATTTCTTTTTTTATCTCTCGAGCAAAAACGACGTCGTTTGCACAAAAAAGAAAAAAAAGAACGTGCAAGCTACAATGATACCCAATTGTCTTCAATTTTGGTGATCTTTCTTTCTTCTTCTCCATTTTCAGACGTTACATATTCTCTCCATTTTACAACACAAATTATTTGTTATATATTTTGTATGGATTGATTGAGGTCTGGTTGTTCTGAATTTTAGTTCTTATTCTTATTTTTATTGAAATTTGTGGACATTCTGCAACTTAATTTCATTTAACGGAGCTTGATTGATTTTTTTCTTGCGTTTTGTGTGAATTGGTTTCATTTTGAATTTTTTCTGTTAATGGCCTTTTTTTTGTATACAATGGATCCGTATCAAAATATAAAAAAGATAAAATAAAATATACGCATATGGCGGTTTCTATATAAGTGAATTTAAAAAAAATATTTTGGTGGAACAATGTATCCATTTGCATAATGTGTGTGCAAATTTTTTATGAACGTTATATTTCAATTAAGGAGTTCCAATAAAAGAATGGTGTTGTATTGTTTAATTTTAGATATTTGGGAATCATTAAAATGTGGATAGAATAGATTGGTAAATAAGAGAGTAAATATAATTTCGTGTAGAAATAGCAGAATAGATTAACACGGGTTGTAGAAATGGACAATATGTTACCAAAAAAGTTTAATCTTACTCTTCCCAAAAACGAAAGTGAGGAGAAAAAAATTATTAAATTATCAACGTGAGTGACTATTTGATCTAACACGTTTTCACACACTATTTGATTGCGCTCAAAAGGTTACGATTGAAAATGTGATTAATATGGCTATCATTTATCTACATTTCTGCTCACTTGAAGGATTTATATAATCTCTGTATATATATAAAAAAATTGATCTATATTTTATATATTTATTTTAGAAATCACGTCTATTAAAAGAACTAAATTGATTAAATGAAATTAAATTGTTGTATTGAAAGCCAGTGAAAAAAAAAGAAAGGAAATTTGTGCCTCTGTAATTATGGAGGCTCAAGCATTGCTTGAGCCTCCATAATTACAGAGGCTCTTATTAATGGAGGCTCTTAATAAGAGCCTCTATTTTAGGTTCTAACTTCTATTTTACCTTGAATTATTTCTTTTACTGTAAAATAATGCATTTTTATCTACTATAATTTGTTGAAGGATGTACTACAATGGTGCTAGCTTTTTCTGTTTGTTCCATTTTTTTATTTTTATTTTTTTATTTTTAATTTTTAAGTTTTGCTATTGAAACAAGGCTAAATGACAGCCTTCATTTGGCCTTGTCTCTATAGCAATGTCCTTTTTTTTTTTCAAAGTACTTTAATTTGATCACACGTGAAATAGTATTATAACTTGGTTTTGATTGGTCTCTATCCACCGTTGAAGAGCACGTTTATTTAGAGTTGAAATTTGTTGCTGTCTATCTTTTTTACTTGTCTTATCATTACATTTTTATCACCTGAACAAATCACCCCTTCTTGGTAAATAGGAAGACATCAATTTGTAATATGCTGAGGTTTTAAAAAATATGTTGACGTTTTTTCATTTGATAAGAAAATGTGATGCATTGAAAGGTCAAAAATGTATTGGAGGGACAATACACGTGAGCTTGATTGTCTGCTTTTGTAGTTTCAATAATATTGTTGGATGCGCAAAATTTAATATAGAAGTTAATCACAATTTACTTAACAGTGATAAATTTGCAAAACAATGTTAATGGGTATTTTGTTGAGTGTAATGAAAGAATGCTCTCCGACCTTCATTTCATACTAGAATAAATTAGTAGATAACAAAATGCTTTACTAGGTACTAAAATATTAATATGACAAGATTGATTTTATGCTCATAGTAGATAGAAGATATCTTGCCCGCTGCTGATGTGAAAGATATTTTAGTCTCACCAGTGGACACATATCCCCTGTCCACTATGAACTAGAGATAAGGAAAATGATTAAATGTAATAGAATATGTAATTAGCAACATATATTTGTTACTTAAAATTCTATAACATATCAACCACATTCCTAATTTCAAATAAAAAAATATCTTTATAAGTTATTCATCAAAAATTTTAAACAAATAAAAAAAAAATTCGAGTTGCTCTGACAAATTTATGACAGGGTCTAAATATAATTGACAAGTTAATGATTTTAGTTGATAAAATTATATCTAAGTTTATTGAGTTTTGCTACTTACATTCTGATTGACATTCTCATTTATATTTTACCATGTGACACACAATTTTGTCATTAATTTGTCCAATATTTAAAACAATCAATGACCTCAATTTTTTTACATCTCTTGTCATCTAAGATGTACATAAAGAATGTACATGTAGATTAATTCAAGTTTATCTAACAAGTGCTTACTATAAAAGAGAAGTTGAAGGAATTATATGATGTTTAGCGCCTATTTGTTCCACATTTTTTGCCCATTTTTATAGATTATTTACTTGTTGCACAGAGCAGTTCAATTTCGATTGATTGAAGATTCTGACAACAAAGGACGGTTTCATATGAATTTTGAAGAATCTACTTTAAGTTTTTCCCTTTTTACCCCCATGCCTTCAACTACCCATTTTTTGGAATTAATTGAAGGTGGTTGGAGTGTAGAGCGGTAAAAATGGCAAGATGTAAATGAAAGGATTCTTATTGTACAGGGACGTCTCTTACGAAAGGAAAGTGAAGGCCCATTTCACTTCACTACTATATAAAAAGGACAATGTTAATTACTATAGAAAGAACAGTAGATTCTTCCATTTTCCCACTGTAGCAATTTCCTTTTTCATCTCTCGAGCAAAAACGACGCCGTTTGCGAAAAAAAAAAAAAAAGAACGTGCAAGCTACAATGATACCCACTTGTCTTCAATTTTGGTGATCTTTCTTTCTTCTTCTCCATTTTCAGACGTTACATGTTCTCTCCATTTTACAACACAAATTATTTGTTATATATTTTGTATGAATTGATTGAGGTCTGGTTGTTTTGAATTTTAGTTCTTATTCTTGTTTTTATTGAAATTTGTAGACATTCTGCAACTCAATTTCATTTAACGGAGCTTAGTTGATTTTTTTTCTTGCGTTTTGAGTGAATTGGTTTCATTTCAAATTTTTGCTGTTAATGGGTTTTTTTTTTTTTTTTTTTGTATACAATGGATCCGTATCAAAATATAAAAAAGATAAAATAAAATATACGGATATGGCGGTTTCTATATAAGTGAATATAAAACAAATATTTTGGTGTAACAATGTATCTATTTGCGTAATGTGTGTGCAAATTTTTTATGAACATTATATTTCAATTAAGGAGTTCCAATGAAGGAATTGTATTGTATTGTTTAATTTTAGATATTTGGGAATCATTAAATAAAATGTGGATGGAATAGATTGGTAAATAAGAGAGTAAATAGAATTGGGTGTAGAAATAGCAGAATAGATTAACATGGATTGTAGAAATGGACAATATGTTACCAAAAAAACTTGATCTTACTCTTCCCAAAAACAAAAGTGAGGAGAAAAAAATTATTAAATTATCGACGTGAGTGAATATTTGATCTAACACGTTTTCACACACTATTTGATTGCGCTCAAAAGGTTAC
>NC_036253.1:772349-798859 GCF_002742605.1 Olea europaea var. sylvestris | reverse complement strand
CCTATTTGATGAGATGAAAAGTCCAATTACATCTAGAGGCCCAGACCCAGTCGAAAGCTCATTTAAACATCTTCCTTCCTTTGCTGTTCCCTTTTTCGCAAATGTATGCCTCGTGAAACCCAGATGCTCCTTCGACTCCAGGACCTGCGCAGCCATTCCATTCCCTCTTGTCGCAATCAATGATTTCGAAAACACCTGTCACCATTCAAGCATCACTTCCAGGTAATATCTCCTCTCTCTCATCTCCAACAACTTCAGATTCCAATGTTAACCTAGAATTTGTTGATGTAAATGAGAGTGGTCCGATGTCAATTTCTGCCCCCAATTGTTCGGCACAACCACATAATACATCTTCCCGAACTCACACCATGGTCACAAGGTCAATGAATAACATCTTTAAGCTCAAACAGATACACATGGTCACTAAACATCCCATACAACCAACCCTTAAACCAACGTGTATGAGTCAAGCCATATCTCATCCCCAATGGCGTGAGGCCATGTCTAATGAGCTCACTACTCTTATGAGACGTGTACTTAGGATTTAGTCCCTCTACCTCAGAATTGTAATCCTGTGGGGTGTAAGTCGGCGTTCAGAATCAAAAGGAAATCTGATGGATCAATTGATCGGTTCAAAGCAAGACTTGTTGCAAAGAGATATAATCAACGTACTGGACTTGATTATAAAGAAACTTTTAGCCCCGTGGTTAAGCCAGCCACTATAAGGTCTGTTTTAAACATTGTTGTTGTCAATGGATGGGAACCCAGACAAATGGATGTTAACAATGCATTTTTGCATGGGAACTTGACTGGAAATGTATATATGATGCAACCTCCAGTGTTTAAAGATATGCCAAAGGCTGATCATGTGTGTAAGCTGCGAAAAGCGGTTTATGGCCTTAAGCAAGCCCCACGGGCTTGGTACTCAGCCTTGAAGAATGTCCTAACTGAGCTTGGTTTTCAAAATTCTAAAGCTGATTCTTCATTATTGATCTTTCGACAAGATTCAATTACATCCTATTTCTTAGTGTATGTCGATGATCTTGTTATTACGGGTAGTGACCAAAAGTTTGTGGCTCATATTATTAATAAACTCGGCATCCAATTTTCCTTGAAAGACTTGGGTTCACTTCGATTTTTTTTAGAGGTGGAAGTAATTCCAACTTCTGCAGGTCTTTTCTTATCGTAACACAAATATATTCGCGAACTTTTGCAAACCGCGAATATGATTGGAGCAAAGGATGTTTTCACACCACTTTCCACTACAACATCTCTTCATTTAGTGGATGGCACAGCTGTAGTAGATAGTACCGAATTTAGGAAAGTGATAGGCAACTTGCAATACCTATCTTTGACACGCCCAGACATTTCTTTCACTGTCAACAAGTTGTCACAGTTCATGCACAAGCCAACTACAACCCCTTGGATAGCCACAAAGAGACTTTTTCGGTATCTAAAAACAACAATCTTTTATGGAATTCAAATTCAAAAATCTGCGTCACCATTTCTTACAACCTATAGCGATGCCGACTGGGCGGGAAACATAGATGATCACACATCTACATCAGCTTATATCACCTTTCTTGGCTCCAACCCAATTTCATGGAGTTCCAAGAAATAAAGAGATGTTGCACGCTCAACTACGAAGGCTGAATATCGTGCCCTTGCTAATGCAGTGGCTGAAACCATGTGGTTAAACGCTTGCCATGTTATTATTTGATGATATTTAGTAAACGGTGAAGAGCTAATTAACATATGATTCTAGACGGAATGGTCAATTGCTATGTGCTTCATTCGGGAATAGAAAAATGGATTGATGTGAGACAAGTAGCATCTATATTATCACAAAATACAACATGTTGATGTGGTATATGAATATGTAGCTATTTTAAAAGATTATTAACCCATAGAACCTCTGTAAAACAAGAGGCAAAGGCATGGTATATAGCTCCGTGAATGAGTGAGTGATGGTCTTTTGCTTTTTAGAACACTGAAAAATATGATTGTTATCAAGAAAGATAATATATGATGAGGTAGAGGAATGTTCACCATGATTATTTGCCCAATCGACATTTGTAAAAATAGTGAGGTAAAACGATCTAATTTTACAGAAAATGAGACCAAGGTGAATAGTGTGTTTCAAGTAAAGAGGATTCGTTAAAAATTCTCATTGAAAGTGCCTTGTATCTGAATTTTTTAGTCTAGAGAGAATCAATCTTTTGTAGGACAAAAAATGTAAGTAATCTACATTCTTGTGCTGTAGATTATTGTATATCTAACGAAATGTTCCACTTACTGTGAGATAAAATGTGTTTAGTTAATATGTAGGATATACTCATGAATCCTTAGATAATCACATTTTATTCTGAAATGATTGTCGACAAAATTATTTTTCAACATCTCCAATTCTTGGCAACTGCATTTTCACTTATAAACTTGAGAGCCTAACAAAGCAATGTTTTAAAAATCTGTTCAAACATTGATGTGTAAAAATAAGGAGTTAAGAAAGAAGTTGTTTAGAAGTTTAGAGAGAATATATTGTGTGTTGTAAAATACTGAGATAATTATCGATGATCATTTAGTATTATCATGATATATAGATAAGTCTTATCTAGTTCAAAGAGTCTATTCCATTTCAATTGTAACTCTTATTTTAGACCCCTATAAATATGAATCTTAATTATCAATAAAATACATACTTGAATTTTGAATCATATATTCTCTTTTCTTTTTCTCTCTTTTCATAACACGTTATCAGCATAATTTCTCTTGAAAATGTAGCAATATTTTTTCATAGCATCCAAAGATTATGCGTTCAAACCATATCCATTATTTTTGGCTAATACTATTTCATATCTATAATCACTCGAAAGGTAGCATCAATTCCTAGAATATTCATGATTACCCTACAGGTTATCATACCTAGAATATCCATGATTACCCTACAAGATATCAATTTTCATGTTTCAGGTTGACTTATAAGATAAATTACACATTATAATCAATTATGTAATTAATTTTCATGTTGACATATCCATTTGTATTCATCTCTAATAATTTTTGTCGTATGTCCCTTAATATAGGTTTTACCCATACACGTCCATATTCAATTTTCATGGTTCACTAATTAATTCAATCAATTCATGCGAGGGTTTGTAAAATATATATGTTTGATGATTATTAAAGATTATTTACTTCCTTATATTAATAATTTATCATATTTTAGAATAATATTATTCGTAGATCTATCTATTATAAAAAATTTGTTGTTACTTCTAAAGTAGCACAACATTATAATTAATATTTTTAAAAAATATTACATGCTCTTGAAGCGTATGAACTGTATTTTTTAATATTCTAGAAGAATATTATTTGTTTTTGAAGAGCATGAATTATATTTTTTAATATTTCAGGTAAATATTGACATATTTCTTTTGAAGAAACAATTAATAAAATAAACGTATTCTCGAAGTAGCACATATTTCAAATAATATATTATTTTAAATTAGTTTTTATCCCTGAAGAAAAGCACGTAACTTATGTCATGTTGATGTTAACAACTTGATTAACTATTATGTGATGTCTAATTATATTCTTCGAAACTAATTATATTTTTTTACTTTATTGTATAGTTAATCAAATGACAAACATCATAAAACTTGAGTTTGCTGCACTTGACATCTGGCAAAAATTATCTGGCACGGGTACTTGATATTGATATCCATTTTGTCTCAAATAGCTTGAGAGAGATAACAAAAGAAGGAAACCATAGAACCTCTGTAAAACAAGAGGCAAAGGCATGGTATATAGCTCCGTGAATGAGTGAGTGATGGTCTTTTGCTTTTTAGAACACTGAAAAATATGATTGTTATCAAGAAAGATAATATATGATGAGGTAGAGGAATGTTCACCATGATTATTTGCCCAATCGACATTTGTAAAAATAGTGAGGTAAAACGATCTAATTTTACAGAAAATGAGACCAAGGTGAATAGTGTGTTTCAAGTAAAGAGGATTCATTTCCATATGTAGTGTTGCTCAAATGGTGAAGAATATATACTCATGAATCCTTAGATAATCACATTTTATTCTGAAATGATTGTCGACAAAATTATTTTTCAACATCTCCAATTCTTGGCAACTGCATTTTCACTTATAAACTTGAGAGCCTAACAAAGCAATGTTTTAAAAATCTGTTCAAACATTGATGTGTAAAAATAAGGAGTTAAGAAAGAAGTTGTTTAGAAGTTTAGAGAGAATATATTGTGTGTTGTAAAATACTGAGATAATTATCGATGATCATTTAGTATTATCATGATATATAGATAAGTCTTATCTAGTTCAAAGAGTCTATTCCATTTCAATTGTAACTCTTATTTTAGACCCCTATAAATATGAATCTTGATTATCAATAAAATACACACTTGAATTTTGAATCATATATTCTCTTTTCTTTTTCTCTCTTTTCATAACACGTTATCAGCATAATTTCTCTTGAAAATGTAGCAATATTTTTTCATAGCATCCAAAGATTATGCATTCAAACCATATCCATTATTTTTGGCTAATACTATTTCATATCTATAATCACTCGAAAGGTAGCATCAATTCCTAGAATATTCATGATTACCCTACAGGTTATCATACCTAGAATATCCATGATTACCCTACAAGATATCAATTTTCATGTTTCAGGTTGACTTATAAGATAAATTACACATTATAATCAATTATGTAATTAATTTTCATGTTGACATATCCATTTGTATTCATCTCTAATAATTTTTGTCGTATGTCCCTTAATATAGGTTTTACCCATACACGTCCATATTCAATTTTCATGGTTCACTAATTAATTCAATCAATTCATGCGAGGGTTTGTAAAATATATATGTTTGATGATTATTAAAGATTATTTACTTCCTTATATTAATAATTTATCATATTTTAGAATAATATTATTCGTAGATCTATCTATTATAAAAAATTTGTTGTTACTTCTAAAGTAGCACAACATTATAATTAATATTTTTAAAAAATATTACATGCTCTTGAAGCGTATGAACTGTATTTTTTAATATTCTAGAAGAATATTATTTGTTTTTGAAGAGCATGAATTATATTTTTTAATATTTCAGGTAAATATTGACATATTTCTTTTGAAGAAACAATTAATAAAATAAACGTATTCTCGAAGTAGCACATATTTCAAATAATATATTATTTTAAATTAGTTTTTATCCCTGAAGAAAAGCACGTAACTTATGTCATGTTGATGTTAACAACTTGATTAACTATTATGTGATGTCTAATTATATTCTTCGAAACTAATTATATTTTTTTACTTTATTGTATAGTTAATCAAATGACAAACATCATAAAACTTGAGTTTGCTGCACTTGACATCTGGCAAAAATTATCTGGCACGGGTACTTGATATTGATATCCATTTTGTCTCAAATAGCTTGAGAGAGATAACAAAAGAAGGAAACAAAGAATCCTTACAGTATCATGCAAAAATACTCATCTTTCTTCATCATCGTCTTCACAATGGATTGAAAATTGAATATCTCATTGAAAAAATTCTACATATTCTTTGGAAAAAGATTAACTGAAAATTTTGATCATTAGAGGATTATAGTCCTCTCCAAAGCTTTCTATGAGTGGATGCACCTTCGTTTGTAAGACTTTAAGACTGTTAGTAAGTACAATTTAAAATGTTCAGAATATATTCAAAATTAACTTTATGTTGAGAAAAAAATCATTGAGGAAGATAAATTGGAGAAAACTTTTTTCCACTTTCACACCTCGAATGTGCTCCTACAGCAGCAATATTGTGAGTGTGGTTTCAAAAAGTATTCTGAACTTATATCTTGTCTGCATGTTGCTGAACAAAGTAATGAACTGCTGATAAAAAAATCATCAATTACATTCAACTGCTTCTATCAAAAATCAATCAAGGGAAAGAGAAAGTGGAGTGATTATAATGGTCTCATTGATGTGAATCATTTGGATGTCTATGATTTCTTTACTAATTCAAATGGAAACATTGATGATTTGATTGTAGATGGGGTGATGGAAGATTAAGTTAGTTTATTTCTTATGTTAGTATTTCCCTTTATTTTAGAATTTAGTTTGGAGATATGTTTTTACTTTTTGCAAAAAAAAATTAAAACTTTATTATACATAGTTAATTTCATAATATTAAATTATATTTACTTCTTTTAATTTAAATTCAAGTTTTTTAAAAATTATATCTATATTATTGTATTTATAGATTCATGATGAGTTGTCAAGACACCTATTTGATTGATAATACAACTATACATACTATTTTTCAAAATAAAAAAAATATTTTTTGAATTTATCATTAGCAGAAAATAAAGTTTATGCAATATTAGGGGCCTCGAATATTGTTGAAAGTTCCAGAAGAGCTTGTATTATTTTACCAAATAATACAAAATTATATATTGACAACGCACTTTACTCTAGCAAATCTAGAGGAATTTTGCTTAGTTTTAAAGATATTTCCTACAATGGATATCACACTAACACGATATAAGAAAATAATGTTGAATATCTTTACATAACTTCTTTTGTAACTGGCAAGAAGTAGATAAAAAAAAACTTCATGCACTCCCATCTATTATGTATTATACATTTATAAAAATGGTTGAATCATATAATATCAAGAACCAGAAGTTCGTTGACACAAAAAGTTTTATACTTTAGCATGATTGACTTGGACATTCAAGAGCTATAATAATGCATCAAATAATAAACGACTCACATTAACATTCTTTAAGGAACTAAAATATTCTTTTGCCTAATGACTATCCATGTATAGCTTGTTCGCAAGACAAGTTAGTCTAATTCGATTACAAATGTCAATATTGAACTTCAATTTTATTTTTTATTTTTTTGAAAGAATTTATGGAGATACATGTGAACAAATACATCCACCATGTGAATCATTCTATTATTTTATGGTATAAATTGATTCTTTTACTAGAATGTCACATGTTTGCCTACTTTTCCACTAGAATGTAGCTTTTCCTAGACGACTTGCTCAAATCATAAAATTATAAGTACAATTTTCAAATTACTCAATCAAGACTATTCGTCTTGACAATGCTAATGAATTTAGATCACAAGTATTCGATGATTATTGCATATTAATTGGGATTGTTATTGAACATTCGATTAATCATGTCCATATACAAAATGGTTTAGCGGAATCATTTATTAAACATTTTAAACTTATTGCTAGATCATTACTTATGAAAACAGAACTCCCAACTTGTTTAGGGTTACACCATATGACATGCTGTGACATTGGTTAGTATCAGACCAACTGTCTATTATCAATATTCATCATTGCAACTAACATTTGATCATGAACCTGATATATTTTTTACCAACGGATTTTTAGTTGTAAAGTCCAAGTTCCTATTTTACCCCTATATCATACTAAAATGGGACCCCCAACCAATACTTGGAATATATGTAGATTTTGATTCACTATCCATTATCAGGTATCTTAAGGTTTTGATTCACCATCCATTATCAGGTATCTTGAACCTTTATTGGGTGATTTATTTACTATATGTTTTGTAGGTTGTCATTTTGATAAATGACTTTCCCAACTTTGGTAAGGAAAAACTACGTCCTGAAAAATAAAGTAAAATTTCTTGGAATGAAACAACTCTATCTCATTTTAATTCTCACAGCAATCAACGTAAGCATGAGGTTGAAAAAATATTCATTTGCAAAGCGTTGCAAATCAGTTACCTGATGCATTTGTTGACACAAGAAAATCGACAAAGTTATATATATCAACATAAAATATTTCAGTAAAGATTGATATCCCTGCAGAACAATCCACTCTAACAATTAGCAAATGAGGAATCTACCTCATCAGCCATGGGTGGCTTCACTGAAACGAATCCCTTTCTTTGATAAGAAAGATTCCGGAAACTCTCCCAATCGATAGTAGGTTCTGAGGTAGACCATCAACGGCAACAAGTGGCGTCATTGGATGAAGACTTCTACTTTAGGTTATTCGGATGCAGATGCGTCTCTATCTAAAGATAGCCTAAGTAGGATACTTCATATGACCTTTCGCACAACATGATCGCGAACGAAGACAGAGAATTGAGACTCATTTTCGTGCCCCCATATCTCTTCCCTCCACTCGGTTTTCGCGTCTATAGAGATGCCCTTATGTTATTATCTTTCGATCATTCGGTTTAGTTCTTCATCGAACCTATGATTTCAGGGATCGCTCCACTCCTTGTGCAAACGCTCTTTGCGAATCTCAAATATGCTAAAAACGTGATCGACCAATTGGTTCTAAATACTCTGTACCTCAAGAAAGAGTACAAGACAAAAATCAACCAAAAACTCTAGAAGAATTAACATTTTAAAAGACTGATCAATCAAATATTGCAAATATAATTCCTAGAAAACCATAAGTGTCCGAAAGTAATGAGATTTCAATAAGATATATGTTATCTGATAAATTATGGGAATCAAATAATGTTATTATAGACAACATTTTCACCTTCAACGTGACTCTTGATATTATGCAAAATAAAGATTCTGAACCACAGTCTATTAAAGACTATCAAAATAAAAATGATTTGCCAAAATGAAAAGAAGTCATAAAGTCAAAATTGAACTCCTTAGAGAAACGAAAATGTTTGAACTCCTTAGAGGAACAAACAATACATGAACGAGAATCATGTTATCAATTAATTGTAAAGATCATTATATACATGTGGTATAATCACCTTAGCAAATTTATTTTTTTAAGGAGGATTATAAAAATAACGATATATGTCTATGTGTTTTCATAAAGAAAACAAAGATTGAATTTACAATTGGAATAGTTTATGTTGATGATTTAAATTTAATTGAAATTTTTGAAGAGCTCAACAAAATTGTTGATTATTTGAGAAATGAATTTGAGATGAAGGATTTGAGAAAAATCAAAATTTCTCTTGAGTTGCAAATTAAATATTTCCCAGAAAAATTATTTGTTCATCAATCTACATCTATGAAAAAATTTTAAAATATTTTTATATGAATAATGCACATTCATTGGCATTACTTATAGTTGTTTAATCACTTGATGTGAAAATAGATCCAATTAGTCCACTTAAAGACCATATCTATTGGAGTATTAATGTATATTGTAAATTGTACTCAACCAAACATAGTTTTTCTGTAAATTTTCTTTCAAGATATAGCTCTACACCAATTCAAAAAAATTGGAATGGTGTTAAACACATTTTTCGTTACCTGAAAGGTACTGTTGATTTAAAATTATTTTATTTTCAAAAGTTAGAATCTATTTTAATTGGATATGTAGATGCAAGTTATCTTTTTGATTCATAAAGCTAAATCACAAACAAGCTATATATTTACACATGGATGAACAACTATATCATGGAGATTTGTGAAGCAATCATTGATGACAACATCTTCAAATCATTGCAATCTATTAAGTAGAATGAAAATGTGTATGGTTGAGGAATATGACCCATCATATCCAACCATCATGCGGATTAACTTTATAAAAAGACAGTTCAACAATTTTGTATGAAAACAATACAACTTATATTACACAACTCAAATGATATTATATTAAAGGTGACAGGACAAGATATACTTCTCCAAAATTCTTTAATACACATGATGTTCAAAGAACGACGACATCTATCAATATTCAAGAAATTTGCTCAAATGACAATGTAATTGATTTATTCACAAAAGCATTGTCAACATCTATATTTAAGAAATTGGTTCACAAGATTAGAATGAGTTGACTGAAAGATCTTCAATGCTTTTCATCAGGGAGAGTAACTATATTCTTTTTCCTTAGTCAAGATTTTGACCTATTGGATTTTCCTAGCAAGTTTAACGAGACAGCATTTTTCTTTATACTCCAAAACATTTACAATTAATTGTATTCTTTTTTCATCTGTTTGATTTTTTTTTCATTAGATTTTTATCAAATAATATTTTTAATGAGGCAATTATTGTATAAATAATCATCAAAGGGAGAATGTTGTAAAATAATGAGAAAATTATTGATGATTATTTAGTATTATATATCATAATAATACTTATATAATTCATAGAGTCTATTTCATTTCAATTATAACTCTTATTTTAGACCCTGTAAATACGGGTCTTCATTTTCAATAAAATACATACTTGAATTTTATCTCTTATATTCTCTCCTCTTTTTCCCTCTTTTCATGACACTGAGAAGGTTTTATTTCTAATAATAGATTTAGACTTTTGGCAGACTCTAGTACTATGTATATTAGATCGTGGGATGGCGGTGGGGGACCCTTAAGGTTGGGGTTCAACCTTTATATTAGATCGTGGGATACGTCAAGTTAAACCAATCTCAATTATTTGCTTTTCCAAAGGATTCTCCACTTTTCTATGCCTAGCCGAAAGACACCGACTCGAGTTGACAAAAAGAGAGAGCCCTAAAATTCAATAGATGGAAAATGACTATCATGTGTTAATCTCAACAGTATGACAACGTATTAAAGACCTTTTTTGTGTTGGATTTATATGTGCAATATCTTTGGGATTAAATAATGAAATTTCACGTTGGTCTCCAAACTGTATTCTATTCCAAATTGACTACTAAAATTTGCACTGTATTTCAAATTTGTTGCTTGTTTAAATTTATTCATCCGTCAAACTGAAATAATAAGGCAAACTTAAATGCTTATTTCAGAACAAAATAAAGTTTGGTGACCAACATGAAATTTCGTATAAGATGAATGACTAAAATGGTTTTATAACTAAATATATTAGTGTCGTGCTACATTGTGTCAATAATTGTAAATATATAATAACGAGTGTACAAAACTCAAAAACGTCAACTAGAAAATATATCATCTTGATATTTATTTTATTGGTATATCAATAATATATATAGCCCTCGTTTGTTTCTCATTTTTGAAAGAATGAGAATGAAAAATATAGTCGTTACGGACTCCACACAAATAATAGAAATTTAAATTTTGTGGCTTTATATGATGGATAACGATCATATTTTTCATTTTAATGAGAAAATAATGAGAACCAAACAAGGGCATAGAGTGTGTTTGGGAGCGGTTATTTCCAAATTATAATGAGAAACTCCTCTGTTATCTACAAAAAATGGGGCCCACAATGTTGCAGCATTTTTTTACTGCACCGTCTAGTCAATTAGAAATTTTAGTGAAAAGATCAATGTGTCCCTACATTATGGAAATTTCACATCATTACAAAGACATTGTTGACATTCCAAATACTAGGTGAAACATAGCTTGCAGTTAATATCCCTTTTTAAACAATTTCCTTGCAATCATGGGGCCCATTTGCCGTGTACAATGGTCAAAATTTTCATTAAAATTTGAGTGGAATCGCTACCAAAAACACGCATAATGCCTACTTGACAAGACATTATAGTACAATATTGTGAAATCTTCTCTCTTTTTTTTTTTTTTTTTTTTTTTTTTATGTTTTCGTCTCACATGCTGTTGTTCAGCTTTCCTTTTCCCTTCCCCTCATGGAATCGCTAAATATGTCACAACAGAACAAATAACTGTGATGAAATTGAAGTTGAAGCAAATTAACTAATCATACAGGAGAAGTTTTTGTCAGATATAATTTAATTTCTTATTATATTTACTGTTGAATTGAAGTTAAATGGTTTTCTCAAGTCGTATATCTACTATTTTTTTTAATTAAAAATTGAATACTCAATTAATCATAGCCCATTATACACGCTATAAGAAATTATAGTGGAGTCTAATTCATTGAAGGACACATCCTCCACTTGTGCTTCATATATAATATGATATGCATGAGCACACAATACTTGAAAAACTTCAACCTTCTTTAATTACTCTAAACATGATATCACAAAAAATGATGGAGATTAACAGATTCATCAAACTATTGAGTGTGCTGATGTTTGCACTTTCACTGTGCATGAAGCTTACTTCAGTATCTGCTACTGAAGTTAGGTGCATAGAGAGGGAAAGACAAACCCTTCTCAAGTTTAAGCATGACTTTGTTGATGAGTACGGCCTTCTCTCATCCTGGGGAAGTGAAGAAGTTCAAAAAGAATGTTGCAAATGGGAGGGCGTCTTGTGTAGCAACAGAACTGGTCATGTAATTTTTCTTCATCTGGATGCATCTCTGCCGTTTGGTCGTCTTCATTTGAAGGCTAAGCTGAGCCCCTCGCTGCTTGAGTTGCAATATTTGAATTATTTGGACCTGAGTCATATTGACTTTGGAGGAAGTGAAATACCAAAATTCTTTGGTTCCTTCATGAAATTAAGGTACTTGAGACTTATAGACTCAAATTTGACGGGTGAAGTTCCTTGTGAACTTGGGAACCTTAGAAACCTGCATACTCTTAATCTTGGTTATAACGATTTGAGAATCAATAACCTTGAGTGTCTTTCTCATCTTTCCTCGTTATCATATCTTGGCTTGACTGGTGTTAACTTTGTTAATCAAACCAGCTGGTTGCACTACATAACAAGGTTCCCTTTTCTTAAGGAACTGGACTTGAGAGACTGTCAACTTCCCTCCACTGTTTCTTCCTTTGATATCTTTACTAATTCCTCTTTATCCTATCTCTCTATCCTCGATCTATCCAGCAATGATCTCACTTCCTCTTTCACATTCCACTGGTTGTTTAACATTAGTGCAAGTCTTACAAAAATAGACCTTTCCTACAATCAATTAGAGGGTCCTATTCCTGATGGCTTTGGGGAATTGATTTTTCTTGAGGAGCTTGCGTTGAAGAACAACAAGTTCCACGGTGGGATTCCAAAGTCTTTTGGGAATTTAAGTCATTTATATTCATTAGATATATCGTACAATGAATTAAATGGTCCTTTGCCAGATAACAAGAAGTTGAATGAATTTCACCCACGAGGCCTTGGGCTACCTTCAAGTCTTCAACGATTAGACTTATCTTCCAATAAATTTAAAAGGCTGCCTGAAGGTATTGAGAAACTATCCGAGCTCAGAGTTTTAGTGATGGCTTCAAATTTGTTGGATGATACAATCACCGAATCGTACCTCTCAAACCTTTCCAACTTAACTTTCCTCGATTTATCCTTTAATTCTTTGGTTTTCAACTTGAGCTCAGATTGGATTCCTCCTTTTCAAATGCAAGAAATGCAGCTGAGCCGTAACCATCTGGGGCCTCATTTTCCAAATTGGATTCGAACGCAGAATTCTCTTGGACAGCTTGATATCTCCTTTGCTGGTATATCGGATGTATTACCTGATTGGCTGTGGAATATGCCTTCTTTAAAATACTTAGTTCTTTCTCATAACAATATTCGGGGTCAAATTCCTAATTTGCCCTCAAACTTGGTTCCACTTGGAACTGTAGATTTAAGTTATAATAACCTTTCAGGTCCCATTCCATTATTTCTTTTTCACTATAGAAATTTACAGCTTTCCAATAACATGTTTTCGGGATCCATTCTTCACTTATGCACAATTCCCAAGGGCATATCCATGCTTGATCTCTCGTATAACCAATTGGCAGGAGAGCTTCCTAATTGCTGGATGAACATAAGTGATCATTTAATCATTCTGGATTTGGCAAATAATAATTTCGCAGGTAAAATTCCCCTCACTTTGGGCACTTTGGATCAGCTCCTGGTATTACACTTGCGCAAGAATAATTTCGTTGGTGAATTGCCTTCAACTATGAGGAATTTCTCGAGGCTGATAATGCTTGATGTGGGAGATAACAAGTTAACAGGTAATGTTCCAGCATGGATAGGAACACACTTGACAAGTTTGAAATTTCTTATCCTTCGGTTTAATGAATTTGATGGAATCATGCCTTCAACAATTTGCCACCTTAACAATATTCATCTCTTGGACCTTGCTAGAAACAATATTTCAGGAAGAATATCACGATGTTTAAACAATTTTACAGATTTGGTTCAGAAGAACAGTTCATCAATTAAAGACACTGGTTCTTTGGAATTTAATTTCTTTTACGCACCTGATGATTTTTATCTTGACAATACTTTTGTTCAATGGAAAGGGCAAGATTTAGAATTCCGAAAACTTCTACGACATTTGAAAGGCATTGATCTATCTAGTAATAAGTTAGTGGGAACCATTCCTCAAGAGTTTGCTGCTTTAAAAGGTTTAGTTTTCTTGAACTTATCTAGAAATCATTTGACGGGAAATATTATTTCAAACATCGGTAAAATGGAGACGTTGGAATGGCTCGACTTGTCTAGAAACCAACTTTCAGGGGAGATACCAAACAGCCTTGCAGATCTAAATTTTCTCGGCGTTCTAAACTTATCATACAATAATTTGAGGGGAAAGATTCCTTCAGGCACTCAACTACAAAGTTTCAACTCCTCTGTGTATGCTGGGAATATCCAACTCTGTGGGAAGCCTCTGGCAGAGTGTCCAGGAGATATTTCTAACGGTTCTACTACTGATCAAGAAGAGGGGAATAGTTTTGAAGAAGATGATGGGTTTATAACGCTTGGTTTTTACATCTGCATGGCATTTGGTTTCATTATTGGATTCTGGACAGTTATTACAACTCTAGTCCTCAAGCATTCATGGAGACATTCCTACTTCAACTGGTGGAACAATGTTGGGAACTGGATGTACGTGACAACAACAGTCTATTTGAGAAGATTGAAGAGAAAATTTCTGGCGTGAAGGTAAACTTTTAAATTTATTTGATCAATTTGGTTGTTTAATACTTGACTTCTTTTTATACGGAAATCAGGAGCCCCTTTTGGAAGAAAAGAAAGTGTCGACTATCATTCGAACAAGTTGCTAGCTGGAGAGGTGCTGGGACTACGGATGGCAATGTTTCTGCTCTAGTTTTTAAGTATTTGTAAAATAATATCAGTTTGCGAGTTCTCAAATCTATACAAAAAACTAGCTTTGTTGTGCTAACCATGCAGGTAAAAATGAATTTAATGTCTGTCAAGTATATGGCTTGATTTATTAGATGGTTTAGCCATTTCCATTCACGTAAATCACTAGTTTAATATGTACGTAATAGACATCTCAAGCCACTCTCTTTAGATTCGTCAGTGCAAGATGCAAATAAAGTAAATAATAAATTTTATACTCCACTACATGGTGGAGACATCGAATCGTACGCTAATAAATTAGTGAGGGTCGGCTAAAGCTATAAGAAAAAATTCGAAGTAACAACATTATGATATTTAAGTTTATTCTTTATCCTCTCTTAGCCTCGACTGTTGAGGTGCTGATGAGAGTATGTATATGTTGCTCGTTAAAATTGTATGTTCCCTAGACATAGTCTAGTATAACTAATCAAAGTTTAGAGATAACCCCTCATGGGGTGGCCGAGTTAGTGGAGTAGGTGAGCACGGAGACATTTGATCACAAATTCGATTCTCCCTACTAACACTTTCTCGGTCGAGCCTGTCGCACCCGACTTGTCTAGTACAGTTTACCTGACTGTCGTGGTTTGCAGGTTATTGCATCAGCTCGAGGATTTACCCAATGCGCATTCGAAGAGTACTGGCTGCGGGTTCCCCGTCAAAAAATAAATAAATAAAAAATAAAAGTTAAGAGATTGCTTCCAATTTCAATAAACAAAGTTGCACAAATTGTTTCCATGAAAAACCCTACCCAGAAGAGCAATTGTATTTAGAATTATAAAACCGACTACAGAAAGCCGGGATGTACCCATTTTTCCTTTAATATAATAATATAAAAACTACAAAAAATAAAAAAAATTGATCCACATGCCATTTATATGGAGTTATATGTACGTTCCTTTCTAAACATTATTTAGATTCAGGACACTTAGTGACAATAGACTACACTTCCTCAACGCATGATAACGAATGAAGCTCAGGCCTCATCAGTTTCAACAGTCAGATCCTTCAATCCAAGATCGTGATACAAACCATGGGCATATTGGAGTATCGGTTGATGATCCATTCCCTTCTTCACCTGCTCAATATTGCACCTTACTTTCAGGTCATTGGTATGGCTGTCGCCATTTAAACAAGGATAATTCTTGTTGTACATAAAAAATTGTATATAATGGTGTCCCTCACTCACATGGGTTGGGCCCACCTGAATATTTTATGTATACATAGCACGCTCCTTTAAACAAATGATCAATCATGTACCTGTAACGAATGTGTGCCAATGACGTGACATGGCACCAACTCCCAAAATGAGCTTGAGATTGACCTAGTTGTAGATGCATAAGATAAGAGCACTTAAAATCAATGGGTAATTGGCACAAAACGTCCTTACCTTTCAAGTCTATTGTGGAAAACGTCTCTACCTTTCATTTTTTGGCATTTTTGCCCTCATTTCAACCTTTCTTTGCGCTGGACGTCCTTCCGTCCATATTCCGTTAGTTTTTCCGTTAATTAAAGGGTAATTGGCACAAAACGTCCCTACCTTTCAAGTCTATTGTGGAAAACGTCCATACCTTTCATTTTTTGACATTTTTGCCCTCATTTCAACCTTTCTTTGCGCTGGACGTCCTTCCGTCCATATTCCGTCAGTTTTTCCGTTAATTAAATACAAAAATACCTTTTTCTTTCCATAAACAAGGATAAAATTGTTCTCACCCACTTCACCCCCTTTTCCCGCCATCAACTTAGTCCATAAGTAACAGTAGCAGCGACATGAATCTGAAAATACTTTAAATGATTAAGTTAAATAAAGAAAAAATATCGTAAACACATTATATTTCACAATTCCACAACTACTGTTGTTGTCATCTTGTGTCACTGGAAAATTTTAGAAAGACATATTAAATGGGTAGTCAATTTATAATGAGTCAAAATGGTGAATGGCTCTTTTTGGCTCAATGGAGAAGATGAATGGCTCATTTTAAATTGACTCATTATAAATTGACTACCCATTTAATATGTCTTTCTAAATTTTTCCAGTGACACAAGATGACAGCAATAGTAGTTGTGGAATTGTGAAATATAATGTGTTCACGATATTTTTTCTTTATTTAACTTAATCATTTAAAGTATTTTCAGATTCATGTTGCTGCTACTGTTACTTATGGACTAAGTTGATGGCGGGAAAAAGGGGTGAAGTGGGTGAGGACAATTTTACCCTTGTTTATGGAAAGAAAAAGGTATTTTTGTATTTAATTAACGGAAAAACTGACGGAATATGGACGGAAGGACGTCCAGCGCAAAGAAAGGTTGAAATGAGGGCAAAAATGCCAAAAAATGAAAAGTAGGGACTTTTCCACAATAGACTTGAAAGGTAGGGACGTTTTGTGCCAATTACCCGAATGTTTAACGGAAAAACTGACGGAATATGGATGGAAGGACGTCCAGCGCAAAGAAAGGTTGAAATGAGGGCAAAAATGCCAAAAAATGAAAGGTAGGGACGTTTTCCACAATAGACTTGAAAGGTAGGGAGGTTTTGTGCCAATTACCCTAAAATCAATCACTATGTGAAATCACACAGAACATCTGATATTTGCTGACCAACTTAAAACAACTCCACAGCACCTTACATGACAATGCCAACTATTTTTCCAAAGAGGTAAAAGAAATTTTATCGAAAGCAGATCTTTTACTCGATAGAGCAATATTTTTTTTAAATCACAAATTATCGTAATTTTTTTTATTTACTTGGATCTAATATCAGTTTGATCCACACATGAAGTCTAATTTAATTTCACCGTCTGTTAACGAAATCCACGAATTGTACCATTGAAGACAGAAGCTGACCTGTCTCCAACATTTGTTCAAGGCTGAAGTAGGAATGCCGGGTGGTGCCATCTGGAGCAAGACGCCACCAGTAGACTTTAAAGAGCGGCAAGACAAGCATAAAACTGTGACTCAAACAAGACCCGAACACAAGATTTCGGCATTGTTAACCCTGCAGAAAAGAGAATTGACATGACTCACGATTTCAAGGCTCTATGCATAAACTTTATATGAAATTATATATTCAATGAGTGGCATCAAGTTACCCAAGGCTCAGCAACCAGGATGCGAGTATCAAACCTGCGCTGCAAACAAATGATATATGACGACATAAATATTTATCAACACAAATACAATATCTTAATTATGCATCTTTTACAGGGCAAACGTACAGTGATAAATGATGCATCTGATACCTGTGAATGGAATCGGCTAGAATATGTTGGCAAACTGAGTGGCAGTTCATATCTTCAGATTTCCTGTAAACTGCAGGGAAAAAATAGCATAAGAATCTCCAAGAAAAAAAGAAGAAAGAATTAGACAAAAAATGTAGAGGAATATGGATGAACAGACACACAGTTGCACAAAGAAACTCGGCATACAAATTAAAACGAGAAAGCATCGAAGATTATCTTGACAACATCTTTCAACAAACAAGGATGACCATCTGAGTTAGCTCCATTTCAAAAATGTCAAACTTACTGCGTTCCACACGTGTTCTTTAATTTTATATTCACACCCAGAGCAAGTCCTTGTTAGAAAAATGAGAACAGAAAATTATAATTGGGGATCCCATGTGGGTCACTTTGTGAGATGGAAAAAGGTCAAACCCCAAACAAAGCTGCAGGAGATATGTCAGAGACTATATAAAATAAGACATGCCCATGTTTTTAAAAAAATGTTGAACCCCAACCTTAAGGGTCCCCCACCGTTCCTGTCCTGGAGTATCGTGAGAGAGGTAAATTACAGGTTATGCCTCCAAGGGTATAGGGTGGAAGGCTACTTATACACTTGCACTTACCCAATAGCCAAATTTATATTTTAGGATTCGAACCCTTGACGCAGCAACCTCAAGTAAAGCTGAATTTCTCCACCCTCCCCTTTTACCACTTGGAGATGTGCCATGGGGGCAAAAAAATGTTTTTAAGTGTGAGAGATTGGGAGTTATAACCCAAATAAAATCATCATGTTAAAATGGACTAACGAGAATTATGGAGCCAAACTAACAAGGATCCATTACATGTTCTGGATTGATACAGATCAATTAGAAGAGAAGATTCTAAATCAATTAGAAAATGAAAGGAACATGAAGTATGGGCAAAAACGTATTGGATGTACAAAAAATGCGTAAAACTTTCTGCTCGGTTGTCAGAATTTTGGCCATAAGTATAATCCGGAAATGTCTTTTGATTCTACACAAGTTTATTGAATGACAATGTCAAACTTTGGGGATCAAAATTAGTTGCTTAGGGATCCATTTTTGCATTTTTATGTTTTGAATTAGTTTAAGGATATTTTCGTTATTTATAATATTTTAGTTTTATTCATATTTGTTTTGTAGTTTATTTGGATTTGTCTTTAGAATTAGAGTTTAGTTTTGATTAAGAATTTATTTTATGCCTATAAAAGGCTCATTTAGGTCATGTTTGAGCCACATTTTTTCAAAAAAATACTTTTTTAAACAATGATTTGACATCATTTCAACCATACATTTTTCAATAAAATAAGATTACACGTAAATTCAAAATTTTTCTTTATTTTTTAATCACACATTTTCCATCAATACACTATTTAAAAATACATTCTAATGAAAATAATGTAGCTCAAACAAGGGCTTATTGTACAAAATTAAGATATTACTTTTGAGAATTAATAATAATGTGAAAATTTGCACTTTCTATCTTGTTATTAATTGAACAGAACTTATTAAATATTTTCAATATTTGTGGCGTTCAAACTAGGCGAACTTATAAAAGATTCATGCTCTTTATGGCGTTCAACAATTCAAGTAAGATTCGTAAGTTTTGTGATTACGGGGTCAAAATATTGTTTGTGATTGTCTTGGTTCTTTTGTTTAATAATTTATGTGATCAAGCTTCAAACTAGGATTTTAGCTTTCTTGGATTATGATTCAATCTTTTGTTGGTTTCGAAGCTACTACTGCTACGAGGGTTCGCACCAATTGATATCAGAGCTTTGACTCTAAAATCAGGTTTTATTTATTTTTTTCTCTCTTTTTATTTTCGAGAAGAAAAAGAAATTAAAAAAAACAAAGAGAGGTCAAGAAAAATCAAGAAACTTCAATAAATAAGGTGAAGAAAATTCAAGCAGAAAAACATATTTAAATTCAATGTCAAAATTCGAAGACGAATCTTATTGAAAAGAGAGGGAATGACGAGAATCATGATGGGCAAGCTAACAAAGATCCATTGCATGTTTCGAATTAACATGGATCAATTAGAAGAGAAGATTATAAACCAATTAGAGAATGGAGGGAATATGAAGTATGTGCAAAAACATATATAATGTACAAAAAATGCATATAACTTTCTGCTTGGTTATGAGTACAATCCGAAAACATCTTTCAATTCTGTACAAGTTTGTCGAATGACAATGTCAAACTTTGGGGATCAAAATTGATTGTTTCGGGACTCATTTTTGCATTTTTATGTTTTGAATTAGTTTAAGGATATTTTCGTTATTTGTTGCATTTTATTTTTATTCAGATTTGTTTTGTAGTTTTCTAGTTTATTTGGATTGTCTTTAGAATTGGAGTTTTGTTTTGATTAAGGACATTGATTTTTGAGAATTAATTAGGGCTGGACAAATCTCTCGAATCGAATCGAGCGGTTCTTCTTAAGTTAAATACCCGAATGGGTATCTAAACCGAGAATCGACAGGTTCGGTTCAGTTATTGATTTTAGATCAAAAATCGAAGAACCGAATCTCCCTAACTTTTATAATTAATTTATTTTAAATAAGCTAAATTATTTTATTTTTCTAAATAAATTTGCTAACTAGTTAATTAAGCCCAAACCCAAAAATATGATTTTCATATTTCTAATTTTCAATTCAAAGTCAACTTAATCAAATTGACATAAATTTTATCCAAATATGTTACTCTACCGTAATATTATTTCTACCATTCTGGAGAAATTGAATTGAAGTTTTACAACGCCTCTCTTAATTATTTTGAGCTCACTATTTTCCTCTTCTTATGATTTTAACAATCTAATATATGAATAACTCAGCAAAATGAGATGCAAAAGACACATAAAATTAGACTACTTTATTTTGTGAAAGTTAAGATTGAACATATCATTAGAAAAATGAATGTAGCTTTGTAAATATTAAAAAAATTAATTATAATGTGGAACCTGGAAACCGAACTAAACCGAATGGAACCGAACCCAAACGGAACCATAATTAAATTTGGACCTGACAATTTCACTTACTCCTTACTAAATACCCAAAAATTTTGGGTGAATCGAACCAAACCATGTCCAGCCCTAGAATTAATCATAATGTGAAAATTTTCAAACTTTCCATCTTGTTCTTAATTGAATAAAACTTATCAAATATTTTCAATATTTGTGGTGCTCAAACTATTCGAACTTATCAAAGATTCATATTCTTTGTGACAATTCAATTAAGGTTCATAAGTTTTGTGATCACGGGATCAAGATATTGTTTGTGATTGTCTTGATCCTTTAGTTCAATTATTTATCGGGTCAAGCTTTAAACTAGGATTTTAGCTTCTTAGGTTGTGATTCAATCTTTTATGGGTTTCGAAACTATTATTGCTGCGTGAGTTCACATCATGGACTTTCAATCCAGGGCAAGTTAAAAACACAACAAGAATATCAACTTTCTAAATCTATTTTTGTCTACTCATGTAATGTAGGTAGGGATGGCAATTCGACTCGGGTCGCCCGTGGCTCGGCCCGAGAAAAGTCCTAGCCAGCCCGACTTGAGGCTCAAGCCGAGCCTCATTTTGGGACAGCCGTGACTGCCTCTTAAGGCAGTCATTTAAAAAAAAAATGTTAAAAAAGCGAGCCTGCCCGACTCGGCCCGAGCCAAAAGCTTAGGTCGAGCAAAATTCTTTTGGGCGAGCTTTTGCTCAGCTCGGTCCGGCTCGGGCTTGGAAAAAAACTCGCTCCCTTTACCACAAGTCGAGCCCAAGCCTCAAGTTTCGACTTGCGAGCCGGCTCGACTTGACTCGTTGACATCCCTAAATGTAAATAATTGAATTTAACGACCTATTGTTGCAGACATGTCTAAATTAAATTGGGGATCAAATTTCAGGTAAATCTCCTAGTGTGACAGAAAACTAAATGCAGTTAAGAGGAATCATAGACTAACCATTTATCAACTCAAGATTACATAAGAATCCAAAATAATAGTAATAAACAATTAATTAAAAGAGGTTGGGAAATATGAGTCCAGAAATAAGCAAGGGACTTACCAAGATTAATTCGAGCATGGCTTCTGAAGTACCAAACACCAATGAGATTTACAAACAAATTTGTGACAGCTGAGATGATTTGGTAATGCATAAAATTGGGTACAGAATACAATCATTTAATCAATATTCAAATTAACTCCTTTCACGAACCTAAGAGAAAAGTGCTAATAACTATAATGAGATGCAGCGGAAATCTTTCTCCAGCTTCCTGCCTAATGAACCTAAAGAAAAAATTCATTTTGTAATTTTTGACAGCCCTTGTCCTTTCTTGTTACCACTCTACATCCTCAAGTAGCTAGAATGGCCAAAAATAAAAAATAAAAATAAAAGTAAAAATCCTCCCAGGATGAAATTCTACCACAGATGAGGTTAAAATGTTATTGTCATTTCTCATCTGGTTGAAAACAAGAAAAAATACAACTGAAAACCTGGTCATTTTGTTAGAACACGCCACCACCACCTCCATTCATGTTTATTGTTATAAGCACATAAAAATATACATTTAACAGAAAAGAAAGTGAAAATTATCCAAAATTTAATCAAATAACCATTTTGTAGTCGTAGAATTTCTAACATATGAAACAATATTATTGTAAGTATTATGCTCTAGGTCCAATCAACTTTGGACATAAATACTTTTATATATAATTAATGCAATTAAATGGCAGATCTATTATTTAATTAATAGACAATTAAATAAATAATAGAGTCCGTAAATTCAAATCTCCGTAATTTGTTAATCACAAGGAGTTGTGATTGTGAGATACAAATTACATCTGATTGAATCTTAAATCGTCCGTGGTCGTAAGTAATAACGAGATACGGATATCGTTATTACGGATAGACCATCACGTGTGGCATTTCTTACTTGTGAAGTAAGTAGCTGATTTCACAAGTTAAAGTGTGTTGACACTTAAATGAACACGTGGATGTTTTTGTTATAAAACAAAACATTGGAGACCCGTCGAGAGATTCTACATGGATAACTATCTGAGTGTCAGTGGTTAATCTCTAACGTTCGGTAGTGGAATTGGTCCTTTGACTTGAGGTCGTCATAGTACCTTAAATGAGGACAGTCATACTTTGGCGGTGTTGGATGTTGCTCTAAAAAGGGCCGCTAATACGATATCGTTCGGGTACGTCAAGAGTCGTATGAAGGTTGTGATTGATCAATAAAGGATTCGTCACTCTTAAATAGTAGGAGATTATGATCTGCGTTTCATTCAATTAAGTCGATGATGAAATCCTTGGCCAATGTGTACTCATAAGTCGAAAAGGAGTTTTCGACTTATATTGACTTAATAGTGGAGTGAAAGATATGATCGATGATTGAGATTGACACAATTCCATATCTCGTAATTGATCGGATCATATTGACGAAGGGATTATAGTTTCACAGTAAACGAACGAATTAGGGGGTTGTCTGCAATTAAAGAATATGGGTGGTTTTGCAATTTTAAATTAAGGGCTACTCCGTAATTTTAGAAATTTGGAGGGGCCGCCAGCAATAAAGAATATGGGGTGATTTTGCAATTTTAAATAAGGACCTGATTTTGAAATTTTCGAAATTGTGAGGTTTTGATTATAAATTTTAACTTGGGTCAAATTTCAATTTCTAAATGGTTTTGATTTTGAATTTTGAATTAATTTTAAAATTGTACTTTAAATGGGTTTGACCCATAATTTTAATTTTGACCCAGATTTAAAATTCTATTTAAAATTGACGACTTTTTATATTTTCGTTAAAATTAGATTTTAAAGTAAATATTAAACTTTGACCCTAAATTGAATTTTATTTTATTTAGGAGTTTTATCCTAAATTAAAATCTTAATTCAATTTAAGTTAGAATTGGATTCTAATTTAATGTTTAATTAAAATTTGATTTTATTTAAATTATTCACCCAAAGATATTTTAGAAATTAGAATTGAATTCTAATTTGACGTCTAATTAAAATTTGATTTTAATTAAATTGTCTCGCCCTAAATTTCTTCTTGGAATTAGAGTTTGACTCTAATTTGCTATTTAATTAAAATTAGATTTTAATTAAATCAATTCACCCTATAATTTGTTCCAATTAGAATTAGATTCTAATTTGATGTTTAATTAAAATTTGATTTTGATTAAACATGTTCGCCCTAAAATCTTAGATTTAGAGTTTAGACTCTAGCTTTAACATTTAATTAAAATTTGATTTTAATTAAATTCATTCGCCCTTAAATATTGAAATTAGAGTTAGACTCTAGTTTTGTCATTTAATTAAAATTTGATTTTAATTAAATTCAACCGCCTTACATTTTGAAATTAGAGTTTGACTCTAATTTGATATTTAATTAAGATTTGATTTTAATTAAATAATCCCGCCATATGATTTTTGAATTAGAGTTGGACTCTAATTTGTTATTTAATTAAAATTTGATTTTAATTAAATATTCCTGCTAATTAAATAATCGATTAATATGATTAATTATTTATTTAATTATTCCGATCCATTTGTCTAAAAGAGTTTAGACGACTTAATTGCTAGAAACTTGAAACTGATTTGCACATAATATTAGATATTATATAGGTATACATTTATGTGATGAATGTATTATTAGTGGACGATTATGGATTCGACCACATGGATGTATTGAATGGTTAATTTTTATTTTTGTCGTTTTATGGCTCTGCGAGCTCTTAATTGTTTTGGGCCTGCGAGCCCGTTATTATTTTGGACTTGCGAGTCCATTATTATTATTGTTACTATGGGCCTGCGAGTCCAATTTCATTTAGACCTGCGTGCCAACTAGTATAGGATACATATTGGAATTGGACTAATTGAATAGACAAGAAGAGGTGGAGACCATGGAGATGGAACATTGACACTGTTCAATGTCATACCCCCTAGGAATTGACCAACTGGTCTTCCTTATGGCTTGGGAAGACTAGATAGTAAAAGTCAATTATCGTCCACACTATTATATTATGTTATATATATATATATATTTATTTATTTGCATAGTAGTTGTATAATAATATATATATATATATATGATTGTATTGTTGTTGATGAGACTCATGAATGCAAAATCCCTCCATAAAATATTAAGTCACATTTGTAATCGCCTTCCATCATTATAGTGAAAAACCAAAGTCTCAAATCGTCTCAACTTGTTGAGTACACTCAAGGTTGGTCCATTAGGGATATGTTTGATACTACGAAATATTTGATATTTCAGAATGATGGGTTTGATTTAACTAAAATTTATCTTTTGTTGAGTACGCTCAAGGAGATAAATTTTAGAGGCATGTTAAGCTAACACATAAGATGTGTGAAAATAAAGAGTTGTCAGCTTAATGATCTGGGAGTTGTATGGAGATACAATTGATAATAGTATCTACCCAAATATTATATTAGGGCTTGCTGAGTACACTCAAGGTCTTAATATAATAGATGGGAACCCAGCCCACTGGGAGTCAAGCATGGACTCCATAAATTTATGTGAGAGGGTCATAAATTTTATTTAAACAGTGGGAGCATAATTAATTTAGTAAAAGTCCATGTTAAATTAATTAATGCATTTTATATATTTTATTCTTTTCCTTTTCGTCATTTACATTTATATTGAATCTGAGTAACCATATGTTTTGAATGGCATACTAGATGCCAACAACCAAACTATATTTTCTTAATTGACACTGCAATTTGAGAATTGTTCTTATGCATGAGAAAATTGGTCACGTCCTTGAGTAGCCCTTTCCAGAGACACCTGCTGATTGACTCGATTAAAGAAGAGGTGGCTACTATAGTAAACGCAGTGATGATAATAGTACTGCAACGTATGTGATACTTGCACCTATGTCACTGAGTTACAAAAGCAACTTGAGAGTATAGATGTTAATACATAATTTTTCATTACAAAGAGTTGTATGATAATAATCATGTGTGGAAGGATATGAGACTTCCAAACAACTATACCGGTGCAAAATGACAGAGTAATCTTCAATCGATGCTTAGACACTGAAGATGATTGACGTTGAGAAATGTCTCAACTGTGTTCAATCATAAACCATGAACTAAGTAGTGACTTGGTCCTGTAATCTCTGTCAGCTAAAGCTATTCACAACTAATTATGAATTTAACGTGAATAAGCTCGAATACAAAAATATTGAGTTGCTTAACATGCTTAGAACTGTTAACCCCTTTATCAAAGTTAGTAGTGGGCAAACCATTGATTCCTTTAAAGATATTAAGAGGAAGTCTAAAGGGGCTTTGTGAAAGCACCCAATATGGTTAAGACA
>NC_036253.1:731713-772215 GCF_002742605.1 Olea europaea var. sylvestris | reverse complement strand
AAATATGGAGAAACTAAAAGAAGTAGACCACTGCGAAAGGGAGAAGTTGACATACACGTTGGAGATGAGCAAAGGTTGCTACATTACCTATATGAATATACTTCTTACCATTGCCTTTTGGTTTAGTATTGAAATTAGAGAAATGTAGTTTTATGCCAACTATAGCTGGAACATTAAAATGAATTTCATGTTCGAACATGAACTATTTTAATATTAAGGACAATTGTTGTTCTTGTTTATCTTGTTAAAGATCCTAATGGCTATTGTAAATTATAAAACGACATTTATATTCTTTAATACTAAAGATTCTATAATAAGTATAGAAATTATAAGGCATAAATACTATAATCTAATTATTACCAAAATCTGGTATGACAGACTTTGTCATTTAGATGAAATATAATTCCAAAGTTACATAAAGATGTATACTTGGGATTAATTCATTTTGACAAGTACAAATTATGCATGTCTGGCACAATGACCAAATCTTCTTTTGCTTGAAAAGAAAAAGGTCAGCATAATTAATGGTCTAATGCATAGTGATGCATATGGATTCATGTCAATCAATGTCAGGTAATGTTTCTCTTATTTCATCAATGATCAAGTATACTTGATGAAAACTCAAACATGAAACTCTTGAAAAGTTCAAGGGATTCACACTAGAATTAGAGAAACAAAGAGGTAAAGATACCTTCACATTAAGATTCGATCAAGTGAGAGTATCTTAAAGATAAAATTTAGATTATCTAAGAGAGAATGAGATTCTCGTGCAGTGGACTCCTTCATATACACTACAGCAAGGTGGTGTATCTAAAATGAGGAATCGTTAATTATTACATATAAAGCGATTAATAACAAGCCATGCAAATTTCTCAAAATTATTTTGAGGTCACGCATTGATTGCAGTGTGCAACACACTAAACCATGTCCCATCTAAATTGGCTAACAGAACTCCATACGAGTTATGGAAAGACAATAGTCCCAATTTATCTTATATGAAAGATTGGGGGTCTTGACGCTTATTTGAAGCGCCTTAAATCGGATAAGTTTGAGACCGAATCCGATAAATACATATCTGTGTGATATTCAAATGAGACATTTGAATATAAATTCTATTATCATGAAGAAAGTCTTCGTCTCACGACACATCGTCTTCTTAGAGAAAATGTTTACTCTAGGAGAGGACAGTGGGAGTAAAATAGAATTTTGAAAGAGTTCAAGAGTCCACAGATATAGTTAATCAAGTAGATAAATCCGAGTTTGATCCCATATCTGATATGTGACATACTTTGGACCACGAAGTAAAGACTCCTGAGGACATGACAGCTCTATGTGAATCTAGTAGGATCATTCGACCTTCAAGAAGGTGCGAATTCATGATCATTAATCAGGTATTAGTGATCCAGGATAATGAACCTACTAGTTGTAACAAAATAAAGTAAAGTGTTGACTTAAAAGAGACAGCATGAGGCCATAATACTCGAGATGAACTCGGCGTATGTGTACAAGGTTTGGACCTTGGTTAAGCCTCCTGATGGAATAAAGCCCATAAGGTTTTGTAAATAGTTTACAAGGGAAATGTCAATATTCATATATATAAAGTAAGGCTAGAAGCAAAGGTTAAGTGTTGACCTTGGCGAAACTTTTCTCCTGTGACCTTGTTGAAGTCCATTCGGGTTTTATTTGCAACAGTTACATATCGTAACTAAAGGTTAAGATAAGTCTCTATGGAGCTGAAATCTTCGATTTGATGGAAAAGTCAAAGCGTTTGATTTTATCAAATTTGAAGACGAATTGTGTATTTACAAGAAGATAGTGGGAGCATTGTCGTGTTCCTAATATTATAGAAAATGATATCCCTATGTTTCAATCGTTGAAATAATTGTTGTTAAAGGATTTATTCATAAACGAAATGGGATAAGCAACTTGATTTATAGAGGTAGATCTAGAAGATTGCTTAACTCATCCCAATTTACATAGATGAAATCTTGAGAAGATTTCATATGGAGAAACTAGTTTACTCTTAAGCGGTATGTTGGAAAGGTTCCAAACGTGAAGCAATCGTTGATTCAATAGTAGAAACCTAATACATAGATACTTCAGAAGTAGCAAAGAGTTGCAATATGGATCATGATGTTCATAAATGAACTTGGTGTAATTCCTGATATTGTTGATCACATACAATAATATTGTGATAACAATAGAGTCATTGCGAAAGCAAAGGAACTAAGGTCTCATCAATGATCCAAATATGTATTAAGACGGTATAATCTCATTAGAGAGATAATACATAGAAATGACGTAAAGAGAAGAACAAATTTTCACATTTAATAATATTGCAGATCCACTGACAAAGAGTTGTCGTAGTATAAATATGATCGTCATGTAAACTTATGATATTGGATATATAAGTGATTGAATCTAGTGCAAGTGGGAGTTTGTAAGTATTATGCCCTAGGTCCAATCAACTTTGGACATAAATACTTTTATATATAATTAATGCAATTAAATGGCAGATCTATTATTTAATTAATAGACAATTAAATAAGTAATAGAGTCCGTAAATTCAAATCTTCGTAATTTGTTAATCACAAGGAGTTGTGATTGTGAGATACAAATTACATCTGATTGAATCTTAAATCGTCCGTGGCCGTAAGTAATAACGAGATACGGATATCGTTATTACGGATAGACCATCACGTGTGGCATTTCTTACTTATGAAGTAAGTAGTTGATCTCACAAGCTAAAGTGTGGTGACATTTAAATGAACACGTGGATGTTTTTATTATAGAACAAAATATTGGAGACCCGTCGAGAGATTCCACATGGATAACTATCTGAGTGTCAGGGGTTAATCTCTAACGTTCGGTAGTGAAATTGGTCCTTTGACTTGAGGTCGTCATAGTACCTTATATGAGGACAGTCATTCTTTGGCGGTGTTGGATGTTGCTCTGAAAAGGGCCGCTAATACAATATCGTTCGGGTACGTCAAGAGTCGTATGAAGGTTGTGATTGATCAATAAAGGATTCGTCACTTTTAGATAGTAGGAGATTATGATCTGCGTTTCATTCAATTAAGTCGATGATGAAATCCTTGGCCAAAGTGTACTCGTAAGTTGAAAAGGAGTTTTCGACTTATATTGACTTAATAGTGGAGTGAAAGATATGATCGATGATTGAGATTGACACAATTCCATATCTCGTAATTGATCGGATCATATTGACGAAGGGATTATAGTTTCACGGTAAATGAACGAATTTGGTTTTGTCATACCACGTGACATTTCCCGTCACATGTATTGCCCTGACACATTGCTAGATGTCAATCAAGGACAGCGAGTGTGAATTGACGATAAATTAAAAGAGTATTTTAATTTATCAATTTTGATTAGATCAAAATAATATTTCACGTCGTTAGCCATCGTGGTCAGGAACCTAATGGGTCGCACACAAAAGAGAATTGGAAGATTACAAATTGCCAATTGGTTAATTTAACAATCGTTGGATTAATTAATTAATTAATTGGATTTGTTATTTATATTCCCGAATTAATTAATTGGATTAATTAATTCACGGACCGGG
This sequence comes from Olea europaea var. sylvestris, assembly GCF_002742605.1. Taxonomy (NCBI): domain Eukaryota; kingdom Viridiplantae; phylum Streptophyta; class Magnoliopsida; order Lamiales; family Oleaceae; genus Olea; species Olea europaea. Next base: position 768,632 of record NC_036253.1, on the reverse strand, counting down.
TTTAATTAATTGGATTAATTAATTCACGGACCGGGTTTAATTAATTGGATTAATTAAATATTGGACCGGGCCGAGCCCGTTTGGGTTTTTATAAATATATAGCTAGGGTTTGAGATCCATATGATTTTCATTATTCTTGCTAGCACAAGAGAAAACCCTAGAAGCTACAATCTTATTCTCTGTGTGGATCACCGTTGGAGATTGGACAATTGGACAGCTGTGGTGGTGAATCAAGGTTGATGGAACGAAAAGAAAAGCAAAAAGATTGCAAATCTAAAAAAGTACAATCTTATCATAATTTCTATCTAAACACAAAGGCGATTCTTGGTGGGAATCGAAAATTATTTTAAATATCGCTGTGCATGTATAAGTAGATTCCCAACAATTATCCCATTAACTTGTCAGTTTGAACCTCTAGTTCGCCAAACACAAATTACTTCAAACTCCAGAGAAACCTTTCCTAAAAAAGAGGAAAGCTTCTGTGTTGTGTCCCAGAGGACCCATACTTCCAGTTATGGAAACATATGACAAGAAAATATAGATTTTTGGTTAAAAGTTAGTTTTCCTGTCCTTTTCTTTTTGCAAAGAAATGAGATTTTTTTATTTTACCTTTATGCAACAAGAATATGGGCTTTCTGATGGGAATGTGGGAAAGGATGGAGACAAAAAAATGGCCACTAGTATGGGAGCTGCAGATCTGAGATAATGATTTCTTCAGTTGATGTATTTTGATCATCAAACTCAGAAGACTTCCAGAAATAGCAAAGCTGCTGGTTCCTACTGATAGAATACTAAATGGCATAAGAGCCTAGTGATGAGTTTGTTTCACTCATGATTTTTGCACAATTTTAGCTTGATTAAATACTAGATCTTGTGAGTATAAAACGTTTTTGATGTGTTTGTTAGTGTTGTTTTGAAGATTAGGAGAAGCGATATGAAAAAAAGTATTAAAGTGGATGAAGAAGCCAAAAACACGGAATTGGGGCAGAAAGACGATGCTTAGGCGCTGCATTCATAGCGCGTAGGCGCTACGAAACTGAAAAAAAGATGAAATTTGGACCCAAGAGGCCTAGGCACCGCAACCATAGCGCCCAGGCACCGAAACCACAGCGCCCAGGCGCTACCTTCAGTGCCTAGGCACTATAACCAGCGCTTAGGCGCTGTCTCGTAGTGCCTAGGCGCTGCGATTGAAGATTTAGGGTGCGTTTTTTGGGGCCTTTTTAGATTCATAAAAACTCTACTTCTACATAAAATGGAGGGGGCACCTATAAATACATCTTTTTCATACTTTTGAAAAGTTCTTGACATATTGGAGAGAAAACAACAAGAAGGGAGATTCAAAAGAGAAATTCAAGAAGATTAATACCAAGCAATTGGAGATTAGAAGTATTTATTGGAAGAGGAAGGAGATCTTAGTGCAAGGATTCTACTTTTTCTTCTACATCTTTATTACAAACTTGGTGATGTATTCTAAGACAAATTCCTACTTTTCTTCTTGTATTATGAGTAGCTAAATTCATTGTTAGGGGAAATAATGTACTCAATTGGGATCTTTTACATTCTCTTATTAAAACTTTCAGTTTTTAATTCTTCCATGTGTTGATTTTTTTATGAGTTGAATGCATTAAATTATATTATTAATGATTTGGTGATTTTTGTGAATTTTTTACAAATAGAGATATGAGTTTAGGATTTAGACCATGTAGTAAAATTCAGTACATTGGTATAACGAGTAGAGATACCTATACCATTTATTGTAATCATAATTGAATTCCTAGGACATAGAATTTGCATAAAGATATGAAATTCAATTAGTTGAATAGGCTCAATGAGAACTCGAGAGAGGTAAATTGAATATAATAGGAGAATTCGACCGAGTACTACGTTAGAATTGAGTTCTAATTTGAGATGTAAAGGTGACCAATTGGTGAAGTTATTCTACCATAACATCCATTCATTATTTGATTCTCCAACCAATCGTGTGAGCATTCATTTATTTTCTAGAATTTAGATTAAAACCCAAATTTTACAACCTTTAATTTGTTTTAGTCAAATAGTAGTTAAAGAAAAATTGAATTAAGTGCTAGAAAATAGTCCTTGTGGGATCGACAATCCGGACTCTTAGATCCACTATTACTTGTTACGGGTCATACACTTGTGAAACAAAAATTTACAACAAGTTTTTGGCGCCGTTGCCGGGGACTATTTCTTCTAGTCTCTGTTAATTTTTATTTTAACTGTTATTTGATTTATTTATTTTTCTTTTATTTACAGAAAATTGTGTTCGTTGTATGCTCCGTGCCCAAGGCGACGATCTTGAACCGTTTGATTCAAAGATAGAACATACCTTCAGACGAAGACACAAAGAACACAAACAAAAATAGCAACGTCAAATGGCTGACAATCAACAAGTCCATATCCTTATTCAGCCGATTGGACAAATGGCCGCAAGAGTGGCACCACCGGGACAACAGCATGAGCGAGGGGAAATAAATGAAGGTGATTTGCCAGTATCAATGTTCCTGACACCGATAGCAGCACCCATGCGCTCCAATATCGTGTATCCAGATTTAGGGTGAATAACTTTCAGATCAGGCCAGATTGGATTAACTTGATGAGCAACACCCTGCAATTCTACGAGCTACTTCAAGAGAATCCAAACACGCATATCTCTAGATTTCTCAAAAACTGTTAGAACTTTCATGCTCCGAAGGTCAATGAAGATGCTATTAAACTGCCACTGTTCCCGTTTACATTGAGAGACGCTGCATTGGAGTGGTTAGATAGTGAGCCTCACGCTAGCATTATTACATGGGAAGAACTAATCAGGAAGTTCTGTAATAAATTTTTCCCACCGGCGAGGGTAGTTAAAATTATATTAGAAATTCAAACTTTTTAACAAAAAGAGGGAGAAAGCTATCACGAAGCATGGAATAGGTTTAATGAGTTGATGAGAAAATGCCCAAACTTTGGAATTACTATAAGTAATCAAGTGCAGTACTTCTACACTGGACTTACACCACTGTCAAAATCCCAACTTGATGCCTCAGCTGGAGGATCAATTATAGGAAAATCTGTGCAGCAAACCATGGAACTGTTTGAGTTGATTGCCACTACACATTCAATGTTCTCATCGAAAAGAGTGGCACCACTGAAGACAGGAGGAATGTATGAGTTAGACAGCACAGCAGCTACCAACACCCAAATAGTAGCATTGACAAAACAAGTGGAGTTATTGGTGAAATCACAAATAAAAGGAGCACATGCGGTGACAGCTGGTCCATCATGCGAGAACTGCGGGGCTAATCATCTGACAGAAAACTGCACATCCATAGGCTATCCTGACGAGCAGGTCAATTTCATTCAGAATGGGTCTCAGAATTTTAATCCATTTGCTCAAACGTACAACCCAGGATGGAGACAACACCCAAACTTCAGATGGTCGGATAATCAACGAGGGAACAGTTCAAATAATGCCTAACAAGAGAAAAAAACCAAGTATGAGGGAGATGTTCAACCAGAACATGTAGAAGACTGACAAGGTATTTCAGCAGATTGACACTAACTTTCAGAATCAGCAAGCATCAATCCAGAAGTTGGAAACACAAATTGGTCAGATAGCTCAACAGCTTGCAGAACGCCCACAAGGGACATTGCCAGGCAACACAATGGTCAATCCAAAAGAGCAAGTGCAAGCTATTACTACTAGGAGTGGGGTGCAACTTCCAAAAATACATATGAAGAGACCAGAGCAAAAAGAAAAGGAAATAATAGGTAAAGAGACTGGGAAAGAAGTAGAGTTTGAACAACCAACTGACAAGGAAAATGAAAGAAAAGAAACACCTGCAGTGAGAGCACCCAGCCCCGTGAAGGCTTATGTGTCACCGATTTCCTTCCCTCAAAGGTTACAAAGAAAGAAGTTAGATAATCAGTTTGCCAAGTTTGTGGAGATTTTCAAGAAATCGCACATCAATATTCTTTTTCCAGACGCAATTGCCCAAATGCCCAGGTGTGCAAAATTCTTGAAAGAGATCCTATCTAACAAAAGAAAGCTGGAAGAATATGAGACAGTATGCTTGAACGATGAGTGCAGTGCAATACTATTGAGAAAACTACCTCCTAAACTAAAAGACCCAGGGAGTTTCACTATACCTTGCACAATTGGTTCTAATTTCTTTGAACATTCTTTATGTGATTTAGGTGTCAGTGTTAATTTGATGTCTTTCTCTATTTATAGGTCTCTTGGATTAGGAGAAGAAAAACCTATAACAATCTCTTTGCAACTGGCCGACAGATCAATCCAACGACCAAAGGGAATTATTGAAGATATGCTGGTCAAAGTTGACAAATTTATTTTTTCGGCTGATTTCATTATTTTGGACATGGAAGAGGACTCAAATATTCCTCCGATCTTGGGAAGATCATTCTTGGCTACTGGGAGAGCATTGATTGATGTGTATGATGTAAAAATGATTCTTCGAGTGGACAATGAGCAAGTCATATTCAACGTGTTCAAGGCAATGAAACACCCATTGACTTCCAACACTTGTTGCCAAGTTGATGTTCTTGAAGAGCTTGTGGCGGATACATTTGATATAGAGCATCACACAAATCTTTGTGAGGCAAACTTGCACAATTGGAAGTAACAAATGCAGGAAAATCTAAATGTGTTGTCAACTTAGCCGAGCAACCCATAGGAAGAAGGCATTGGCAATATGAATCTCTAGGAGACAACCCTTTTCCCCCGGTACCCTCAGTGGAAAAGGCATCCACTCTTAAACTTAAGCCCTTACCTTCCCATCTTCGTTATGCATATTTGGGAGAATCTTCAACACTGCCAGTAATCATTGCAAATGACATGACAAGGGAAGAGGAGAATAAATTGTTGGAGGTACTCAGGCAACACAAAATGGCAATTGGATGGACAATAGCTGACATAAGAGGGACCAGTCCAACTCTTTGCATGCACAAGATTCTAATAGAGGACGGGTCAAGGGCATCAATGGAAGGACAACGCCGATTGAATCCAACCTTGAAAGAAGTCGTGCGAAAAGAAGTGCTGAAATTACTGGATGCAGGAATAATTTATCCCATATCTGATAGTTCGTGGGTGAGTCCTACTCATGTTGTACCTAAAAAGGGTGGAATCACAGTGGAGAAGAACGAGAACAACAAGCTGATACCAATACAGTTAGTGACAGGGTGGAGAGTATGCATAGATTATAGAAAGCTAAATAATGCAACCAGAAAGGACCATTTTCCATTGTCATTCATTGATCAGATGTTGGAAAGGTTGGCATGACATTCTCATTATTACTCTCTGGACGGATATTCAGGGTATAATCAAATAATAATTGCTTTAGAAGACCAAGAGAAGACAACCTTCACATGCCCTTATGGAACGTTTGTGTTTAGAAGAATGGCTTTTGGTTTATGCAATGCACTTGCAACTTTTCAACGATGCATGATGGCCATCTTCTCTGACATGGTAGAAAAGTACATTGAGGTTTTTATGGACGATTTTTCTGTGTTTGGAGATTCCTTTGACGATTGCTTAGAGCGGTTGGCTCTTGTATTGCAAAGATGTGAGGAGAAGAACCTTGTGCTTAATTGGGAAAAATGTCATTTCATGGTAAAGGAAGGAATAGTACTGAGACATCGAATTTCTACACAGGGGATTGAAGTGGATAAAGCCAAAATACAGGTGATTGAGAAATTGCGGCCACTTAATTCAGTAAAAGGGATCAAGAGTTTTCTGGGACATGCATGGTTTTATAGAAGATTCATTCAAAACTTTGCAAAAATTGCAAAACCGTTGTGCAACCTGCTGGAGAAAGATATATCATTTCAATTTTCTGATGAGTGTTTAAAAGCCTTCAACACTTTGAAAGAAAAATTGACATCGGCACTTGTGATAGTGGCTCCAGATTGGGAATTGCCTTTTGAGCTCATGTGTAACGCAAGTGACTTTGCAGTGGGGACAGTGCTTGGACAACGCAACGGAAAAGTATTTCATGTTATCTACTATGCTAGCAAAACATTGAATGATGCTCAGATCAACTATGCAACAACTGAAAATGAATTGCTTGCAGTTGTTTTTAGTTTTGACAAATTTCGTTCTTGTTTGATTGGGTCCAAGGTGATAGTTTATACAGACCATGCAGCTCAGAAGTATTTGTTTGAGAAGAAGGATGTGAAACCAAGGCTAATTCGCTGGGTGCTATTGCTACAAGAATTTGACATCGAAATTCGTGATAAAAAAAGGAACAGAAAATCAGGTAGCGAATCACTTATCAAGGATAGAGCAATAGTAGGATTCAGATGATATGAATATTAATGAGGTCTTCCCAGATGAACAGTTACTGCAAGTAGAAAAAATATCCGTGGTATGCAGACATTGTTAATTACTTAGCCAGTGGCTATATGGATTCGGATCTCACCTATCAGCAAAAGAAGAAGCTCAGTCATGAAGCGAAATTCTATTATTGGGATGATCCAAATTTATATAGGAGAGTGGCGGACCAGATCATTAGGAGATGTGTGCCTGAGGATGAAATGAAACTGATCCTTTAACGAGTACATGCTTCGGCTTATGGAGGGCACTTTGGCCCCACTAAAACAGCAGCAAAGGTGCTCCAATGTGGTTTCTTTTGGCCTACATTGTTCAAGAACTACCACAGTTTCTATAGGTCATGCGATAAGTGTCAGAGAACAGGTAACATATCAGTGCGTACGAGATGCCACTTAACAACATTTTGGAAGTGGAAATGTTTGATGTCTAGGGGTTGATTTTATGGGCCCGTTTCCATCATCTTACAACAATCGTTACATCCTGGTTGCGATGGACTATGTTTCAAAATGGGTAGAAGCTAAAGTATTGCCTACAAATGACGTAAGGGTGGTGGTGGACTTCATAAAGAAACACATATTTAACCGATATGGATCACCTAAGGCCATTATAAGTGATAGTGGAACGCACTTCCGCAATCGGATGTTCCAAGCAGTTTTGCATAAGTACGGGGTGCAACATCGAATTGCCACTCCTTATCACCTTCAGACAAGTGGACAGGTGGAAACGTCAAATAGACAATTGAAAAGAATTTTGGAGGTCACTGTAAATGCATCTCGCAAGGATTGGTCAAAAAATTGGATGATGCTTTATGGGCATATCGCACAGCTTACAAGACACCTATAGGAATGTCCGCATACCGACTAGTCTTTGGGAAAGCATGCCATCTACCAGTGGAATTTGAGCACAGAGCGTATTGGGCATTGAAGTGGTTAAACATGGACCTCGAAAAGGCTAAAGAAACAAGAGTACTACAGCTACATGAGTTGGAGGAATTCAGAAGAGATGCATATGAGAATGCATCCATCTATAAGGAAAGGACAAAGCAGTAGTATGACAAGAACATCAGGCAACGAATTTTCCGAGTGGGGGATCAAGTGCTATTATACAATTCCCGACTTAAGCTTTTTCCAGGAAAATTGAAGTCTCGATGGTCCGGTCCTTTTACTGTCTCTCAGGTGTTTCTCTACGGGACAGTTGAATTACACCATCCAACTAAAAACAATTTCAAAGTAAATCGCCAACGCATCTAGCATTATGTGGAAGATTTCCCCACTGCTAAAGAGAGTCTTGATCTAGCTGTTCCTGAATAATTGTAGCACTACGTCCAGCTAATGACTTAAAAGAAGTGCTTCTTGGGAGGCAATCCAAGCTCTACCCTTTATTTGATTATTGGTTTTTGCTTTGATTTTGTTTTTCCTTTAATAATCTATGCTATCGTAGTAACACTTTCTTTTTTTTTTCTTTTTTGTAGGAGAATCCATAAAGGTTACAGATTGAGGAATTTGAGTTCTACAATAAAAATGAATGAGTGTGATAAGGAGGAGGAATTTAAAAAAAATTAAAAATAAAGGGGCAGTAACGCAGCGCCCAGGCGTTGCGACACTGCCCATTCGGGGCAGAAACGCTGCACCAACCGCCCCTTCATTCTTTTTTAATTTTTTTTTTTTTACTTCTTTTCTATTTCTTATACCCTCTTATCCTCTCCCTCTCACACTATGTATTTTTTCCCAAACCTACTCCCTCTCATCTTCTTCCCCCAACACCCTTAAATTTTCCCTTTTTCTCCTCCTCCTCAACCCTACCAAGGTACCCTCTTCCTCTCTCTTTCCTTATTTAGTTTTGTTTTTATTGTTGAATTTATTTTATCACCTCACCCACATCACAATTCTTTCAACTCCACATATTCTCACCCCCCCCCCTCCCAATCCCCCTTGTTGTTTTCAACATTTCATTATTGCTAATTGTGAATTCATCCATTCCTATTAGTTTCCACAACACCATTCCAGGTATGGCTATTTTTGCTCCCTATTTTTTTTCCTCTCTTACATGATAGTTGTTGCTTATATGTGCCTATTTTTGATAATTATGTTAAGAGGAGGGCTTGCTTTGTTGTGGTGTCAAGAAATTTGTGTATGATGCGAATAATGTGGCATGAATTACTCCCAAATTATGGGCAATTTTTGGTGGAAATTTGGTGCCTTCAAAGTGTTTGATGGATTGCCTATGTGAACTTAGTTGGGTACAAAGGAGCTATTTTTGGCTATTGTGCTAATTGACTTATGTGGAAATTGTCATGTAGATGATCGTGAATTGAAATTGGGTTTAGAATACATCTATTGCATGTTCGACCATAGTTCTTTCTTATGGCTAGATTTTAAGCCCTACCTTATTTTCCTTTACTGCTGTTGTTGCTAATGGTTTGCATGTTCTTCACTTGCACAAGTCCAATGCCGCCTAAAAAGAGATCTAAAGCCGCAGCCTCCTCTTCTAGCTCATTTGACAGGAGCAAATTTATTAGTGCCGAGGCCGCTGAACAATATAATAGCCTGGTGGTACACAAGACATGTATCTCTGAACGTGTTTTTGACAATTATATGACAGAGCAGATAGGTCAACAGAATTGGGAAGTGTTTGCTCGGCAACCACGACCGGCGCTAATTCCGGTTGTTCGGGAGTTCTACGTCAATGCGAAGGAGCATCTAGATTTTCGAGTATTTGTGCGGGGTAAATGGATACCGTTTGATAGAACCTCCATCAACAGGTTTTATCATTTGCAAGATATTGAAAATGACAAGTACTCTAGACTTCGTGAGGAGGGTGTTGATCTTGATGAGGTCATTTGAGTCTTGACCACGACTGGTACTATATGGAAACGTTCGGAGACTGATGTACTTAACTTCCCTGCTTCTGGTATGACTTCGGGTTGTAAGGCTTGGCATCACCTCATTTCTGGCAAACTTATTCCCAATAGCAATTTAAGTGAAGTAACAAAAGAACGGGCTACCCTCAATTATGTCATTCAATGCCGCCTATCAATTGATGTTGGTAAAGTTATTCACAACAACATCTTACACACTTTGAGAGGATCGACGACATGTGGTCTAGGGCACCCATCGTTGAGTTATGAGCTTTGCTTAGCGGGTGGTGTTGTCACATACCCGACTAAGGAGGTTGTGTACCCCAAACTGGCTATCACACGAGCGCGTACTTGGAAGTTCTTACACCTCTCCGAATCCACCAGTGCTCCACCACCTCCTCGGAGCGACCAGCCGCCCCGTTCACGTCAACCGACACCAGCTAGTGACCCCACTTCTGACCTTGTCGCTCAGCTTCATGACATGCAATTACAAATGAATGTGATGCAAAATACATTGTGCAAGCAATTCCATTATCAACATGAGTTCAATGCGGTACTGACTTCGATTTACTCCGATCGAACATTTCCTCAGCTGCCTCTCCCACCTAATCACGCTGCCAATCAAGTTTCGAATACCCAGGACGACGATGTCGAGGATGACGATTAACGTCGTCCGTCAGGTAAGTCCCCTCCCCATTTTGCTTCGATTTCACATTGAGGACAATGTTTCAGTTAAGTTTGGGGGGAGTGAATAAATTTGTTTACGTTGTTGAGTTTTTCGAATGCTTGCATGTGATTTGCTTGTTTTATGTGTTCATGTGTTTATTAAAAAAAAAAATAATAATAATAATTAAAAAAAATTATATGCATTTTCATCTTCAACATGCTTGTGTGAGTTAGAGAGTCTTGTTAGCTATGATTAATATATTTGAGAGTATGTATTAGTTTATGGATTGTAAATGAATCATATGTTTTAATTGGATTTTCTACTTATACATATGAAGCGGTATAACATTTATGCACGAGTATTAAGTTGAGCGTCGTACAGGAACATGAGGGCTTATGCATATAGGCTAAAGAGATGACTTAGGTGTGTAATCCGATGACCTATGAATGTCAATACCCCCCTTAATCGTATACATTAAAATTTGGGGCATCGTGACTGGCGAAAGAAATGATTTAAGATTGTGGTGATTCCATGCATGTGAAAAAGATTGTGTGGAGTGTATTTAATTTTCTAGTATAAGATTGGTGATGACCGAATGCTAGAAATCTAACCCCTATAAATTTCGCTTCTTTTTATTAGAGAATGAGCATTGCACGTATTCAACTGAGCCTCACACCTGCACCTTTTTTACTCGAGTTATTAAGTCCGTAGGGGTTTTTTGAAACTTGGTACCCTTTGGTATACAAAAAAATCGAGGAGTTACCGACCTAACACTCGCTACAGGGGTCAAGAAGTGGAAAAAAGGGTGAGGTAAAAAAAATTAAATAAATAAATAAAAGAGAAACTGATCTTGGGGGCCTAGATAACTAATGGGTTTGAATCACTAAGTATAAACTAGATTGTTGAAACACTTATAAATTGGGAGAATCACTACATGAATGAATTGTTGACGTTCCCGGTTGACCTAACCCAAATTAGAGTGGTGTGAGAAAATCTTAAACAAAATTGAACTTTAGAATTACACCATGGTAAGAGAATAAAAGAACCGAGTTTGGGGGTGTGTGAATCTTACAAGTGAAGGAAGGAAATAATTAACCATTGAGGGTTGGGAAGTGAACCAACTTGTGAATGTACGGCGCTACGCTTGACCCTCCACGCACACACACACCCGCTTCGCTTTGAATGAGTAGAAGTTTGGTTCTTACATTATGATTTTAATACCATTCATAAATATAATATAATGTTATCAATGCTGGGCCAAAAAGACAAGCTGTCTAATTGACTAGTTGTGTGGGTATCATCCTTGGATGATTTTACTGTTTGGATTGTTTGTTTGCTCGAGGACTAGCAAATGGTTAAGTTTGGAGGTATTTGATGAGTTTGTTTCACTCATGATTTTTGCACAATTTTAGCTTGATTAAATGCTAGATCTTGGGAGTATAGAACGTTTTTGATGTGTTTGTTAGTGTTGTTTTGAAGATTATGAGAAGCGATATGAAAAGAAGTACGAAACTGAAAAAAAAAGACGAAATTTGGACCCGAGAGGCAGCGCCTGGGTGCCAAAAACACAGCACCCAGGCGCTAGCGCTGAAGGCATAGAGCCCAAGCGCTATAACCAGCGCTTAGGAGCTGTCTTGTAGCGCGTAGGCGCTGCGATTGAAGATCTAGGGCGCATTTTTTGGGCCATTTTTAGATCCATAAAAACCCTACTTCTACATAAAATGGAGGGGGCACCTATAAATACATCTTCTTCATACTTTTGAAGGGTTCTTGACATATTGGAGAGAAAACAACAAGAAGGGAGATTCAAAAGAGAAATTCAAGAAGATTAATACCAAGCAATTGGATATTAGAAGCATTTATTGGAAGAGAAAGGAGATCTTGGTGCAAGAATTCTACTTTTTCTTCTACATCTTTATTACAAACTCGGTGATGTATTCTAAGACAAATTCCTACTTTTCTTCTTGTATTATGAGTAGCTAAATTCATTGTTAGGGGGAATAATGTAACCAATTAGGATCTTTTATATTCTCTTATTAAGACTTTTAGTTTTTAATTCTTCCATGTGCTGATTTTGCTATGAGTTGAATGCATTAAAGAATCTGATCAATGATTTGGTGATTTTTGTGAATTCTTTACAAATAGATATATGAGTTTAGGATTTAGACCATGTAGTAAAATCCAGTACATTGGTATAACGAGTAGAGATACCTATACCATTTATTGCGGTCATAATTGAATTCCTAGGACATAGAACTCGTTTAACTAAGTTGAATTTGCATAAAGATATGAAATTCAATTAGTTGAATAGGCTCAATGAGAACTCGAGAGGGGTAAATTGAATACAATAGGAGAATTCGACCTAGCACTACGTTAGAATTGAGTTTTACTTTGAGATGTAAAGGTGATCAATTGGTGAAGTTATTCTACCCTAACATCCATTTATTATTTGATTCTCCAACCAATCGTGTGAACATTCATTTATTTTCTAGAATTTAGATTAAAACGCAGATTTTACAACCTTTAATTTGTTTTAGTCAAATAGTAGTTAAAGAAAAATTGAATTAAGTGCTAGAAAATAGTCCTTGTGAGATCGACAATCCGGACTCTTAGATCCACTATTACTTGTTACAGGTCATACACTTGCGAAACAAAAATTTACAACACCTAGAAAATCAAACCTAACACTCCAAGACATTAGATTCGAGATATGTCAAAAACAGCAAAAATTGGTAAAAGAACTCTATATCATGAGAGTAACTTGAGCTTAAACTCAGATTCATCTTGTATTAAGGCATGCAGTGCTTCCACAGTTAAGGAGAATGACATATACAAAAGATACAGCTGTCTACACAAGCAGAACACATATAATATTACTACATTAGTGAATATGAGTTTGACAAAAAGAAAGGTGTGTGTGTGTGTGTGTGAGAGAGCGAGAGAGGGAGAGAGAGGGAGATTAGGTACATTTTCTGTAAAAATAAAAATAAGAGTAAAATACTTGACAAGGAATTTTGTCACTAATTTTAAAGGCCCCACCTATCCCCAAGAAGGAATAGAAGGATTTAGTAATCAATAGTTATTCGTAACTTTCAAGTACTTATAGCATTGGTAAATGAAACCTCTAGCCTTTGTTACCCGACGGAAAATACGAAAATTAAGCACGTATTATAGCAAAATTCTGCAGCTTTAAAGTGCACATACAATTACGAGTTCAATGCATCCATCACTGAAGGAACACAACTGAACATTCCCTGAACTTATAGTAAAAGGAAAAGGGTGTAGTAACCGTGACAAGAAAATAATATAACTATGCATATTATCATGAAAAAGACCCTATTACCCACATGATTCACCCTACTGATTCATAGAGAGAGGCAACGGCTAGATGTTACTGGACAAAGATTAATTCATTGGCAAGCTTAAAATATTATAAAGAATTCTATTAAGGAGTCTTTGAGTAAGTTATGCATATCACCCAAAAGAATCTCGCCTAAATGTGCGCATATAGAATCAGGCATCAACAGAGAAGCAACCATTGCAAACAATGAAAATGTCAAAAGGCAGCAACCAAATGTCAAATGAAACGCATCAGACGCCAGACCTGAAACCAAACATTATATAATTACAGTAGACACAGTAAGTGAACAATCAAATGAAAAAAAATCAATAAAAATATGATCCCCATAAATTTACCATGAAATTGATTGATTTGACAGTGCTAAGCAGTAACATAAGCTTAAGCTTTCTGCAAAGAAACGGACCCAAAAGTTACCAACTGGTCTTTTTTTTCCTCCACAGAATCAGTATAGACAGTGTAGATTCGATCATTTGAAATTGACATTGAAATTGGACCTAAAAGACAATACAGTCTACTATTGTTATGCTTCAAATTTTGATCTTATGAGAAAACACCTTCCCATATAAATGGGAAGAAAACATAGTACTCCCATATGGTCTACTACCTTCCAAATTAATTGATATATAGTGCATAAAATTTAATAAAATCTCATAAAGTTTTGTTATTAACCAAATCGTGCAAGTGTTTAGTGTTATGCCTATTAATACTAAAATTAAACAACTATAAAATATATGGAAATTTACATACCCACTCGTCCCTGTGAGGAGGCCAATACACAACTCAAACAGTAGAATACGTGACATTGAGTGAAAGCAAGATAAAAAGTCGTTTCATTTGCTTGTTCCCAAAGCCCAACCCTCGAAAAATCATTGAAATGAATGTAAACTTTTCATCCACATTGATTTATGTTCCTCAGCACAATTCTGAGAAAAATAAACATGCGACGTATTTATTGATATTGGAGTGTTGGAATCGCTCAACCAATTTAACAAAAGCAGTTAACTAGCTAGCAGCACCCATGGTGCGAGGCAGCACAATTCCTGATTTTTAGGAGTGGGAATTTGTTATCCACTTGGCAGAACCTTGTTGATAGAAGTAGAATATTCCTTTTCTATGTAACTGCTCACTTTGAATTGTATGTGTATATAAGGTGAATGAAAAGGAAAGATCAATGAGCAAAAATTTATACTAAAAACATGATTATTGTGGAAACTGGAGAAGAATAATTTCCTATTGTGGAAAAACATGATTATGCCTATAATCAAAGGACATAATCTTTACCTGTTGGGGACAAAGCCACATCCACCAGAATTCCTAGCTACACGGACCACCACTAGTGGAGGAGAAGTGGTAGAGATGATTCAGAACCCTAAGTACAATAGGTGGAATTCAACTGACCAACTATTAATGAGATGGTTTTACTCATCCATGACTCCAGAAATAGTTATGAGAGTTATGTGATGTACTAGTTCAAGCAGTTTGTGGACTGCAACAAAAGAAAGCTAGAGCATACTAAACAAATCAGAGTCGTATTTCTTACTGGAGAACTGCAGAGGACAAGGAAAGGATCCATGACTATGGATCAATATCTTGCCACTGTAAAACAACTAGCTGATAACCTGCAAATAGCTGGAAAGACCATTGATCACAATGATCTTGTTACTCAAGTTCTATCAGGACTTGATGAAGAATATACTCCCATCGTTGTGCAGATTAACAACAAGGATAACATATCCTGGCATAAACTATCATCAGTGCTAATGACATTTGAAAGCAGACTTGAGTATTGAGTCAAGTCAGGAACAATTTTACATCAGTAAATATTGGACAGTCGAGTGTAAAGCTCATCGAAAGAGATGGTTCAAGTAGTGGTAGAGCCTTTGAATGAACTAACAGTGGTAGATCTTTGAATTTTAGAGGGAGAACAAGAGGACAGGACAGAGCTGAAAGATTGAATGAAAATAGAGGACCCCGTCAAATTTGTGGACTTAGCAATAATTCAGCTAGCTGGTGCTTTAATAGATATGATGATAGATACATGGGCAGCAAATTCAGATATCAAAATCATCATAATAGTACCTCAGCTCCCACTGCTTATGTTGCCTCACCAAGAACTCTTGAAGATGCAGCCTAGTATGCAGACTCTGGTGCAAGCAACCATGTGACAGCTGACAAAGGTAATTTCAGTATCTTTAAAAAGTATGAAGTTAATGAAAAATTGCTAGTTGGTGAAGGAGATTCTTTACATATTGCACACGTTGGAAAAGGAAAAATTGCCACAATGAATGATATATCTCTTGCACTTAATAGACTGTTGTATGTTTCCACAATTAAAAAGAACCTAATCAGTGTCTCTCAGCTTACAAATGATAACAATGTATTTATGGAATTTTTCCTTGATGGTTGTGTTGTTAAGGATCTACAAATGAAGTGGATATTACTGCAAGGAATGCTTAAGGATGGGCTATATCAGCTGAGGTTGCCAAATCCCAATTCCAAGCTCACAACCAAAGAGTCAAATCATCAAAATAATTCCAACTGTTTCTCAGTAAACTTCACTTGTGATGAGTCACCCAAAAGTGTCAAGTCAATAGAGTCAGAACTTGATGTTTGGCATAGGAGACTAGGCCATCCTTCAAATCATGTGTTGAGTCAAGTCCTAAAGTTTTGTAATAAGTCTGTCAAAGCTAATGAAAATCCACTTTTCTATTATTCCTGTCAATTTGGTAAATCTCATGCATTGCCCTTTGATGCATCATCCTCACATGCATCAAACCCTTTGGATCTCGTACACAATGATGTCTGGGGACCGACACCAAAGAATTCTACCTCGGGCTTTAGGTACTATATAATCTTTATGGATGACCATAGCAGATTTACTTGGATCTATCCTATGAAACATAAATCCGAGGCACTAAATATCTTTATCCAATTCAAAACAATAGTGGAAAATTAGTTAGAAAGAAAGATCAAAATACTTCAATCGAACTGGGGAGGAGAGTTTAATAGCTTTAACAAAATTGCCTTAGAATCAGGAATTGAACTCAGCTACTCTTGTCCATATACCTCTGTGCAAAATGGCAGAGTTGAAAGAAAACATAGACACAATGCAGAAATTGGGCTAACACTCTTGGCTCCAGCTCAAATGCCTTTATTCTACCGGTGGGAATCATTCAAAATAGCAGCCTATTTAATAAACAGACTACGTACTCCTATATTTAAAAAAATCACCTTTCCAAGCTCTGTATATAACAAACTTTGATTACAAAATGCTAAAAACATTTGGTTGTACATGTTATCCTTGCCTTAGACCTTACCAAAAGCAAAAGTTCAACTTCCACTCTCAAAAATGTGTATTCCTTGGCTATAGTGACTCACACAAAGGTTATAAGTGCCTAAGTTCAAGTGGTAGAATCTACATCTCCAGGATGCGGTATTCAATGAATTAGAATTTTCCTTTAAAAGTGGTTTCCTAAACAAATTGGTTTAACCACAAACTTTTGAAACAGCTGTAAATCTTCTTCCATTTCACATTGAGTCCAATCAAAGGGTAATGTTACAAATTGTAGCTGACATAATCCAGCCTGATGCATCACCTGTAGCAGATCTCTCTAACAAAGAATTAGATCCTGAAGTTGAAGGTGAGGATGAAGGAAATAATGATGCTGAGATGAATCTAGGAGTATTAGATGACCATGAGATAGTTAGTAGCCAACAAGATGGATGTAATGCTGAGAATACTAGAAATGATATAAACAACCAGGACAAAAATGCAACACAAGGTGCTAGACTTCACATGGTCACTCAAAGCAAAGTTTGAATTTTCAAACCAAAAATCTAGACAAATCAAGTACTGAATAGATATGTAGAAGTTGAACCACAGACTATTGATGATGCCTTGATGAGTGATAGCTGGAAGAAGGCAATGCAAGAAGAGTGTGATGCCTTGATGAAAAATAAAACATGGACTTTGGTGCCTCCCAGGACTAGAATGAAAATAATTGGCAATAAATGGGTATTCGGATTGAAATGTGACTCAGAAGGAAAAGTACAAAGCATAAAGCAAGGCTTGTTGCTAAAGGATTCCTCCAAACACCTGGAATAGATTTTGGTGAAACCTTCAGCCTTGTTATCAAGGCATCAATCCTGAAGATTATTTTGACACTCGCTGTGTCCAAAGATTGGCAGATCAGACAAGTAGATGTGAATAATGCATTCTTGAATGGCAAGCTAAATGAGGTAGTATACATGAATCAACCACAAGGGATCATAGATGAGAAAAATCCTAAGTTTGTGTGCAAATTGGGCAAGGCTTTGTATGGACTAAGACAAGCAGCAAGAGCATAGCATGAGAAGCTGAAAAACAACTTGTTGAAATAGAATTTTAAACAATCTAAGGCAGATAATTTTAAACAACTTGTTGTTTGCACTGGCTTACGTGGATGACATAATAATAACATGGAATAACAATCAACAATTGCAAGATTTCATTGACAACTTGAACACCTATTTTGCTCTAAAGGACATAGGAAACCTCAGTTAGTTTCTAGGTATGGAAGTGAATAGAGATACAACGAGCTTGTACTTGACTCAAACAAAGTATGTTGCTGATTTGCTTGAGAAGTTTGGCTATGACAACTTAAAACCAAGTCCAACACCTATGGCAGTAGGCAAATTGATCTCTAAGACTGAAAAGCTGATCATGAAGGATCCAACTCTATACAGAAGTGCAATTGGGAGTCTTCAATACTTTGCTCATACAAGACCTGACATTACTTACACGGTGAATAAAATGAGCCAGTTTCTTCAGTCACCCATAGATGCTCGCTGGAAGGCACTTAAGAGAGTGTTTAGTTACTTAAACGGTACATCAAATTATGGTCTTGCTATCTAAAAAAGTGACAGCTTAAACATAACATCATTTGCACATTCTGACTGGGCATCATGTCCAGATGATAGAAGATCTACTGCAGGCTATTATGTATATCTTGGAGACAACTGAGTGTTGTTGTGCTCTAAGAAGCAACATGTTGTTGCAAGGTCAAGCACGGAGGCTGAATACAGAGCGTTGGCCCATAGTGCATCAGAAATTATATGGATTCAGTCTCTAATGGAAGAGTTAAAAATATCATAGAAGATAGTTCCAAAAATATGGCGTGGCAATCTAAGTGCAAGTGTTTTGGCTTCAACTGGTCTGTCATGCACGCACCAAGCATATAGAACTCAATGTTCATTTTCTAAGAGGAGAATTGGAAATACATTATGTTCCATCATCAAATCAAACAACAGACTTGTTGATAAAACCTTTCACTCACTCAAGGTTCTTATTCCTTAAAGACAAGCTTGAAGTAGTAGAGACACTTCACCTTGAAGAGGGGGTGTTGGAATCACTCAACCAATTTAACAGAAGCAGTTAACTAGCTAGCAGCACCCATGGTGCGAGGCAGCACACTTCCTGATTTTTAGGAGTGGGAATATAAATTGTTATCCACTTAGCAGAACCTTGTTGGTAGAAACAGAATTCTCCTTTTGTATGTAACTGCTTATATTGAATTGTATGTGTATACAAGGTAAACGAAAAGGAATGATCAATGAGCAGAAATTTACACTCAAAACATCTTGGTTTTCAACTTGGAGTATGAGACTCGAGGTCGACTAACGGAATGAGGCTTGTCAGGAGTATGCAAATCTAGGGGCACGGACATGGACGAACCTTGAAGGGGTCTCATTTTGACCCCTCCAATTTCTGACTTTTTTTTATTTTTGCTACCTATTTTTTTAGAATGTCAAAGTATAAAAGTACCTACACTATAAATATATTATGTAACCGGCAACTCCAAACTCAACTTTGTACCTTTGTCTCTCTTTCCCAGAAAAAATTTTCAGTGTGGGCGAGTGAATAAAGGTCAAAAAATTAACAATATTATAACACAAATATCATACTAAAAGTTATTGTACTTTTCTTTAAGCACTAACTTAGGTTGTTATTTTTAGCCCCCATTTGATTCTTATTCTTTCGCCACAAAAGTGAAAAATATAATCCTAATAATCACATCAAGCTATCGTATTTGACTTTCTATCTCTTGTGTGGGTTCCATAACGACTATATTCTTCATTTTCATTTTTAGAAAAATGGGAATCAAACAGAGCCCATTTCTTCCATATTTGTGTAAATTGTCCAAAAATAAACCAATTCTTCAAATGGACAGCCCACATAATAATTCAGAATCCCATACCAAGTTACCAACCCATCAAACATTTAAACCATACCAAATCCCACAAAAATTATAACCCAAACACAACCTTGTCCTACTTTCTAGGTTTTAGACAGACAGTAGAAGGAAAGGAAGAGAACAGCAAAATCTTGAAGGCTCTTACGGTTCTTTTCTAGCAGAGGGAGAGGACAGCAAAAGCATGAAGTCTAATTCTTCTCTCTTTTCATCTCCTAGGGTTTTCTTATTCTCCCCCTAGTTTTTCAATATGAGCAACCACAGTAGATTGAATATGGAAGATCTTGGTGTTGGTGAAAACATTTACCTCAAAGTTTAGTTCAGGCAGATGCCTGCACTGAGCCTGCCTTAGGTCCGCCTCAGTGCAAAATCACCAATCACTGCTATCTGAAATCATAATCGCAAGCGAATGATCTTGGGGACTCGAATTCCAGCCTTTGAAAATTAAATTATGCGTTTTTCTTCTTTAGGTAAGGAAATCTCGAGTTGATCCTCCATTGAACTGATACAGAAATCTAACTTTTTACGACACTAGTAAAGAAATCCAAATTCAGGTCCATCTCACTATGAATCTTTGAAGTTTCTTACAATTTTTTATTGCGTGTGCGCGTGCGTGTAGTGAACAAAGAATTATAGAAAAAATAGTAATAATTTTGTTAAAATATTGGTGTTATATTGAAATTGGAGACAAGGGCAGACCCAATGTAGGCTCAATGCAAGCATCTGCCTGCACTGAACTTTGGGAAAAATATTTTTACCAGCACCAAGAGTTGCCATATTCAAGCTACTGTGGTTGCCTAAATTGAAAAACTAGAGGGAGAAAGAGAAAACCCTATGAGATGAAAAGAGAGAAAAGAGAACCAATGAGCCTTCAAGTTGTTGCTGTCCTTTTCCTCTGCTAGAAGAAAACCCGTAAGAGCCTTCAATATTTTGTTGTTCTCTTCCTTTGCTTCTACTATCTGTCTAAAAGCTAAAAAGTAGGAAAAGGCTATGTTTGGGTTATAATTTTTGTGGGGTCCGGTGTTTAAATGTTTGATGGGTTGATAACTTGGTAGGGAATTCTGAATTGTTATACGGGCTGCACATTTATAGAATTGGTTTATTTTTGGGCAATTTACACAAATATGTAAGAAATGGACTAAACAGAAAAATAACTTCTAGTAAATATTAAAAATAACAACCTAAGTAGTGCTTAAAGAAAAGTACAATAACTTTTAGTATAATATTCATGTTATAATATTGTTGTTATTTTTTCACTTTTATTAATCTCGTTCACACTGAAAAAAATTTCTAGGTCCACCCCTGATTGGAGAGATATTAATCTAAACCCTAATTGCTCTCCATTTATAGGCTAATAAAGATCCTGACTTTCCTAACGTAAACATTCAAATTTTGTTAAAAGAATAATATGAGGAGAAAATGTGGAGATGCGGGGGATCGAAAACCGAGCCTCTTACATGTAGCGATAGCTCTGCCAATTAAGCTACATCCCCACTGTTAATTTCAATCATAAATAATATCTATAGAATTTCAGTAGAGCATACCTAACCTTGGAAGCTATTTGGCTTAGCTTTTGAGAAGCCAAAAGCTGCTTTGAGACACATTTGACTAATTTAATGAAATTATTTTTCTAATTAGAAATATGTTCGGAGGAAGCTTGTAACGCCTCGAAACCTATGTCTGGAATGTGACTCAATTAATTTCTTTATCAATAAGAAAAATGGATTTACTCATATTGTAATACAAAAATTTGAATAAAAAATTGCAAAATAAAATAAACTATTTTATCGCCTCATAATATGTCAAATAAATTCAAATCACTAATGAAATATAAATTCCTCGATTTTGAAAATAAAATTCTAATTGTAAATAAAATTCTTGATCCAACAACATGAACTTTGTTAGCAGTCTCAAACTCCAACTTTGATCTATCAAGTCTTTGTAAAAATAATTTAAAATATGGAGTAAGCATATGAATGTACTCAATATAGATTTCATACCAGTATTTTCACAATTTAATATAAAAAGCAAGTAAAGTACGCATATAATATAATTTTCTAGTGGAATAAAAATTTGACCATCTCATTTTCACTTAGTTCATATCCATTCTAGGGATGGCAAAAAAAACTCATTAAACCCGGTACCCGCGAGGTCTTACCCAGAACAGGGCGGGGGATGGCGACCCGGGACAAGTACGGGTATTAAGGTACCAGCCTTGCCCCTTTTTACATTCTCTCTCTCTCTCTTTTTTTTTTAATTTAACAATTAACAGTTTTTAGCCTTTTTAACCAAATTTTTAACCCAATTGCCTAACACAGGCCCAAACCCACAACTAAACCTTTAACCCAACCCAATGCCCACTTGTCCAAGATTTTTCCATAATCTATATGCGTTGAGAGTTGAGGGATATTTCCAACTCATTGACAACAAGAGGGTTTTTTCATTTTCCAACCTCTCTTCTTGCCGTTCGCCGCTGTCGTTGTCGTCGAAGTTTTTGCACGGGCTAGTTTTATTACCAATAACTCTTTGTGCTTCTTATTTGTTTTATTTTTTCTTCCACCAAATATTTCTGAAAAAAGCCAAGAGATCTTTGAGAATTTTTATTTTCTCGACTTTTTCTCACTACATCTGTTCTCCAAGCAAACAACTTCTCCCTCCACTACAAATATTGCCTTTTCTTAACACAATTCTTTACTAGAGGAAATGAATGCTTGTCATTTGTTTTTATTTCATTCAACTTCATTGCTGGTACTATTGAGCATGTTTGGTCCACCATCAAGGCATATGCTCATAGAGAAGCACAAGAATGAGCCATACATGGGATAGTTCTATGTAACTGGAGGAAAGATATTTTTATGTTAATCCAAAGAGCTGCGTTTGGAGGAAAGATATTTTTATTTTTTGTTTATTTTTCTTTTTTCCTTACATGAGTCGTAATTCTTTGTTATGTAACTGGAGAGTAATTTTTCTCTTTTCATTTGGAGGAAAGATATTTTTCATTTATTTTTCTCTTTTTCGTTTTGGCTAAATCTCACAGTGTTTCACTCTATTGAACGTTTATATTTTCTCAAAAAAAATGAAGGATGAAGCTATTTGTATAGCACCCTCACTGTGTTGTGGAGCCTGCTCCATTTTTTTTACGAGCACGGGCCCCTCGATGTGAGGGTGCTTTGAACCGAGTTGTGTGTCATGCTGTGCACACAGCTCGGTCCAAAAATGAAATACAAGCACCAAAACTAAATTGCAATAAGCAACACATCATCGGGTAGTGATAAAAATGTAAACGAGCATCAAGCAACAATACCAAGCAAGTAGCATTACAATAATTGTACAATATTGGTTATCTTGAATTGCTTTATCGTTTTCTTGTTGAATTTTTTTTTATTGTCCTCTTAATCATTTCAAATGTCTGCATTACGGCATTGTACACCCATATCGAGCATTGGAAGTACTCCACTACGATCAAGTACTAGTCCATCCCATGAAGATTTACCTAGTTAGGGAAACCACAACAAGATCCAATAGACTTGCGCCAATATTAAAAAGACATTAAGCAAAAAATATTGTATCCATTAAAGGAAGCTTATGGGAAGGTTTCAATTGGTACTTACTCCTTTGATCAAGACAATGCTAGGAGGGAACTTGGAAATATGATAATCTTGTATGAGTATCCGCTTTTGATGGTTGAATACATTGGATTTAGAAGATTCATGAATACTTTGCAACCATTGTTTAAGAATGTTTCTCGTAATACTATAAAGAATGGTATTTTGAAAATATATGATTACAAGAAATTGAAAGTGATGAGCTTATTGGAGAAGAACAATGGCAAAATTACAATCACTACAGACATGTGGACTTCTAATCAAAAGAAAGGATTCGTGGCCATCACCGTGCATTTCATAGATGAAGTTTGGAAACTTCAAAGTTGAATTATGAGGTACTTTGATCTTGCATAAATTAATTTATTTATTTTAATGTACTATTTAAAATTATTATTGTCGTAATTATGTCGTTTTTATTTTAAATATAAGTTCATATATGTGTCGTGTCCACACACGACTGAGGCACCGAATATATCGCTGATGGACTACTTATTGGATTGGAATATCGATTGTAAGTTGTCTACTTTGACTGCTAATAATTGTACTACAAATGATGCCATGATCAACATTCTTTTAGATAAGTTTTCTAGTAGTTTGCATTTGTTAATTGGTGAATTTTTCCGTATGCATTGTTGTGAGCACATATTGAACTTGATAGTTAAAGATGGTTTGGAGATCATTAACTCAAGTGTTGAGAAAATTCGTGACAAAGTTGCATATTGGACAGCAACTCCAAAAAGAGAAGAAAATTTTGAGAATTTTGCATGTCAGTTGAAATTCTCTTGCTCCAAAAAGTTAGTACTTGATTACAAAACTAGGTGGAACTCTACGTACTTAATGCATCATGGTTCTTTATAGTGTAGAGATGTTTTTTTCTCGACCAAAGCAACGTGAGTCACAATATAGATGTTTGCCTAGTGATGAAAATTGGAAATTGGCGAGAGAGATATGTGAAAGGCTGAAGGTATTTTTTGAAGCGACTGAAATAGTTTCTGGGACTAAGCACCCAACATCAAATCGTTATTTTTCTAATATTTATGAGATAAAGTTACCTATTTACGATTTGATGAAATCTCCTTATGAGGAAATCAAAATGATGGCTTCAAGTATGATTAACAAGTTTGAAAAATATTGAAACGAGATTCATGGAATTCTGGCAGTAGCTAGTGTGTTGAATCTAGGGATGGGCCGCTCGGGCTCGTCATTTGACGAGCCTGAGCCCGAGCCCAAGCCGAGCAGGGGCTCAATCCCACGAGTTGGGCCTGCTCGGCTCGTCACGAGCACATGGCCCACGAGCCATTTTATGACGAGCCTGAGCCCGAGCCCAAGCCGAGCAGGGGCTCAATCCCACGAGTTGGGCCTGCTCGGCTCGTCACGAGCACATGGCCCACGAGCCATTTTGACGAGCCCATGAGCTCGGCTCATGGGCTTGTCAAAAAATATGAATTGTTTTTTAAAAAAAAGGTTCAAAATGTGCAAATTTACCAAAAGAAAAATTAAAAAAATAAAAAAAATCACGAGCTCACGAGCGGCTCGTGAGGTCACAAGCTCGTGGGCTGAGCCCGAACAACGAGCCGAGCTCATCTTCCACGAGCCCGAGCCGAGTTCATGGGTTAAAGGGCTGAGCTGAGCCATTGCCATCACTAGTTGAATCCAAGATTTAAAATGAAGTTGGTTGAATATTATTTTCCAATGATTTATGAAAATGAAGTTTCAAATCTTGAGATTGAAAAGATTAGAAAATTTTGTCAGAAGTTACTAAATGAGTACAAAATAAGACATGGATCAAGTGAGAACGTGACTCAATCTTCGACCCAAATTGAGGCATCTACTTCTGTAAGCAAAAAAGATCAGTTGCCACAATTTGATTTATTTGTTTGTAATATCACTAGTACTGATAGTATGAAGTCAGAGCTCGATATTTTATTGGAAGAGCCTCTATTACCTGTATCGAATGATTTTGACATATTGGCAGAGTGGAATGCAAATTCAACAAAATATCATTCTTTGCAAAAAGTTGCAAGAGATATTTTAGTTATCCTAGTATCTATAGTAGCGTCAAAGTCAGCATTCAGTACCAATGGTAGATTTGTTAGTCCACACAGACATAGACTTTAGAGGCTTTGATGTGTGCTAGAGATTGATTGTGGGCTGGCATTCATGGTACGAGAAACACAATTACCTGTGTTTTTCATAATTATTTTTGTTATTTCTTTACTGCTAACTAGTTTTATTTATCGTTAAAACATTCATCGCCTACATCGTACTTTGGATGCTATGCACAGTTGAGTGACGCTATATTGAAGATGAGGTAAATTGATTTTTCTTTAAATGGACTTTGAATATAAATAGTTAAATATATCATTTTTCTAACTAATAATCACAGTTACAGTCATCAATTTTTAGGGAGCTTGATATAGACATTCTAGAAGACGATGGCAGCACTTGAAGATCTACAACATGAAGTGTTGTATTATGTGATGTTTGTTACTTTGTTTGCACGCTAAGATGTAATTTATCCTTTTTGCTTTTTATAGGTAATGCAATTGTATAATATGACATAATGAAGTACTTTGGATCTAATCTTTATTTTATTTTTAGGGGTTTTATATTTATTGTATTATAGAACTGTTATAATCAAACATCCATGCTAAACATTAAATTAAAAAAAGGGGGTAATGAACAGGGCAGGGCCCCTACCTGCCCCGCTTTAAGTGGGTAACGAGATGGGAAATCACCCGTGGGGTTGGAAGCGGAAAAAGGCCGACCTGCCCGTTGTCATCCCTAATCCATTCTCAATCTCTACTTACGGTATTTAGTCCTGTGATTGATATATGTATATATCCACATAATAATGCTTTATATTATTATCCAGAAGATCCTTATTTGATTTAAATAACATAAAATACTTAATTTAAAATATTAAAAAGTGAAAACACAAAATCATTTGACATTTAGAGAAATCCATACCTATTCTTTAAATTCATTGTGTACTTGAGCTATCTATAGCTGAAAATTCTTACGAACAAATCTTGAACGCGCTAAAAAAGATGTTCTTCCCTTTTCTTTCATTTTCCTTCCTTTTTCTTTCTTCTCACTTCCCTTCATTTTTCGTGTTCTCTCTCTCTCTCTCTCTCTCTCTCTCTCTCTCTCTCTCTCCTCTTCTCTCTTTTTTTCTTTTATCTTTCTTCTCTTCTCTATATATAATAATTAAATAGTTGTGATAACGATAATAATCTATCTAGAAATTTTAATTAGAATTTAAATTGAACTTTTATCAAACAACTTTATTAAAGAAAATTCTAACTTCATGAGAATAAGATTCTAGTATAAATTTGTTAAAAATATAAATTTATCTAAATACTTTTATATCAAATAATCCGATAATAATTCAATATATATCCAAATATTAAATTCTAATTTTGTTAAAACTCTTATTTTCAAGGTATGAATATGTTAAAATTCTAAAATTATCTAAACACCTTTAGACCAAATAATCCGATAATTATTTAATAGATATCCAAATATTAAATTGTAATTTTGTTAAAACTCGTATTTTCCAATATTAGGATTATTAGCACAAAGTCCCTATAAAATGTTAAAGTTGCTAAGTAGCCATAAAATCTCAAAACTTGCATTTATGCCTCATAATATATATTGTACATATTTTTTGGGTATTACCAAGCTAAGTCCACTGTAGCTTTATTTAAAAGTACTTCCAAAGTAGGAAATTCTTTTAGCAGTTAGTTTTCAAACAAAAATTAAAACAGCTTCCTCAAGAAACTCTCTAACGGGAAGCAAAATTAAAAGTTACGTCAACCATGCCCTCAATTTCTTTCAATGTGATTTTTCACTTTATTAGAAAATTTTATTCATGATAACTATGCATTGACTTCAAATGGATAAGAGAGTTGTTGATCAGCTAAATAGAGATATGGTGAATAGGCTTGGTCAGTTTGTTTGTGTTACTGTGCATTTCAAGTTCTTTGGTCCATTGGGAATTTTCTTGTTATTTCAATAATTGTTTTGTTTGGTTTTGATTTGTAATTTTGATTGAGAGAAAACAAGTACTATATTCTCATTTGATACATAGAATCCTCCAATTTGAAATTGCTATAATCAAGATAAATCATGTGCAACCTTAAGACCCACCAAGTCTACGTGGCATAGAAAGTAGCAAGTTGATTTGAAGTCGAGGCACAATCCTAAATAAACATTGATTTTCAGCTCGCACCGTCATCCTCCCCCAAGAGAGTTGCTAAGGTGAAAAAGCTCAAGCCGTGCAATGAGTAACCGAATTGACAACATCAATAAATGTACATACAATAGTCCAATACCAATTAGTTAGCATAACACTTGATGCTAAGATAAAGAATTTTGCTACTTCGCCCTAATGGTTGACATTCTCTCACATGCCGTGGATCCCACGTGAATAAAAAAGTCCAAAAAAAGTGAGGCCCCTGCCATTGTGAGAGTCGGTCATCCTCTCTGTCAAAAAAATTCAGACACTGTAGCGGAATTGTAATATTAATAGGTTGCTCCAATTTCAAGAAATTCGAGAGGTGTGCTAGTGTCAATCCAAGCAATGGAGGCCATGCTAGCAAGAGAATTCCAAGTTTGAGACAGAGCATGAATTTGATTATAAGCCGTTGAATTATAATGATATAAACGAGTGATAGATAATTGAGTAATAATTATGAGTCCTACGAAATATTAGATAAAATTAATGTTTGAGTTTGACTATTAAATCATAAGACTAATAAAAATTTTGAAGCGTTGAATGAAATAATTAGACATTAGGTAATTGTAGACTACACGATTTCTTGAGTTGTTCAGCTAATTTCAATTTTATTTCCCTCCTTTGAAATAGTCATATCTTTACAAGATTTTGAAACTCATGATTATTTTCTACCAGTCTACTTTGTATTTCTTTGTTTCTTCAATTTCATTCTGATCATGCCTTTTTTTACTATTATTATGATTCTGTACTTATCCTGGTAATTCAAATTTTGTCACTTTGATTCAGTTCAAATAAACTTATGCCCTTATTAATAAGCATATTTCCGAATAAATTTAGATTTGACTGCATGAACTTATTATATTTACAATGTTCTTCGCTCCCCCATTAGCAGCTTCTTGCCTTGCTGCACTTAAATAAACGTTTGTACACAAGAAGAGTGAGGAGCCCTTTATTCAATGGTCGAAATCTTGAGACACCATTTAAAGCATTTCTACAAGGAGATATCGAAAGGGCAAAAAATGAATAATTGACAGGACAATCTTGTTTCCATGTCCTCCTTTAAATCACAAACAGGAAATACCCAGGAAAAAGAACGAGAACAAATAAAATAAGGAAATACGAATGAGCAGGAGCATTTTCAGATATCTGATGATGTGAGTCTTTCATAATGCGGTCTATATATTTTTGAATTATCTATCTTCAAGCACGTATTTTTTAGAAGCATTTCCTGTGAACAATCGACGGCCCAGACTCGTCGTACTCTGCCTTTGCTATCCACATCTGCACCCAAAGAAACAATAAGGATCTCTCCTTAGAAATTTTTGAAGTTCTTGGATAGTAATGGATAGTTTCACCGAAATGAAAAAAACAAAAGATAAAAAAAATCTTGTTAATCGTACGCAAACATGTTTTAATAACAAACTTAATCAAACACAGAACAGGACATAAAGATTTATTTGATCAGAAATTACCAAGAACACGCATGACTGAATTGGTTAATTGGAGAATGCTGTAATCTAAGGGAAACATACCTGCTGGAATGTACTGAGAGAGGCCAGAATGGAACCTCCAATCCACACACTGTACTTCCTCTCAGGTGGAGCAACCACCTTGATCTTCATGCTGCTTGGAGCTAATGCCGTAATCTCCTTGCTCATCCTATCAGCAATTCCCGTGAACATCGTCGAACCACCACTGAGGACAATGTTACCATATAAATCCTTTCTAATATCAACATCACACTTCATGAGAGAATTGTAAGTGGTTTCGTGTATTCCAGCAGATTCCATCCCAATCATCGATGGCTGGAAGAGGACTTCTGGGCAACGAAATCGCTCAGCACCAATAGTGATTACCTGTCCATCAGGTAGTTCATAGTTCTTCTCCACAGATGAGCTTGTCTTCATTGTTTCCAATTCTTGTTCGTAATCAAGAGCAATGTAGGCAAGCTTCTCTTTTATGTCCCTTACTATTTCACGCTCGGCTGATGTGGTGAAAGAGTATCCTCTCTCAGTCAGTATTTTCATGAGGTTATCTGTGAGGTCACGACCAGCCAGATCTAGACGCAGGATGGCATGGGGAAGGGCATAACCTTCATAGATAGGTACTGTATGGCTTACACCATCCCCAGAGTCAAGAACAATTCCTAACAATTACGACAAGAAATTTAAATTAACGCAAATCGAGTTAAGTTCAGCAGATAAAAGAGATGTTTTTTTAGGCTTTAATTAGTATAGAAGTTGTTGGGAAATCAGTGTGTTATATAAACAGAATGTTTCATTTGTAGGCTTCTGAGTCTTTAAACTGATTGCAGGTGATAGCAAATATAATAATTAAAGATCCAGTAAATAATAAGAAATTCAACAATAAATCCTTAGTAACTTCCCTAAGAATATGTTTATTACACAATAGTAGATAGGACTTGATAGTAAAATGGACAAACAGAATGAGCGATTTGTTTCGCACATGGAATTAGAGTAGTGAAGTTCATAAATTACCAACAATACAAAAACATGGCAGTCCACTAGGTGCTCAAAGTGCATATTCAATTAGACACATTTTTCCAATGAGGCATTTTCAAGGGGAAGGGATGAACTTCTGAATGATTAGGTTGAAAGGCATTATTATGCAATTGGAAAATGACTTTTGCCATTTGACTGTAATTTAGTCGCTGTTAGCATGTGTTAGTACTGTTGACTAGGTTGAACTCAACCATATTCAGGAACCAAAAAGGTAACATCTTCTCATCGTACTGTCTAGTCTTATCCACTATTGCATACCAAGCATGTCGGTGTGTGCTTAATATGCACGCTGAAAACAGAACGGAATACATCGGTGCCCAGAGAATTGATCCAATTGACAATTTATTCTCATCAAAAAAGAAGTGCATGGAATGCATCGGTGTCCAGAGAATTGATTCCATTTCCTTACCAGTTGTGCGACCACTGGCATATAGGGAAAGAACGGCCTGGATGGCAACATACATGGCAGGGGCATTAAAGGTCTCGAACATGATTTGAGTCATTTTTTCACGATTAGCCTTGGGATTGAGAGGAGCTTCTGTCAAGAGAATTGGATGCTCTTCTGGAGCCACACGAAGTTCGTTGTAGAATGTATGATGCCAAATTTTCTCCATATCATCCCAATTGCTGACAATTCCATGCTCAATTGGGTACTTCAATGTCAAAATACCTCTCTTCGATTGAGCCTCGTCTCCAACATAGGCATCCTTTTGGCCCATGCCAACCATTACACCAGTGTGTCGAGGACGTCCCACAATGCTGGGGAAGACGGCTCTTGGAGCATCATCTCCAGCAAATCCAGCCTGAAAATTTTGAGATCAAATAATAATAACCAACTACTGCAAAATTCTATTGCATTTCATGAAGGATCCAAGCACCCAATGAATTCATTATTGCAATTATCCGAATAACACTGTTAGGCGGTTACCTTAACCATTCCTGTTCCATTGTCACACACGAGAGGCTGAATATCCTCACTTTCCGCCATCTCTTAAAGCACTCTATTGGGGAAAAAATATGTTAATTGAGGAGAAAGTTAATTCATAATCATAAACATGAAACTCTGCATCCAGTTACACACCAGGTGCAAGAGTGTAGATCAACATTTTGTAAAAATTGATCAGATCTAAATAGTAGCACCAAATGATGACTTCTCAGATGAAACATTTAGCAAAATTTTATTCTCAAACTCAATTAATGTATTTTAGCACCAAACCAAATATATATCAGGACTAATTGTATGAATGACAAACCTTGACAATGGAAAATCCATCTGAAAAAGCATATATGCAAAACTAACTCTTTATTTTTTCCGATTAATAAAGAGCATGGCTAAATTTTGATAATGGTATACTTAAAAAGAAATGATACATAAATTTCAGAAAATAGGATGGACAGATCAAATATGGCATCGCATTATTTGGAGGATACAGCTAGCTGGCTGGCTTTTGCATTAGTTTCTGCTCTGAGGACAAATGCACATATAAAGAACCAAATTGAAAAAATATGGGAAAATTGCAGCAGCGGTATCTAACCTTTTCTTTTTTGCAGATTTTACCCTAATATTTATTTTATACCAACGAAGGTCTTTAATCTTTCATAAATATGCACCCGAGGTTCATCTGAATGGAAACCGTCCAAAACACTTTCAATTGATCAGGAAAAATCCTTGAACTATCTGCTACTGTGACGATTTTATTGGATGTTGATACATTTTTGAACGATTTTATTGGATAGTGATACATTTTTGGACTATTTTATTAAATGTGGATTCCTTAATTTTTTCGATCAACTGACAGTGTTTTAAACGGTTTATGTCCTATAGACCTCAAGTGCATATTTATAAAATATTAGAATCTCGTTGGCACAAAATAAAAATTAGGGTAAAATTTACAAAAAATGAAAAGGTTAGGAATTGCTGCTGTAATTTTTTCAAAAAAATATAGGAATAATTATGGTCAGTTTTCCAACCTTTTTAACGTGAGGTGATTATGAATTTTCAGTCTTTTAAAATAAAGTTTTGTATCTTTAAATTATTTTAAAGTAAAGTTTTGTATTCTTATTTTAATAGCACACGGGTTTTGACTCAATTTAAAAGAAAACGTTTTATGGTCTAATGATTTCTTCTTATAGTCACGTAAAAGTCGGTTTGTGATTTCATCATTCTGATTGTTGATTCTGACCGTAAATCTAAATTTATAAGTTTACGCTTTCTCTTTAAAATACGATCAAAAGATTTCACCCCTTTTTTAGAAAGGAGACTCAAACTCAATCTCATCAACCTGAAAAGATTTCGCTCTTAGCACTTGAATATCAAATCGTGACCCTCAAAGAGTTAAATTCGTTGAGATATGCATAATATAGTTTTTCAAATGACATTTTCCTATTTATTGAAAAGTAGAATCATGCTCTACATGACGATTTCAAAATAGAACTCTTCGATTTAAATTCGTCTGTTTATGTGATTTGGTGACAAAATCATTTTTCAAATTGAATTGAAAAAAAAAATGAAGTACATTTTCTATTAATCTTGAAACTCATGACGTGATAGAAAGTATTTCAATCATTTGTTGACTACATGGATTGATATAACTTTGTTAAATAAGGTATGAAACTTCATTCAAAAAGAAAAATAGTCAAAAAATTTAATAACATTTTTTTTTTCACGTCTTCATCAAGAAAAGAAATTCACTTCACCAAATGATGAATAATTTATCCCATTTTAGTGCTATTTGAGTCAATTCTCCTTGATAAGATTCTAACGATTCCATAAAGTCCAATAAATCCCAAAGGCCCATTTCTATCTATAAACTATAAAGCCCAAATACCTTTACTGAACCCAACTATAAACAAAGGCCCACCCATTTTCTCTCCGTTGAGTTTGCCGAGTTGACTCACTTCCTTGACTCTAGGGTCTTCCTCTCAATCCAATCCACCATTAGCGAAGGGAAAGGTAATTCAGAAAAGGAGAGAATTGAAAATTTGATTATAATTTCTTCCTTCTTCATGAATGAATTGGAGAAATGAATAGGGCTACAAGAGCATCAGCGATAATCAATTCTCAGCACATTCCTTTTAAGCTTAAAGCGTCTCTCTTCCATTCCACACCCATCGTGGAGCGCAGAAGACGCACCCATTGGGATTCCGTTAGTATTCTCTCCCCGTCAAACAACAAACATGAACTTTATATATATTGCAGTTTTACATACATGTTTGTTTATTATATGGTTGTGTATGGGGTGATGTGTTGTTGTGTTGAATGGATTTTGCGGAATATGAAAATGGGCTGTATATTTTTAAAGATTTCACCTTCATGGTTCAAAAAAAAAAATTATTAATTAGAGACCCTCCTATGTTTTCTTTATACGAAGAGAAAATAAATGATTTTTTTGGTTTAATTGTCTCTTGTTGCTGATGGGAAAAGGGAAGAACGTGTTTATTTTTACGGGGGAGTTGGAGTATGATCACTGGCTTCTTTGTTGGGCATGGTTTTTTTGGGGATTAGAATGGAATATGTTGTCAAGTTAATTAAAGTTCATAGCATTGACTGGATTGTTTTGAAACATGAATATGGATAATCAATGGATATCATAATTATCATAGTAATAATGGTAATGATTCGAGCTTTCTGTGGAAAAACTACTTTGTTCCAACTCTGATGTTTAAATAATGTTTTAAACTGAGAGTAAATCCAGATTTTCTTAAAAAGATTGTCCTGAGTACTTTGTTGGTGCACGGGAACAACTAAATAGTTAAATGCATTGACGTTGATGCATGAGATTACCACTTGAGCCTTAATCGCTATTTCTCTAAGGAACCAAATTGGGTTAGATGTGCAATTGAACAATTTTCATTTTCTTTGTCGTGCAGGGAGGAGGAGGTGCTTTCAGGGATCCACCAAGAGTGTGTTTTACTTTCTCTTCTTTTAATTATGCTTTTATCCCGGAAAAAGAGAGAGAATATTATCATGATGTGAAGTACCTATGATTTCATTTTGAAGAGATAAGTGTAAAACTTGTTTCTAGTTTTGGTTGTCCTACAAAGATTGGTTGCACTCTTGATAACTTGATAGCAAGTAATTTATTTGGTCTAGGATATCAAAAAATGTTGCCACTGAAGTGGAGAATGATCATTGGTAAGGTTATGAAAAGAGAAGGAAAAGAAGCAGGTGCTCCAATACATTGATTGTGAAGATTAAAGAAATAATTGTGCAAGATGCATCTACATTTGTAATACATTAGCTTCCGTCTTATAAGGGCTCTAGTGGCTTCTTGTTATACATTTAGTATATATGCAATAATCTTGTTTCAGGTTCCCTTATCACATTCCATTATTTCTTAAATTGTCAAATGCCAGTTTCTTAGATAGAGGCTCGATGCTTTGTATATTTCTTAGTCATGGCATGGCACTCCTTAATCCATATTCATGGCAATGTGATAACAGTGTATTCTATGTAGTTGCTGAAAGGAGATAATAGTGGGTTTTAATATCTATTGTTCATTGATTTCCCATGCATAGCAGATGCTACGGGTGGATATCCTGAGAAGCCCATTTTCTTTTATGCCTTCTTGAGGAAACTTCCACCATTAAACAGGATAATAGTGTAAAAGATGTACATGCAGGCTCTCGTTAGACCTGCAAAAGGGTTTTGTATGGTTGATGCATACCTAAAACTTTTTATTGATGATTTTTGTTGGTTTCATGAACATATTGTAATTTTCTTCTCCACGTGTTTCCCTTCCACTGGTGGGCAACGGAATCTTATGCTGCAATAAAGCTAATGACCATAAAATTTTGCATGATTTGACAACGTGCCTTACACTAATATTTGTTTTCTTTCATTGATGGGCAATGAAACCTTATGCTGCTTGCAACATTTATCTGCAGAGGTTTAACCAGTATTCAAAAAGGTTCAGGAAACAAACCTTGTTGCGCAATGTCAGTGAATTTGCAGAGCACCTATTTCAGGTTATTATATCAGTTGAACATTTTGTATCTTATTTTTGGTACATTCTTTTCTTTGCTACTCAAGGTACTGTGGAGGGATGGTGCTAATGGATTTTGCAGAAAATATGAGTAGGAGTATTATTATGTAATTCCAAATATATAAGATGTTCCTATCAATCTTGGTTTAACAGTTGCTTTTTTATGACTACATTTTCAATTCAACATTTTGCCTTATGAATGTAAAGGGGAAGCACTATAAATAATGACTAAGACCACCAATATAGAAATCTCTATCGCAAGTGTTCTAAATTTCAGAACTATCTTGCTGAATTGTGATACACCATTACGGATGTAATACTTTCTTGTAGCTCTACATATCAACTAGTTCCATGAGGAATGGAATAGGGCAGGGAAAGTGAAATTGTGTTGCCATTTTCCACATGGCCCTCCTTTTTCGTCTCCCAAATCTTGAAGAGGTTGGAGAAAGTGAAAGACAGGAAAGGCCAGATTTTTCCAAATAGAATATGTTCAAGGCATACTTATTATGGTTGTTGAATAACCAAATGTTGCTTATCCAAATACCAAAGATCTTTAGTTTTACCTTGTTAGTGATTCTAATCAAGTATTTTGGTTGTACTATCCGTCTTATTATGTGTCAGAGTTTAAGTTTACATCAGTCTTTGAAGCCTTGTTGATGATCAATCTGGCTCTTCCACTTTGCTACTTTTAATACTCTTTTTACTTTTTGTTTCGAACTGCTCATAACCTTTCTTATGTTCATATTCTACCAGAGCTGGCAGTCTGACAGTGATGAGGATGATCAATCTTCAAGTCCAGGACATTCATGGTTCAGACCTCATTTCAGGGATGACAGATTCAAAAGAGGCAATTCGAGAAATAGAGGACCACGAGCCTGGAGAAGTAAGTATTCTAGTTGTTGTATGATTAAGTCAGTATAGATCTGAGATTTTCACATTTCTTCTATCTGTAGTAGAAAACCCTTTTTCATTTTTAACCCTTTTTCATTTTTATCTTTTTTTGGTGGCCTTTGGAGGAGGATTGTAGTTAAGGCCAATTTGGTAAAACCAGTCAAGATATTATTGGTATATTTGGTAGGGAGAATTACATAGTACTTGACAATATTAAGGAAGAAAAAAGAAATTTATTTGTTATATTGCTCAGTAAATATGCACTATGGGCTTACTGCTGCCTCTCTTTTCTCAGACATTGTTAAATTATTTTTCAACCCCTTTAGAGCTTGTGAATTTTGTCCTTGAAGTAGTTCTTGAAATATTTAATCTTTTCAGGACATTTTGAGTTCGCCGAAGATGAGGATGTTGAATTTGAGACCTTTTTTCGTTCTACATTCGGTGGAAACCAATACTTCTATTGGTCTCAAGAACCAGGATACAGGAACTCATCTAGCTACTCTAGTTACTATAGGTCTTCTAGCGATTGGAGGCATCGGTTTCACGAGGAATACGATTCTGATTCCTCTACAGAGTCCGAGAGATCAGAGGCAAATATGACTTCTGATAGGCTGGCACTCGGGTTGAATGCATCGGGTCCTTTAAACCTGGATGATGTTAAAAATGCGTAAGTTCTTATATTCCTTAATGTGAAATTTTTCTTGAGAAAATTGCACCATTGGTCTCAACCACTAACCTCAATAGTTGGTCCCCAACCTTTAAAAAGAGGAAAGTTGGACGAAAACGTTTCATATAGTTGCTTAATCATTCCCCAATGATGGATACTGTACAAGTCATCATTATGAAGCTTGATTTCTCTTCCCAACGAGGAGTAGTGCCGCAAAGCAGGATTCCATGAGGAGTACATATCATTTTGACGGGTCTCTGTCATTGAGGACAAATTTTCCAACAATAATGCATCATTTGGGACCAACTTGCTAATGGGACAATATGTTGGGGACCAATAGCGCGATTTTCCCATATTCATATCCCAGGGAAGAGTGGAAGTTTTTCTTTGGTTTTATTAGACTGCTTTACAATATTCCATTTTCAGATATCGAGCATGTGCACTAAAATGGCATCCAGATCGCCACCAGGGTTCTTCCAAGGTATATCGTTCATTTTTCTATAGCTATTCTGTCTTATCCTAATGATGCTTCACTTTTCGGC
>NC_036253.1:662730-729215 GCF_002742605.1 Olea europaea var. sylvestris | reverse complement strand
TTTGACAACGTGCCTTACACTAATATTTGTTTTCTTTCATTGATGGGCAATGAAACCTTATGCTGCTTGCAACATTTATCTGCAGAGGTTTAACCAGTATTCAAAAAGGTTCAGGAAACAAACCTTGTTGCGCAATGTCAGTGAATTTGCAGAGCACCTATTTCAGGTTATTATATCAGTTGAACATTTTGTATCTTATTTTTGGTACATTCTTTTCTTTGCTACTCAAGGTACTGTGGAGGGATGGTGCTAATGGATTTTGCAGAAAATATGAGTAGGAGTATTATTATGTAATTCCAAATATATAAGATGTTCCTATCAATCTTGGTTTAACAGTTGCTTTTTTATGAC
This sequence comes from Olea europaea var. sylvestris, assembly GCF_002742605.1. Lineage (NCBI taxonomy): Eukaryota > Viridiplantae > Streptophyta > Magnoliopsida > Lamiales > Oleaceae > Olea > Olea europaea. The sequence goes on along the minus strand of NC_036253.1, from coordinate 728,864 downwards.
TACATTTTCAATTCAACATTTTGCCTTATGAATGTAAAGGGGAAGCACTATAAATAATGACTAAGACCACCAATATAGAAATCTCTATCGCAAGTGTTCTAAATTTCAGAACTATCTTGCTGAATTGTGATACACCATTACGGATGTAATACTTTCTTGTAGCTCTACATATCAACTAGTTCCATGAGGAATGGAATAGGGCAGGGAAAGTGAAATTGTGTTGCCATTTTCCACATGGCCCTCCTTTTTCATCTCCCAAATCTTGAAGAGGTTGGAGAAAGTGAAAGACAGGAAAGGCCAGATTTTTCCAAATAGAATATGTTCAAGGCATACTTATTATGGTTGTTGAATAACCAAATGTTGCTTATCCAAATACCAAAGATCTTTAGTTTTACCTTGTTAGTGATTCTAATCAAGTATTTTGGTTGTACTATCCGTCTTATTATGTGTCAGAGTTTAAGTTTACATCAGTCTTTGAAGCCTTGTTGATGATCAATCTGGCTCTTCCACTTTGCTACTTTTAATACTCTTTTTACTTTTTGTTTCGAACTGCTCATAACCTTTCTTATGTTCATATTCTACCAGAGCTGGCAGTCTGACAGTGATGAGGATGATCAATCTTCAAGTCCAGGACATTCATGGTTCAGACCTCATTTCAGGGATGACAGATTCAAAAGAGGCAATTCGAGAAATAGAGGACCACGAGCCTGGAGAAGTAAGTATTCTAGTTGTTGTATGATTAAGTCAGTATAGATCTGAGATTTTCACATTTCTTCTATCTGTAGTAGAAAACCCTTTTTCATTTTTAACCCTTTTTCATTTTTATCTTTTTTTGGTGGCCTTTGGAGGAGGATTGTAGTTAAGGCCAATTTGGTAAAACCAGTCAAGATATTATTGGTATATTTGGTAGGGAGAATTACATAGTACTTGACAATATTAAGGAAGAAAAAAGAAATTTATTTGTTATATTGCTCAGTAAATATGCACTATGGGCTTACTGCTGCCTCTCTTTTCTCAGACATTGTTAAATTATTTTTCAACCCCTTTAGAGCTTGTGAATTTTGTCCTTGAAGTAGTTCTTGAAATATTTAATCTTTTCAGGACATTTTGAGTTCGCCGAAGATGAGGATGTTGAATTTGAGACCTTTTTTCGTTCTACATTCGGTGGAAACCAATACTTCTATTGGTCTCAAGAACCAGGATACAGGAACTCATCTAGCTACTCTAGTTACTATAGGTCTTCTAGCGATTGGAGGCATCGGTTTCACGAGGAATACGATTCTGATTCCTCTACAGAGTCCGAGAGATCAGAGGCAAATATGACTTCTGATAGGCTGGCACTCGGGTTGAATGCATCGGGTCCTTTAAACCTGGATGATGTTAAAAATGCGTAAGTTCTTATATTCCTTAATGTGAAATTTTTCTTGAGAAAATTGCACCATTGGTCTCAACCACTAACCTCAATAGTTGGTCCCCAACCTTTAAAAAGAGGAAAGTTGGACGAAAACGTTTCATATAGTTGCTTAATCATTCCCCAATGATGGATACTGTACAAGTCATCATTATGAAGCTTGATTTCTCTTCCCAACGAGGAGTAGTGCCGCAAAGCAGGATTCCATGAGGAGTACATATCATTTTGACGGGTCTCTGTCATTGAGGACAAATTTTCCAACAATAATGCATCATTTAGGACCAACTTGCTAATGGGACAATATGTTGGGGACCAATAGTGCGATTTTCCCATATTCATATTCCGGGGAAGAGAGGAAGTTTTTCTTTGGTTTTATTAGACTGCTTTACAATATTCCATTTTCAGATATCGAGCGTGTGCACTAAAATGGCATCCAGATCGCCACCAGGGTTCTTCCAAGGTATATCGTTCATTTTTCTATAGCTATTCTGTCTTATCCTAATGATGCTTCACTTTTCGGCGTTTATTTGATTGTCACTTTTGATGCTTGTGATTACAATTTCTACATGTAAGCTTATAACTCAGAATTCAGCAACAAGTTTGTGAATTACACAGGTTGTTGCAGAAGAAAAATTCAAGATCTGCAGTGCGGCATATCAATCTTTATGCGATAAGTTCGCTCTAAATTAGGGGTTGACTGGAGCACATTGATATGAACCCTATATCCTATGTCACCTTTCAGATTCAATTTAATCCTATGCACAATTCTATCTAGGATTTTGTTATAGGAAGTATCACGAATAACAATTACCTGTGATGGCAAAACCATCTTATTATCATCATATCATATTTACTAATATTTAGTGCTATTATATCTTTCTAATGAATAATACCATTATGGTGATGATGTATATTACTTGAAAATGAGCTACAAGATACTTAGAACTTATTTACACTGTAGATTCTTGTGTGTGTATGTGGATATCTGTCATTATAATTCTTGTGTGTTTTTCAAGAAGATAATTTAGTGATCCTCTAACCAGGGTCGGTTATGTGATTGTCGGGATCCGAGGCGAAGTCCAAAAATTAGGCTTCCAAAATCAATGTAAATGAAAAATTCAACAGTGTATTATACAATATATTGCCAGCTTAAAACTTAACATTAAAACAACAAATAAACATCTCGATCATCTCACAATTAATGGAAAAAATATATTTTCCTTTCTCTACTTTTTTTTAAAAAAACAAAAACAAGAACTTTTGGATCAAAATAGGCTCCCTATGGGCTTGAAGCACATGCCTCATTTGCCTCAAATGAGAGTCTGAATATTGATGTCCCTTCTTAAGTTATACGAACAAATTGAGAAAATGGTCCTTTTCTGGTTGCAGAATGTTTATTTTGTTTTGTTTTACACTTTCAATTTTTAATTTAAATAGCATAAATGGGTGTACTATAATATCTCCCTCTGCATCACGAAAATCCTTGGCTTGTCGGGAGACCGCTCTCAACCTTGCCATCCCTATTGTCAACTAATATTATTCTTAATTATTTGTTTTCCATTTGAATTAGATGAATTTTGAAAGTAATATATTCAATTTAAAGTATCAAACTCGTCGTGATAATTAAATAATCCAAAAATAAGTTCTCAATAAATCCAAATTTGCAATTGGACATAAATATATCTAAATATTTTGAATAACAAGAACTCAAGGATTCTCGATCCTTGCAAGAGGTTGTCTTTCAATTTTCGTACCATTTAGCTTTTTTCCACGTAAATGCATCTTGAATCTTTTTTAAAAAGTATATAATAATGGCATGACATATGCATTGAGACAATTGAGATATCATTTTGCAAAATGTAAAAAAAAGACCTATTACTCCATAAGTCAGGCTCTGTTTGGTAGTGTCTTTTCGCCTCCAAAAATTGATTTTTTAATTATTATTTTATTATTTCAAAATCGTTATTTTTGACTTCTTCACTTACATGTGGTCCTCACTTTTCTCCACAACGATCAAAAAATCAATTCTCAAAATTACTATAAAACGGGCCCTCAATAAAACTCATAAAATCAAAACTTGCTAATAAATTTTTTTAAGCATTTTCACAAAAAGTGAGAAAACCAATAAAAAGTTGAATCATATAGGTTACTTAAATACTGAGTGATGTTTAAAGCTATCCAAAGTCTTACCTCTATCCATGTATTTAATTGATCATATTATTTCATAGCACATCAAATATTACACGAACGAATGATCTTCTCCTATAGTAGGGTTGGCAATGGTTCGATTTCGCTTCGATTTGACCAAAATCGTCATCGAACCATCAAGTTTTTTGTCATACCATAACTGCGTCATAATCACATAAATCGCTTCGGTTCATATCTCGATTCGGTTCGATTAATTACCACGAAAATAAATTATTTTTTATAGGTCCATCCGTCAAATTGATATAAAATAATTTATGAAAAGAGAGTCAATGAAAATAAAAACACAATATTCCAAAAGAAAATGCAAACATTATCCCAAATTCCAATTGCAAAATACAAATTTAACAAACAATATTTTAAATATAACAATACTACATTTTTCTTTCATTCTTGATTCATGTGAATTGTAGTTACTTGATTCATGTCCAATAATTCAAAAGTTTCAACCTTAACTCATATTCAATCTTCATTATTCCACACAACTCTTACTAGCATAGTTCAGCACTCCAGATTGATTCATGTATAGTAAATAAGAAATGTAAGTAGAGAATACAACGATATTACATAATCCAGAATGATTTTAATTAAGATTTAAATAAAAAAAATTGTACCTTTTCGTCAACTTTTTCGTCACTAAACATTGTCATCCCTAACAAAAGAATGATTTTTTTAAAGCGGATAATCGGTTCGGTTTCGATTCGACGGCATAAATATCATACCCGCACAGCTACGAATCGGTTCATTAAAATCAAATACCATATCCGCCCCATTACACCATTGGTTCGATTTTTTTCACCCCATTCGATTCGATTAACCGCAATTTTCGATTTTAATGGTTTAAATTATCATCCCTATACGACAGAGGGCGGCCTTCTTCTTTTGGGCCATGGCTAAATGAATTTCAAAAATAGAAAATAAAATTCACTTGACGAGATTACCCCTGACCATGTCCATACACGCTCTACACTATTGACTATTGTACACCAGAAAAAGAATAAATAATAAATAAATAAATTCGCTCCATTTTGTCAATAATTTCAGCATTTTCTCCATTTGAAGCACTCTTCCATTCCAAATTCCTATTTCAATGGCTTGTTCAATTTCGCCAGTAATCTCTCCTATACAACATTCACACTCTTCTAAGTTTTTTCTGCCTATATTGTTTCTCGGAAATGGAAAAATTAATAATAAGAAAATAACGATAAGAGCAATGGTTCAGCAGGCAGTTCAAGGGTCTTCAGCTGCTTATGCAAAGGAAATGGAAAGACTATCTACTAAAGAGTCTCTGCTTCTCGCTGTAAAGTTCCTTTTGAGTTTTATTTTGTCAATAATCATATTTCACCATTTTTTTAGTTTTTCAATAGAGTAGGTCGTTGTACTGGATTTTTTTTTTGCCGGTGCCAAATTCCTGGTTCATGCTTATATTTTGTGCATATTATTATTTTGAAATTGATATTTGTCATTTTGTTTGTCCATGTTTGATTATGGTCTGATTTCTTCAAGTTCTAAATTGAAGTAAAAATTTGTTTGTTTTATTTTGTGGTAAAAGAATTCCTGAGGTTGTAGCTTGAAGTTTCTTTCTTTTTTCCTTTCAAAATATATTCACGTTAATGTGTTTGTATATGAGATTGCAGCTTATAAAACTTGTAGCTTCATGTTACAGTACTATTTGCTATCTTTTTATTGTTAATATTTCTTTCTGAATCTCTATGATTTACTCATGTATTACGAATTTGCATCTTCGACTCTTCAGCATCAGAGGTCATATGCATGTACACGTGTCTCCCAACCAATGCATTTTACCTGTTGAAGCACAAAGTTAGGGATTTTGCATTGAATTGTTATTTGCCTAAGCCATACTTGTTCATCCCAAGTCCTATATGTACAAAGAGGAAACATATTTGGCTTCACATTTTATAATCGCCTTAATGATTGAGTTCTGAAGTTTGTCACACTAATAATTGTAAATTACATTACTAATGAATAAATGTATTTTTAGTTCAAAGACGCTGGGGGGTTTGATGCTTTAGTCACTGGGAAAATAACAGATATGCAGCGTATCGATGTGAATGAGATGATAGTTAGCCTTGAGCGACTCAATCCAACACCTCGACCAACAACGTAAGGTGTTTAGTCTGTATGTAATATTACACAGGATCGAACTCTATAATTGCAAGATCTTTTACTTTCATTTTCTTTCTTAATATTATCCGGTAGTGTCCACTATATCTTACCAAACGTACGATCAGTGGATAATAGCTTACCCAATAAGGCAACTATTTTGTGTTTCTGGCTGTTCAGGTCTCCTTATCTGGATGGCAGATGGAATTTCAAGTGGTTTGGATCAGGAAGCCCTGGGCTCTTTGCTGCTCGGTTTGCGTTTGAGTAAGTGTTATTAAGAATTAATTGGTTAGTGGCCACAAACTAACATGAATAACAAATCTTTTCTTTTTTTATTCCATAAGGTGCCTACTGATTATTTCATATGTCTTTTTATAAATACTGGAGCTTATTTCGAAGAATGTTCAGGGTGATTTTTAGCAAAGATTAAAGACGAAAGATGAAGTAGATAAAGTCAAAGATTAACATAATGACATCTTTGTAGCATTTTACAGCTATGTATCTTGATGAGATGCATGTGAAGTCCTCATCTCATTATAGGATCGTGATTGGCCTATCACACACCGGATCTGATGAAAGAGGACTCCGAAAATAAATATTAGTCTTAACATAATAAACCTTCTATTATCTCCAAAATCTTTAGTTTATCTTTGTGAGAGTGCTCAAAATAATAATTTTGAATTTGGTGAGTTCTATAATCCTACCAGGAATTTGTTCGGGATTTAGTGTTGATAGAAAACTAATGATGTACAAACATCATGTTTTTGCAGGAGGTTTCCTCCTGCATTCGCAAATTTATCGAAATTGGATGTAGTGATCAAGGATGGATATGTTAATATTGAAGCAAATGTTAAATTCTTCAACTCGGTAATATGCTCGTTGCTTTTATGCTGCGATATCTATCTTTATTACACTTTAAAATATAAATTGCTTCCGTGAAAATCAGCCAACAGGTTTGGTTTCACTAGCTAATCGTTTTCATATGACGCTATTTGTACCTCTGAGTGTTTCAGTTGACATATGATGTTCAATTGATGTATGATATCATTTATCCCTGGTGAAATGCAGATAGAAAGCAATGCTATTCTCTCAACCAAGTTATTAGTCGAGGGACCACTTAGAATGAAGGAGGAATATGTTGAAGGAATACTCAAATATCCAAAGATCAATGAAGAAATCATACCTGAACAGCTAAGAAGTGCTTTCGGTCAGGCAGCAGGCACACTAGAGCAACTTCCTGATCCCATTAGGGATGCTGTGGCAACTGGATTCAAGGTCCCTCTTGGTAAGCATATTAGACCACCTGCACTTGCAAGTAAAAATCATATTTGTACCTTCTAGCAGAAAGTTTATATTATAATTACATGCATTGTCTTTTTCTAGCGTTACTGGCTTAATTTCTTTTCCATGTTGCTCAGTCCAGGGTAGGGATCGTGTAAGGGTGTAATTTAAGCATCGAATTTGTGAAATGCCAAGCTTTAACATGCATCGTTTTGGTCAAATATCGTATTGGCTTAAGAGATGGGTACTCGGACTGTTGGACACATCATTCAATGTAGTTACAAAACTAAGCTTTGTATATTATACATAGAAGAAGAATATTTTTCAAGAGAACATATAATGCATGATACAGGGGAATTTACATCTTGTCACTTTTTAATAAATTGTAGCTGTTGCTTAGTCAATGAGACTTGTATCCAGTTTACAAGGTTCAGATATATCTGTATCTTGCTGTATCATGTTATGTCAATATGGGCGCCTCATGTGACCAAAGAGCTGGAATCGCATAGTTTCTTTCTAATATTATGAGGTGACATCATAATCTGAATCTGAGTAGCTCACGATTTCTTGTTTACATTAAACCCTGCAATACTAATGGTTAGAGATTCTGCTAGTAATTATAGTCACTGCCTCGGCTAACGAATCATTATTGAGTGTTTTTACTTCTCTTGCCTGCAGGCAAGACCATTTTTTCTTCTTTTGATTGCATCCATCTAGTTATTTCTTCTTTCTTTTACTAGCAATTGAAAACTCGTAGGGATGTTAAATGGGCAGAACCGAGCACTCAACTCCCCCACCGTCGGGTTCGGCTTGTCCCAGCATGCAAGCCAGCTCGCGCTCGCATATGGGACGAGCCGGTTTTCAAGTCACTCATGGCTCCTGTATTTTTTTTTTCTAACCCAACTATTTGGCTCATTCCCTCAGCTCGCCTTGGGCACAAGTCGAGCCGGCGAGCAGCTGGCCCACTTAACACCCCTAGGTACACAGAATATCTCTGTTTGAGTAAACACAATACTAAAAAAAATTTATTACCTTCAATTCAAAATTTATGTCAAAAGGCTTTTCTTTTATCATGATGCTGCATGCAAAACGCCAAGTTGGGCAAGAAAAGCAATTTTGCTTCTTATTCATCCGACTATGAACTGCACTGTTTCTGCATCAGTTTTTGTCACTTTCTCTTAAGCTTTAAAATTAAATGGAAGACTCAGGAATTGTTTACGATTATTTATTTTTTCATCATGTTCTACATCTAAGAGATTTTATGTTGATGCTATATCTATTTTCTTTGGTCAACATTTTTCTTCTTGACAGCCAGGAGCTTGTTTCAGGTGGCAGGGTGGAGTTTCCATGATTCCATCCAATCCTGAGAGCAATAATGAACTAAATGACTGACAGCTTGTTCGCCCTCAATTAGAGAATTGCTGTTATTTTCTGCTGTAGATTTTTCTCTGTGATATGACAATTTTTTTCCTTCAACCATCTTACAGAAAATCACCCCCCCCCCCCACCCACAAGATTCCTTCATAGCGTAGGAAAATAGGGTGACTTAATCAAGCTCCACACAGTCCAACAGATTCTACTGCTTTCTTTTGTCGTCTGGGTTTTAGTTTGTTTCCCTGATGTTTTAGCTCCTAGTGATCCGTGATCTTCAAAATGTAAATTCTGTATTTTTTTTTTTCATATGTTTGCCCATTAGTTTCTGCAGCTTATATTAGTTTCATTCTTATGACTTCAGGTGGGTCCTTCTACAGGCGTTTTATGATTTCTTATATGGACGAAGAGATCCTAGTAAGTCTTTATAATTATATTATTTTTTTTGGGATACCAGTAAGTCGTTATTATTTTAGAAAATCATTTTGTTAATTTTTTTCATTTTTTTGTTTGGGAAAGTTGTAGGATAATAAATGCATTACTTAATGCGGATGTATGGAATAAAGAGAATTATAAGCAAGTGTATATGTTATTGCTGCTTTAGGAAATATGTCGAACACTTCTATAACATATAGTAAATATCTATTACATGCTTAGCATGTCACCAAATTTGAAATGTTGAGATAAACTTCTTATGTGCATTATACAATAGAAGATCTATATATGTAACAGTATGTGTCTGTCTCTGTCTGCACAATGTGGATATTATTGTGAAAAAGAAGAAAATTATGTACATATTATTATATTACAGGGCCTTAAGATACATGAAGAATAATCATAGATCGCTAGACAAGACCTCAGGATATGAACCCTAATTTCTAACCTTTTTGGGATATCGATACTATCATTTGTCCTTTCAACTTAAATATTTCACGTTTTGGCTGCAGTTTTGAGCCTGTATTTGTGTCATCAGCTAACAATCAATGTTTGACAGGGCTCCTTTCATTTTTAGTATGGAAAGAGTCATTAGTCTTTGGTATATTTAAGCCATCTTCTATGTTCTTGTACCACATTCCAACACATGTTATGGATTCTAAACTTCTATTCTTTTTGTTGTATACTAATGTTTTAGGTTTGTTGCCAACTGTCCGTTAGAAAAACTAATGGATTCAGATCGCTTTGGAACAAATTAATGTTTAGTGAATAACATGAAACTTCTCTATAAGTTGAGCGACCAACACTTTTTTCCCTTTGAATGTGTCGTTGAATTATGTTGAAATCTCACTTTCAGAAAATTTTAAAAACCAAGCATGTTACTTTATGCTTAGTTACGACCAATTTTGGTTTATATGACCATATGAGGGAGCAAATTTTGTTCGTTATAAGTTGTAATGAATGAGTAAAATACATAGGTAGTGAATATTGTTTTTCTGTACTTATTATAACTCAAATTCGAGTAAAGGCTATAAAATAATGAATAAACTGAAAAGGAAATGGTATTTAGGCACAGAGTTTTTAATTCACGTTTCTTAGAGAAACAAGCATGTTAAACCAAGTATTTTTTTCAACTTAGGAGCAAGAAAAAAGGTATGAATATAATAATTTCATATTTCGTATATTTGTTCTCTATGTGCAGATAACAAGGGATACTGCTGGAATTCCTGAAGTCCTTATGAGATTGGATTCAGCTTCATCTCCTGTGATTGAACCAGTTACGGATTATGAGAGTTGAAGGTCTTATTTTTACATCAATCAAAGTAACTGTAAGTTTTCCATCTGTCTGATTCACATTGTAACTTCTGAATAAAATTACTCCATCACCTCCCCACCTGCCCAGATTATGGGAAAATGACTGCTCTATATTCTTGTTTCTTTCTTTCCTCTCTTTTACTGCGTAAAACTCATTGGTCATCAAAAGAATGGGTAAAACTTTCCAAATTTGTAGTTGCAAGTTATAGTGACTGAGGAGAAGTGGTTGATGTGAATAACAAGTAGTAAGGGTTATTATTGGAGTTGGTAGTTACCCCCTTTTCACGTTAATGCATGTGAATCTTGTTCACATTTGTTTCTGGATGTAGAAAATCTCCAGCTTTATAATAGGATTGGTCGTCAGCATTTTATTTCATGCACAAGTACTATTGAAGATTAAACTTAAATGTACAATGTCCCCCATGAACTTGTTTTTACCATTATCAAGTGGTGTTCTGAGTATTAATTTTCAAATAAATAAATGTGTTTCCGTACTAATACCTTTGGCTTTTGAATATCTCTATTTACATTACGTTCATTCTTACATTAGTGAAAGATTCAGATCATTTTTAATCTCCATTGAGCGACTTTGGCACCAGATGTGCTCAAAATGGATACCGTTGCATTTAGGTGAATTCAATCGTAGAAATTTGTTGGCATTTCATCATTCCTTCTCTTTTTACGACCTATTTGAAAGAGAGTCCTATGAAAATGTGGGAATATTGAGCCTTCTAATTGGCTTTCCCAATTCACGATCATGTATATGCATTTCTTGTGATCTTTTATTACACTAGGTTTAAGATAATCCTTTCTGCCCAAGAATCTTTAATTAATTACGAGTTGTCAATGAACTATGTTGTTAATATGGACTTAAGGTTTAATGTTGTCTTTAAGTCAATGTTTATTGTAATTTTTAGCCAAAAAACTTGGGTTTAGTTTCTTGGTAGTGTAGGTGAATGCCCATATATATATTTGGTTGTCACTGTTAAACAAGTCAATGCAACTATCTTCATTCTTTTAACAATTCATAGATGACAACATTGACAAGTGAGAGGATGGTGATATAGACACACTCAAGTGTGTATCTGAATTTGGGATAGGATATATTTTATTTTTGAAAGTTGCATTGATATATGAAATATTTTGCAATAATATTCTGAGCCCTTATATGTTATCTATTTGATTATTGTTTTTATATTTAGGTAATATGAGGTTTACCTTTACATTATACCAAATTCCTTGTTGTAATTGATGGATATCGTGATGCTAATTGGATTTCTGATACTAATGAAAGTAAATCTACGAGTAGATATGTTTTTACATTAACAGGCGGTGCTATATCTTGGAAATCCATTAAGCAAACCTGTATTGCGAAATCTACTATGGAATTTGAGTTCATAGCTTTAGATAAGGTAGGTGAGGAAGCTGAATGGTTAAGGAATTTTCTTATAGATGTTCCTTTGTGGTCCAAACCATTACTTGCAATTTCTGTCCATCGTGACAGTCAAGCAGTTATTTCAAGAGCTCAAAATTCATCGTACAATGAAAAGTCTAGGCATATTCATAGAAGGCACAATACTGTGCGTCAATTGCTTAAGGATGGGATTATAGTTATTGACTATGTGAAGTTAAGTGATAATATTGTTGACCTATTAACCAAATGATTAGCTAGAAAGCTAGTTCAGAAAACATCGAGGGAAATGGGGCTAAAGCCTATTACAAACTAGATTACCTATAACGGAAACCCAACCTTGTGATTGGAGATCTCATGGTCAAGGTTCAAAGGGACAACAAAGTTATTGAGTGGTCTGTAGGTGTACTACATTGGATTTATTCAAAACCCCCCTCCGTGATATTTAGTACCAACTATATTGATTAGAGGATGAGCTAATGCTCTTAGTGCTTAGGATGAGCTAATGCTCTTAGTGCTTACTATGGTTGATATTCAGTGGAGTATTTAGATACAGTGCACCCTTAATAGTAGCACATATTTGAGTGTGGAAGTGAGACTGCTTCCTATAAAAATTGAGGTTAATTCTCTAGAGTACTACTCAAAGAAATCGGGAAAGTTCACTGTCGAAATAAACACAATCGCGAGAACTCAATGATTGTTCTAGAAGTCATGTGTGTGTTCTGTTGTCTCAATTTGCAACTATAATTGTCAGAGTTCAAAACATAGTTCACTCTACAGTTAACAAGCTCAATAGAATATACAAAGTCAAGATTCAAGTCGGTAGACACCTAAACCTGCGTGATTTCTATAGTACTCTAGAATAATATTTCATTTATCTTATTTTTTTCATGTGGGGGATTATTAGATAGTTATACTATAAATATAAAATGTGAAAGAAATAATCAATTTAGATGAAATGTCTAACTGGTAGAAAATGTGGTATTTGTATGGGATTTCGAGGGTTCGGGTCACTTTCCACGCAATAATTAAAAAGTCTTTAATTGGGGTTTTGGACTTTCTTGACTAAAATACTTTTTTTTCTTAAAATTATTTAATAGGTCAAACTATCCAGTATAATATGATCGTTTTTTAACAACCCATTATTCATTAGCTAGTAAATTTTGCAAATATTTCTGGATCATGTTAGAGGTGGTTGGATCCATTCTATCTCTATATACACCAATCTCGTTTGCAAAAAGAAAAATAAAAAAAAATGAAATCATCAGAAACAATATCATAGTTTCTCATACTCTAAAATAATATGCTCGATTTTATTTATTTTTTAACATTTTTTCGAGAGTACACTTGAGAGTTTGGGGACACCATTAGTGATTGTTGCATAAGTCGTTTGTAATCGTTGTATTTAGGGAGTGGTTGTCCACAGAGGTCGCTGCAGTTGTCGACGGACAATTTCACTTTAGGACATCGTGCTATCATGAGATTCAATCAGTTGATAAGTTTTATTTTTTCACTTTACTGTTCTGCACGTTATCGCAACCAATTATTTTTTCAACAACCATGTCATAATTTTTTAAGTCCAAATCAGATCGACTGGTTAAACTGGGAATGCTTGACCTGATTTTAACAAGCAGATTATAAACATCTATGGACTCGTGTGTTCAATCGATGTCTTGAAAATTTGGTGCTTTGATCATATTGGAGAGAGAGAGAGAGAGAGTATATTTGTAAAGTCTAAATGAAAAAGTTTGAGATCACATTTAAATTTTTTTGATAAAATAAACAAAAAGGAAATTCAGATACAACAAAAGTTTAGAAACAAAATATATATATCAATTTGTCTACCGTATTTACAGCGAAACTTGAATTTTACAAAAGAAATTGAGGATTAATTAATCTAACCTTACAAGCTCCGAAGCATTGAATTAGAATTAATATCAATCAAATAGTACTCTTCAAAGAACTCCGTTTTCAAGTTGATCAGTATAAATATCAATATGAGAAGAGCCTTCAAAAGGAAGCATCAACGGAAGCTGATTAATCTCTTGCATGAAGCCATCAAATTCTGTAAAACCACCCAAGAAACCGGTGCCGGTATTTGCATACCTCCGTATCTCTTCTTCACCGGTAATTCTCTCTTTAAACCCTGAACTCTCGAATACATTTTTCATAGCCAGGTCCATTTTCTTGGCCAATGCTCTTGGATCTTCAGCAACCTTTCTTGTCCTTTTTTTCTTGGTGCACGATGATCTGATATTCTCTTTGGGTTTTCCAGTGAGTCTTTGGACTAATTCTCTGAAGTTAGCAGCATCTACTTTGATAATCTCTGGTGCAAATATGTGAATTATACGAATTTTCGGTTTGATCTTCGATATTTTTTGTGACTTCTCGTGCATTCCTAGTCCTGCTGATGGAGTTTTCTGCAGCATCCCCTCCATGTTTTGCATCAAGTATAAGAAACACAGATCGTAAGAGAGAATTCAAAGACAGTAGTGTGTTTGTTTGCAATTAAAAGAGAGAATGGATTATATATAGAGGTAAAGAAAAGGCGAAAAAAAAAATAATAATGATAAACCATATGACAGCAGAGAATATTATAAATAGAAAACAATCAAGCTGTCCATTGAGGCAAGGATTAGATGAACCCTACTTTGACATATTGGAGAGAAAGGGAGTCAATAAAGAATAGAACTCAATGGTCCCAAATTCCCTTTTCCTCTTACTTATATAACATATATGAAGATATTGTCTTTATTAAATTGTGAAAGACTTGCTTGGTATGATGAATTTGACGCGATGGGACACTACAGCGGACTATGTGTTAGTTTATTTGGAGTCCAGATTATCAGACATGTCAAAATGGTCTGAGTTTTAGTGCTTGTTTGGTAGAGATTTTGGTAATTGATTTTTTGACTGTTAGAGATAAAGTGAGTCCTATTTGTAAGAGAATAATTCAAAAATAATGACTGAATTAGTGAAATAATGGTGAAAATTTTGATTTTAATTGTCTTTTAAGCTGTACCAAAAAAGCTCTTAACTTATTTAGGGAGTAATGGTAGATCCTTCTTAGAAAAAACATAGAGGCCAACTTGCCTGCTCCAATTTATGTGCAATTGGAGCATTATAAAAATTTAATCCAAAATTGGGCAAAATGGTGGCTCAGTTACATTTCTTGCTCAAATTCTATTTTTACGAGTATTATTCAATTCGTCTTGCATAAAAAGTGACAAGTGCACCATATGAAAGTGAAATTGATCATAGTTTTTTCTCAGTGTTTTATGTTCAATTTACCAAACAAGATTGAAAATTATCAGAATATTAAAAAAATATTCAGTCATCTTTTATTCAACAGACTATATATGAAAGTGAAATTGATATTTTCGATGAGAACCCATTTCTTTGCTAATTTTAGTTATTTTCGAGTAAATTGCTTTATAATGAGCTGTTCATAATATTTTTAAATAAAATAATTCCTTGATTAAGAATTAATAATTTGTTTTGATGCTAAAAACGTGAAGCGAATGATGGCCGGCAAGTGAAATCTGTTTTATATATGTTGTACGCTACAAATATGATACGATATCCGTCGCTGCAAAATATATAAACCGTGTGATCCGCACGTGAGATCGTATCATCATAAAGATCCGTGCCCGTATCACCACGATCCTTGAGGCTCAGTCTAAAGCCCATTAGGCCCAACGGATCTTATATTGCGTCAGCCACACACCGCCCTCGTGTGCCGGCAGGCTCATTGGCATAGTGCCACGTGAAAAGTAGTTGTGCAAGTCACGTGCACCATTTGTCTTTTTTCTTTTGATTTATTTAACTTTTTTATCCATCAAATTAGATATGTGATTTTGAGCTTATAAAGCTGCCTTTTAGCCCAAAATCAGTTGCTTCTCTTGACAGTAAAGTAGGTCTTAATGCAGCTAAAAATGCTCTTAAATGATAAAATATTTCCTTAATAATAAGTTATTGTTGTGAATTTCAACTTTCATCCCGAGGCTGCAACCAGTTTATAACTCCATGAAGGGAATGTAATGCAAACACTGAAATTAATTCAACTCATTTGATCCTTCAACAACCAGTTTCAATCCAAAAAATATTCAATCTAGAAAATAAAAAATAGTGGTACAGTACAAAGCAGTCAAACCAACCTAAAATAACCAAGAAAGGGAAGCAAAATCTCGACTAAGAACAAACCAGAAATTCGGGCCGCTATATCTTCATCAAAAGCTAAAGCGTGTTATTGTACCAGAAGACGCCTTTGTTCTGATCACCTTCATCTCGCTCAACATAAATACATTCCTTCGCTTCTCTCCACATGGCCTTAAAAATTGGTGTCCCGTCGAATTGATAGTAATTCCCTAATATCGGCTTAATTGCCTTTGTTGCCTCCATTGCATGATAATGTGGCATGGTGGAAAATAAATGGTGTGAAACATGAGTATCAGTTATGTTATGGAATACCCTGTTCAGAATTCCCCAGTCTCTATCGACTGTGGCTAACGCTCCCCTTAACCAATCCCACTCGGATGAGTCATAGTGAGGCAGGGAGGGATGTGTATGCTGCAAATATGTTATCAACACAAGGAATCCATTCACCACGAGCAATGGACCACCATACACACAGAATACCCAAGCGAGTCCTTTGGCCGCTGTGAGACGGTAAAGCCCACAAGTTACAGCAAGAACGCCAGCATCAGAAATTAGGATTTGAGCACGTTCTCGATCCGAGTACATTGGACTGTGGGGGTTGTAGTGGCATGCAAACCGGTCGTAATGTCTCCCCGAAACATTGAACATTAAATATAAAGGCCAGCCAAGAGTAAGTTGGAAGACGAGTAAGAGAACTCTGCCTGGTGGATTGTTAAGATTCTTAGAAATCCATCGGATTCCTGATTTGACTCTGGGTACAAAAACTTCATCCCGCTCAAGGGAGCCC
This sequence comes from Olea europaea var. sylvestris, assembly GCF_002742605.1. NCBI lineage: Eukaryota > Viridiplantae > Streptophyta > Magnoliopsida > Lamiales > Oleaceae > Olea > Olea europaea. Next base: position 712,367 of record NC_036253.1, on the reverse strand, counting down.
GTGTTCGAGTGGTGGCGGCGATGACTGTATTTCCATGAGAAGTACGGTACAAGGAGAGAAGAATGTAGGATTAGGCCAACGGTGTCGTCTAGCCACTGGTAGTCACTGAAGGCATGGTGACCACATTCATGGGCAACGACCCAAACACCAGTTAGTACACAACCTTGGCATATCCAGTAAAGTAACCAGCCGAAATAGGACAAAGGATTAGGGAGGAACTGGATATAAGTGGAAGCAACATAGCACAAGAGAGAGGCGATCGTTAGGTCATAAACAACATAGGAGAAAGAACGGAGAACGGATCGCTGGAAACAATGGGGCGGGATGGCTTTCTTGATGTCGCCAAGTGAGAACTGAGGTTTCGAATGTGGAACTCGTTGAATGACATCAGATTTCGACTTCTTGCCCTCGGAGGGAATGGACATTCGGCCTCCAGCACCCATTGTTCAGTGACCTGTAAACCAAGAGAGAAAAACCATGAGAATAATGTTTGTTGTAAAAACTAGACCAGAAAATAGCACATCTTCAAAAATACAATGAACAATTTTATTTATTTTTCTTTGTTAATAGTGTACAGAACTATTTAGTCCTTCCTGCCAAACATCTCAAAAATCAGTAACCATAAAGCTTGAGAAATATCAACATCTGTAGGCAATCAAATTATATGAAATCTTAGAGCAAAAGTACTTGAGAATATAGGACGTAGGACATCAAAATCTATGACGAATGAGCAATGTGAAGGCTTCTATTTGCAGTAACAAGCCACGACTATAAATTTTCGATCGACGTTATACATAGAATTATCTACACATATATATACAACCAATGTAACTACAGAATCTCATTCGCCAATGAAGGTGATAATTTGAGGTATTACGAAAAAATTCACACCTTTGAAAAGTAGACTATTCTGTGACCGGCTAACTAATATTTAATATACAACCAATTCTACAGAATCTCATTCGTCAATGAAGGTAATAATTTGAGGTATTACAAAAAAATTCACACCTTTGAAAAGTAGACTATTCTGTGAGCGGCTAACTAATATTTTACTGTTAACTCCATATTAATCGTCAAACATTGAAATGACCGTCAACATACTCAACTCAACAAACACCTTCTGATGAGGTGTACACAAATATATTTATGAATAACGAGTCAAAATATAGAAACAGTCTAGATAGATATTTAAAAATTGACCACTAAGACGACTGCAACCTAACATCCCTTGAATAATTAGTCATTCAAGATATTTTCTGCAAGACAAAATCATAGTATGTTTGACTTGATTAATAAAAGATCTTGAGCAACCACGAAACTTTAATCTTGAACATGGGTTGGGGACAGGTCATTTTCCACTTTGCAGTTTTGAAGAAAAAATAATAATTCACGAACTAGGACTACATGTTAGCCTTTCTAAACGCAATATAAAAACTTTCTACGCATGTGTTCATATTTATTGTTTTAAGAAATTACCCTTTTTTCTTGAAACGATTCGACAAACTTAAATATCCTTCACCCCTAACTTTTATATAGGGAGTTTGACTAGACATGATTAAGGAAAAGATACATTATGCCTTTAAAACGATGGCAATAGGCTTAGTAGAATTTAAACCCGATCTTGAACCAAGAAGAAGCTTCATGATTTGTCCATCTTACTAAAAAAAGAGTCGTTTCTCGGCAATGAAATTTGCTAAAAAAACACATCTGCTTAATTTAAAATGATAATTTTCTCTTTCATACAAATAAAACCAATAAAGATTAAAAGCAAAGGCCAACCACCCATTTCCGAGATCACAGGATCTATGAAAAGAACAAAAGCAAAGCCAAAAAGCATAAATGCACTAGCTAAAAGAAATCCTTTAACTTTGTCTGTGTTAATCATCTCGTCTAAAAAGTTGAAGGTATTAAAGCGATGTCAATTGTATTCACTTAAATCTCAATGCATTCATTTAAATCTTGTCTTCAACAATTGAAGATGTGAAAATGCATGTACTTTCATTTGCTGCAATGAAAAGTACTAAATTTTAAATAAAAAATGCCTATCAGTTATATGCTCTATTAAGAAATTTTGAAACAAAAATAGGAAAAAACTATTAATACAGAACCACCAAACACCAGACCTTGAAAAGCATCAAAAGAAACAAAAATTTGTTGAGAATTAGCAGCAGTTCACTATCATGAAATGAAGTTTACAAGAGAAAATTGCACACTTATCATCTTTTACCTCAATTTCTTTCTCTTATGATGCTAACTAAAAAGTCTTATATGAAAGCTCTCTATTTATATTTATAAGACAAGTTAGAGTAAAATCGAAATTTACGAGGACTCGAATTCGTTTGACAAAATTTACAAGGACATAATAATTAGGCACCACAGCTTAAAAAATTTCAGATCTAAATTTCGAATCCCGGAATAAAATAAACCAATGAAGAAGTCTGTTGTATATTAAAATCTTAGTCTCCAAAAGCAGTTTTCACATTCTGAGCTAAAAATAATGCACATTTGGCATAAATTCTGAGAAGTAAAGCCACAACAAACACAGAAACTTCAACCCACAACAAGATCTACTCACATTTTTCATACTAATCAAACCAATCCTATCTCAGAATCCAAATCAGAACACAACAACCATTACTTACACAAACGTGTATGTATACATGTCTGTATATATATTGTGATGAGGAAGAAGAATTACCTGAAAGGAAAATTTCACCTCGGGAGAACACTCTGCTCGCCGTTCAATTCGCCGGCCCTTGGTGTTGCAAGGTTTCTCGGGGGGAGAGTCCTCTTTATTTATAAGCATTTTCATCCAAAAAGACAAGCTCACAGTTAGGCCCCAGTGGGACCCACTTGGGTGCAGTGCAATGCAGCTAGACGTCGTTTGGACTTTGGAATCTGCAATTTGCGCAATTGGGAGGTGTTTTGAGTCCACAAAAACACAACTCGTTAAACACATCTTACAGGCTACAGCTTTGATATTTACGTTACGGAACAGAACGCTGAGTACAAAAAAGTATTAATCATTTTTATTATTATTTTAAATACTTAATCATTTTATAAATTATTTAATAATTAAAGTAATACTTATCAAATATCTAAAATTATAAAATTATTATATTTAGTCAATAGTTCCTATAATTAGTCAATTATACAATTTTCAAATTCTAAAAATAAAAAAATTAGACTATTATTCATAATTTCAACTTTCAACTAAATAAGTTTCAATTAGATTTATAGAAATTCCATACGTACTTTTGAAGTGTTCAACGAAATAATAAGTATCAAAATCGTATTTACGTATTATGGATATCAGTGTAACTTAAATCTTATATAAATATTTATTGAATGAAATTATTTTTTACTTTTATGCAAATAAAGTTATTTAAAATTTTAATATTAAAATTAAAAAAAAAAGACATTTAAAAAATGAAAAACAATTAAAAAGTTAAAAAGTTAATATATTGAAGTCAAATAAAAAGTTTTTTTAGAAAGTAAAAAAATAAAAAAATTAATAAAACGCATCTAGATGCGCATAGTTGATCGCTTAATTCACGCTTAATACCAAGATAATATATTTCGCGTCTAGGCACGTTTTTTTTAGATCACTCCTTATATGTCGACCCTATTGTTCAAAAAAGTTATTTTTTTATTTTTTTGAAACCATTGCTTAAAATTTTAAGCTATTAAAAAAAATACTTCTTAAAGTATTTATAAAAAAAAAATTACTTTTTTAAAAGGAAAAATGAAAATATTTCAAAAAAAAAAATAATGGCTATTTAGTACCAGTTAGGAGTGAACACGGTTCGATTCGAACGATTTGAGACAAATTTTCAAACTAAGCTATTTAAAGCGATTTGAGATTTTTTCAAATCAAACCAAATCACTTCGATTTCTAAACCAAACAAATCCAAACCATTTTTTTCAATTTGGTTTTGTTTAAAACCGCTGTTTAACAAAAAAAAAATTAACATATATCAAATAAGTTAAATCATAAATATTAGTCTAAAATTTCATGTTAAAATATAAATTGTATTATTAAAAAAAGTACAAATCAAAGTTATATAATTATTATCATTATAATGCAACAATATGATATAAATATTTTAAACTCTTCGTCGATACTAATGACATCCATCTGCAAGTGTAATCCATGATTCATTTGCTTCATAAATATAAAAATGTAGTGCATAAATTCATTGATTAAAGTTAAATGATATAAAATAATTAATAAAATAAAATGATTAAAAAAATCAAATACTAGTATCTAACTATTATGACTTTTTGTTAATCATTCAAAGTTTCTCCTAAATCTAAATATTGGTGAATTACTTTAAGAGAGACTGGCAAACAGACAATTAATAGAACAAAATAATATAACTACTAATAAAAATATAAAAATAATTACCAAAAAATAAAAGAATTTTAGTAATCTGACTTGAATTTGAGCAAAATTTGAGATAATTATTATAAGGAAATGAAATGTGCACGTTTGAATTAAAATCTAGATTTTATTATCTGCTCAATTGTAATGGAGAATCGATGAATGTGATTTAATATCAATTGTTCAACACGTTACCCAATTTGAGGGTTTTAGATTCACAATTATGAAGACTCATAAATATTTGGATATGATTAATTAATTAATTGAGATGTATTATTGTGGATTTGAATTTAATTGAATTATATCTAATATAAATGTATCTTTTTGATTGAAATGCGTTAAGTTTTATTGGGTTAAATAAAATTTAGACTAATTTATTTACAGATTTTTTTGGGTTAATGGTTTGACAGTTTAAAACGGTTTATAAAGATTGAAACCTAAACCAAACCTCTTCGAAGCGGTTTGATTCGGATCAAAACCAAAATGTTGACGGATCCACGTGAAACCAAACCAACGGTTTCAAAAAACGATTTCGGTTCGATTTTGCAGTTTGCCAATTTCATTGTTCAGTCCTAGTACCAGTGATGCTAGGATATCAATTTAAATGACTATACTTGATAGATTTAATCAAATAAATCATGTGACAAAGTATTTAAGTGAATTTATCATTTAAGAGTGATGTTATTCAACACCACTAATATCAAACATCAATTTAGATGATAACAGGTTGTCATTAGATGATAAATTTACTAAAATAGATTTAGTTGTATAGCGAACCATCCGATGTCAATATGAAACAAAGTTCTCTACTCTATGCTACTCAAAATGGCGTAAATCTAACTAATTTTGCATGAAGTCTTCAACTCTATCCATAAATAATAGATAGAAAGAACGGATATCAAATTTCTTTAGTTAATTAAATTCATTTAAAAAACTATAATCACCAAAAATGCTAATAATCTGGTGGGGTAGGCTGTTCAAATGCTACTATGTCGCTTCCCCATTAAAAACCCGCCTTAAAATTCTATCCAAATTCTCAGGTATCTCTTTCTGCTGGACACGTGTATGCATGCCACGAATAAATGTACACGTGTCATCAAATCAGGGATTTTCGTACACAATATATATTTGTCACACCTGCTTGCCGTTTATTCATTAAAATCTGGTTTCTAAGAAAAGAACGGTGAAAATGCAATCTATTAAGGAAACTGCTGCTAATGTTGCTGCGTCGGCCAAGTCTGGCATGGAGAAAACCAAGGCTGCCGTGCAAGAAAAGGTATTTGTTAACACGATTGATTCGATAAGACGATTTGTTCATTCCTATGTATTGAAATCGGACAATGTTATTTGATGCAATTATGTAGATGGAGAGAATGAAAGCTAACAATCCAACTGAGAAAGAGATGGCCACTGAGAAAAAAGAAGAAAAAATCAACCAAGCTGAGCTTCACAAGCAGGAGGTTCGTGAGCAGAACGCCCCCGCAAAGCAGGCGGCGCAAGGCCACTCCTATTCAACGACAGGGGAGAAGGGACAGGCCACCGGGGGACACCAGATGTCGGCACTGCCGGGACATGGTACTGGACAGCCCACGGGACAGGTTATCGAGGGTACTATTAAGTCCCATCCTATTGGCACTGCCACGGGAACTGGGAGGCCAACCACGGCGCATAACACCAAGGTCGGTGCCGGAACCAATAAAGGATACGGCACTGGTGGTGCTTATAATGGTTAGCCAAGAAAAATGTGTCGAAATTTTATGCTGTAGTGGCTATAAATTTGTGTGTTCATTAGGTGTTTGTTGCAGTAGATCTTTGTTATTATGTATTTTTCTGAATTAATAAAATATAGCAGTAGAGCTTTGGAAAGTAGAACATCTACAGAAAACTATTTTCACATTAAGAATATCGAAGTAAAAAAAAAAAATTGAGGAGAAAACATACCAAAGAGACAAACAAAAAACATTTATTTTATATGTACAGAATCGGAAGTTTTCCAGATTAGACATATGGAATGAACCTCGTGTAATTAAAATATTGTCAAAAAATTTCACCCACCCCCCACCCATTGTATCTGATCTGGTGGAATTCTGTGAAACCTCACCTCTCGAACCAAACGAAAATCAATCGGCACAAAGCAATTTCAAATCTAGTACCCAAAATTAAGAACCAGCTCTAACCCAATTTATTTTTTAATTAATAATATTTATATGTTAATTTGATGATTAATTTTTATTAGAAAGATGAACTTTTCATTTTTATTGAATGCAATATATTAACTTTCGGTAATTAAACGTCGTACTTTATTATTTAAAAATATTGATTTAATGAACAAAAATCAAATCAAACCATACCAGACCGTTCGATTTCACAAGTACTTATGGCACCATAATAAAAAAAAAAAATTCTGGTTCCGATTCGTGTCCTGTTCTATTCAGAACCAAAATTTGGAATGATAATGCCTAGTTAAGCTAGTCCCATTTTTTTCCCCTAAGTTTTTTAATTGAAAAATACGAGCATAAGTACAGCTAAATAAATACTGCAACCAAAATGGATCAACAAACCGAAAATCATCTGATACAAGGGAGGAAAACTGCAATTTCTACAAATGTCTGAAATGTATTAACCAGATGCCTAGGAATCCTACAATAATCTCATTACGCCATTATCTTGTATCCATGGCTAAAAATCCAAAGTCAAACAACATGTGCAAGAGCATTCGAAATTACCTATTCATGCCCCAGGTTGGCGCAACTCAGCTTCCCCATGTGCAAAGTGGCACCTATCACCAAACGTGCAGGACCCTTTAGAAAAATTCTCACAAATCTTGGTCTTGTAGTTGCTCCTAGGGGCGGCAGGACCTCCAGTCTGTTTCGCCGGGCCTCCAGCTGGTTTGGCAGGACCACCGGCAAAGCCTATGCTACTAATCAGGTCTCTTACCATTGCACTTGCTTCCTTAATTTGCTCAAATGTACCCTCAAGCTCTATGTTCCTAAGATTTGTATCCGTCTCGTGATCTCTAATAGCTAACTTGGCTCCCGTTTGCCTACAAATCTGCTTAGAGTTCACTCCCCCCTTCCCAATAATAGCGCCGGCAAGGGAAGCATCCAAGCTAATTTTGGCAGTGGCCGAGGCCCCAAAACTACCTGAAGGCACGGGTGGATCCGTTCTGCCACCAAATCGGCTGGGTGTAGGTCCGACTGCGCGAAGATCTTCCTGAGATGGTGCAATAGGCTTGCCGAGTTCCCACTCTCCATGAGCAAAGTGGCATTTGTCCCCAAATTTGCAGCCTTCTGCAGTGTTGAATTTGTTGCAAATTTTAGTTTTAACAGCAGTTGAAGCAGACCCGTTCGACATAGTCTGAGGTCCTGTTGTCCTAGCTGGAGCAGGTGCCAGGTTCATCATCTGGGCAACAGCATTATAACCACCAGGAACATAGTGAAGGAAGTGGCAACTCTCACCAAATGGACACCCGGCAGTGCTACAAGAAGAATAAGAGATACATCGTAATTAGATTAAAAATATACCATTATGAACGTCTTTAAAAGGTAATATATGATGTAACAAACAAGAACCAGAGAGTTTAATGTGTGAATAATCACAAGCAAGGGGCTGCCAGATACAAAAATACATTAAGATTTGAGTCCCAATGGGTAAGGAGAAGCAACTAGATAAAGGGGGAATTAAATGAATATTATATTGAAAACAAAATGTAGCTACAAACTTTGGAGAAACTTTTGATGAGGTCAATCAAGTTAATAACTAGATTGCTTCACCTTAGAATTTGATCGTTTCTTTTTTCCTCTCAGACTAGTGGATTTTGATTGAAGGACCATCATTCAGTTAAATTACTTCAGGTAAAAGTAGTTTTTTTGCTTATGGATCAGAATAATTTCAAGACAACTTTGATGATACATGAAAGATTTACTTTAATATTAGAGGGATGAGAAAAGGAAAAAAATCGCAAAAATAAAAAGTAGGAAAAGAAAGATGAAGTTTGAAAATCTTCATTCATAATAAAAAAATTAAAGGTGGAAGAAAATATTTTTTTCTAGGACCTAGCCTGGATCAGATACTAGGCAATTGAACTAGATTAACACTCTATAAAGAGCATAATATGCAAGCCAATCAACATCAATGGCACGGGCATAACTAAAATATACCTTTCACCTAGGTTTCTTACCACTATTTACATCATTTATATTGTAAATTCTTATCCATCACCTCCATCCAAAAACTATGGGAAATTTAGGACATTAGATTCTTATCTTCGTAGTTTGGTCTGAACGTATTTCCCTTCCAACACTAATTTTTCTTCTCCAATGGTGGAAGTTCTTAAAGCTCATTATATCCATCATTCAAAACATTTTATTAGAACTCCTAAATTGAAATAGAAATCTAACTTGAAATCTAGCAACAAAGCAGTAGAAGGGTTTGAAAAGGCTAAATCAGGAATCAAGTCGCTCTGCCTCCTAAGGAAAAAAGAAATAGCAAGACCACCTAAAAATAAAAAAGATAAAATCTGGGGGGGAAAAGCTACAGCCATAATAAACCATAAATTATCTAATAATCTACAATATAGCATTTCAAGAAAATAAAATTCTAATTTGCAAATGTAAATAAAATGTACGCATCAAAATAGCAAATAATACGTTCACAAAGCAGTTATCGAATCACTAGACCACTAACCACAACCAGAACAAAAAGTCAAACAAATGAAACAAGTTACAAGCTATTTATGAAAGTCTTTTGACATTCAAGAAAAAAGAAATCCCAAAGAAAAATTAAAATAAAAACATAGAGGTGAACAAGAAATGTTGAAAAAGGCTGCAACTTCAATTTGAAGTTTATCACACTTTATTTGTAAGACTAACATATGCTTGACTCTTCACTTTCCTCTTCACTAATCTCAAATCTTATATTTTAAGTTTGAAGGTTGGTGGCATTTGAAAAGGCTCAAAAACCTAATAGCATTCCATTCTGAAAATCCTATCTAAAAAGTCGAGGTTGAAGAAGAAAGCCTGGAGAAGACAGACCTTAGGAGCACACTAACTAGCCTCGATGTGGGCACCAGAGTAACTCCCGACATAACCCTTCACAACTGGCTAACAACGCATAATCTTTGAGACTCTTTATAACTGCCTCACACAAGGCATACATCAAAGCATGGGGTTCAATGGCACTTAATAAATGCCTATAAGAAGCAGCACAAGGAAACCGCTTGGACAATTTTTGAATACAACGGGTAGTGAAAAGCTTTGAAAAAATAATAATAATAATAAAATAAAATAAAAAATCTTTGCTAAGTCAACAAGCACCAGTTTAACTTTTTGGGTGGCTTTGTTACCTATTCCATTAGAAACAGCGGATTTTTTGGTACATCCATATGTATCAGGATCCCGATTCATGGATTTCTCAATTCGAGAAATCTAGATAAGAGGATCGAATTGTAGAAATAGAAAACGAAATGAAGGGGACTAAACAAGAACAAGAGAGATCCGCCGAAGATCCTTCTCAGTGTTCATTCCGTTGTATTGAATGATCCTGTTGGTTGCTTTCTGTTCATAGAATGCATACAGCTCTGGAAGTTGTTCCAATTTATTGATTGGCATTAACCCTAGATCCTTGCCCCCAAGAAATGAATTAATCCGTATATACTGAGTTCCAATCTAAAATCAAAGTTTTGTGACTTAAAACTGCAAAGCGATAAATTGTATTCTGACCATGCAAGATTGCTACAGAATTTTTCATTCCCAATATCAATTAGTAAGATAAAAATTTCAAGCTTAATTTTCTATGGCACACATTGCCCTGTTCTGTTTTGTAATATTAAAAAAGCAGTTATACAGTGTTGATTTTGGTATATATTATAGGACTTCATTCATTTAAAATCAAAAGGGCATAGCCGGTACTGTAGTGTGTAATTGATTATAAACAGAGAACGAAAGTGCTATTGAAATGTTTGTACAAGTAGTTATCTTACTCCTCCAAGCACCCTTGTTCATTTAAAATCAAAAGGGAATAGCTGGCACTATAGTGTTTAATTGCTTATAAAACAGAGAACTACAGTGCTATTGAAATGTTTGTACAAGTAGTTATCTTACTCCTCCAAGCACGTTAAGTCTTCCAAACATGTATATCATCGTAAATAATTAAGAAACAATTCACTTGTCTCTGCTTCAAAATGTTTGACAATACATAAAAGGAACTATAAAATGTCAATTTTGGTAAATTATAGGACTTCAAAAACATCATATTGATATGGACGAGTAGTAATTGCATTCATTTAACATCAAATGGAAAGGCGCTAGTGTTTATTGCACATAAGGCATAGAATTAGAAGGCTGTCAAAATGTTTGTAGAACTACTTATCTTACTCCTCCGACCATGTTAAGGCTTCTGAAAATGTATATCATTATAAATTATAAGAAACAGTTGACTCTTGTTAAAAATAATTTACAATTTCATATATTGTGTGAAATTACAGAACCCAAACCACCTAAAAATGATAGACAATTCCATAGATCATGTGAAATTCACACTTCACAATTAAAATCATATAGTGTGTTTCCTCATGACAATGGTAGAACATTACTATAATTAGAACTTCTGAATACTAACAACTGCCAAAATGTTCAATTTCAGATTATTCGCATTAGGTAGGTAAAGATTTGAACCTGAAAAACTTCGTGCATGGCTTTGATTTGCTTCCTATACCACTTGATAAGGAGTCCATTTCTGTTACAAAACATTAATTACTTTTTCCCAGTCAGATTTTCCTTCAACTATTACCATTAATGCTTAAAAATTAAATTTCACCTTCAAACCAAGTATAATTGAAACAATTAATATCCAAACTCTAATAAATGCAATCAAAAATTAAGATTATGCAAATGTTCTAATGGTTGATATGTGTGAAGATATCTTTTATTACAAAAATTAACAGCCTGTTAACATCATTTAAGAGATTACCTATTGAAGACATTGTTTCAGTGTTTTTTCCCATTACTCAACATATAGCATTGAAAACGAAATTTAATGAATTTCCATTTCCAAAAATTTACATTATTCTTTTCGCAAGCTCGCGGTATCTTGATTTTTGTGTCCATAATTTATGATGGCAGTTCAATATTTTTAATCTATCATTTGTTCAAAATATCGTATAAAAAGAACAAAACATGATTACTTTTTTCTGTCCCACGAAAAGAATTCCACAGCAACAAATAGAGGGAGGCCTCATAATAAACCTATATCTATTCAACAAAAAAATGAAATTCTTAAGTAAATTTAAAAAGAAAAAGTGAAACATTAAGAAAACCTGGCTTAGATTTCTTGAAACCGCCATTGGCATTAAAAGTTGCTTCGCCTCTACCTCTCTTGCGAGTGTCCATATCTCTCAGTACACAGATCGACTTCGAACCACACAAAAAATCCTAAGCAAAAGAAATTTCGAATTTAACACGAAATAGCGGAAAAAGCTAAAACCCTTAGAGCTATAAAAAATTTGAAACTTTGGCTAAAGAAAAGAGAACTATGAAAAAACAAGAAATAATTACACAAGGCAAAACCCTACCCTAACTCTCGTTCTAGGGTTTTCGTGAAGAAAGATAATTATACATACCGTAGATGTATTTATTTATATTTTTTACGGGCATCCGGATTTGGAAATTGAAAATTTAAATTTGGTTTATGGTTTTTGGGTTCCGCTTGCGAGAGGAAAACGAAGGTCATTCCGTCATTCACGTGCTATGATTCCAACTTTCACGAAATCAAGGAAATGTCACGTGCACTGATCGGGTTAATACTTGGGCCCTGGCCCATTAACTAGAGGCCCACAATTTTTTTGGTCAGGTAAAAAAAATTGCTTATGACACTTAGAGCATGCTTGGTGGAAATTTTAATCCAATTAACATCAATTTTTTGATCATTATTTCACTATTCCAACTTTTATTTTTGAATTCTTCTTTCATAAGTAAGACCTACTTTATCTCTAATGATCAAAAAAATCAATTAACAAAATATCTACCAAACAAGCACTCATTTTGTAAAGTGAATACACTTCTAGATTATCGTTCAATTTTTATCATTCTAATTCTTAACTTTCATTTCTGCAATATTGACATTTATTTGTAATCCATTCCCCCACTTTGTAAACTTAGCCGTGCTCAACAACCATTAAATTGAATTTTGAAGAGAGGGGGGGGGAAAAAGGGGGGCAAAGGGGGGGGGGGGGAAAAAGGGGGGGCGGGGGGGGGGGGGGAGTTCTAAAATAGTGATTTTTCAAAAAAAATAAATTTTGAATTACGTGCAACGTATTGCATTGTGAAAATATGCAGTTAAAAATAAATTTAAAGAAACATTAATTTAAAGATTATCAAACGTGACTTGATAATTTGCTTCAAGCATTATATAAATGTTTCATCCATCAACCGTAGCTTTACCTCTAGAGGAAGGATTATAAATACATTCTAATCGACATAAAAATCCGACTACATCCACTCTACTCGATTTGTATAGATCATCTCATTATGAGAATGGCGATTCTTGATAAGTAAAAAGAACACCTAATAAATGGTTAACCCTTTGAATAATTGCTATTTCTTGTGCCTGCATAAATCATCGAATTTACTAAAACATCTCCACCACCCACCCGACCGGGAAGGGAGAAAAGGAGGGGGGGCTGTTTCGTCCTACAAAAAAATTATGTAACACAGAGACCACTTAAATGAAAACCTACTCTAGAACTCTATTGACATGTTTGTACATAGTATTGGACAGTATTGCACCTTTTAACTAGTTTTTTCTTAATCTTATCTGGTACTGTCCAATCAGCATAACAAACATGTCATATGTGCGATAGATGCTGTGTATCTCCCTCAGACATCAGCTTGGATCCACCTTCGAAATCCCAAGTATAGGCCATTGATCAGTACCCAGTTAAATCTCCTGTGCAACCGTTCCCCGATAGCACATTAAGACCCCCTGTGCTTCTGTAAGAAATGCTTTCATCGACCGGGAATCCTCCTGCAATGAGATGGTGCCGTCCGTAATTTAAGGCTACTCCCAACCTGAACCCTAAGTCGGTTCGTGTTTTTATATCCACTGCTAGTCTGCTACCCAATATCTGCAAATTCAGGCACGGTCGACCAATCATCTATTCCAGATATTAGATTAGGTCCAAAGTCGAATGGAACCATCCCTAAACTGTCCAGGGTTGGAGCCACTTCATCCAAGTCAAACACACAAGTATTGTCAAAATAAGGTGATTCGACTACTGGCATGCAGGAGGACATACCACCATGCCACACATCAAAGTCAGCAGATGGCTTTGCCATTGGTTGCAATACCGGACCAACAGTTATCTGGTGCACATCAGTAGCATCTACAGCAGTTTTTCTCAGTTTCGTTTTAGAAGGCTTGGTTGAATCAGAAACAGGGTGCTTGTGTTTCCCCAAATACTGTAATTTCGTTTGAGCAGCAGATCTGGCATCACCTGTGGGAAAAGCCACTGATCCCCACCCTACAGAACTTCCAACACAAGTTCCTGCCACAGCCCTGAGAATAAAGAGAGAAGGAATTTTTCACAACTCATATTCAGATAACATGGCAATGAACAAGTTAAATATAATGTCTAATCAAAATTCCAGCAAGTGGCCATTACCTGAATCTGTTTTCAACCATATGCTGGGAAGATTTGAAATGATGATCTTCGCCTGCATACCCCTTAAAAGATGGGGAAAGGTCAGTGCCATTTATAGAAAGTCTTATGACAGAGGGCAGGGGCATTGCCTCGTCCCTTTCTCCTTGAAGTTCAAGGGTAATATCCAACTGCTCTTTTGCCACCAATGGCTCCTCCCTTGGGGGAACAACGAAGGCTCCATCAGCATTTTGTGTGATGTAATCACTTTTAAGAGCAGCTTCTACTAACTTGCCACACTGTTGCAGATTAGTCAATTTCATCTTTTCCAGTGGTTTCCTCAACGATTTCTGTGATATGTGCTCAACTGTAGAAGCTAACAACTGGCCAGAAGAATAGAATCCATTTTGGGAAAGTAAGGTACTGAGTTTGCTTCTATGGCTGGATGAAACCCTCCAGGCAGAAGAAAGCAAGGCAAAAAAATGCTTTTGAACAAGTGATTCGTGATCAGGAATTTCAGAAGCAAGGCCAAGCAACATCCCAATGTTGTCCTAACATGACAAAATATGCTTATATCTTAGGGGGGGAAAAAGAAAGAGAGAGAGAGAGAAGAAAAGACAAGAAAACAACAATCAGGCATATATAATTAAAAAGAAAAAGAAAAGAACAATATATACGTCCGAAGGATTGGAGAGTAATACTCAGATGTATTGTTGATCACATCTCAAAGGGTTTTCCTCATAGAACCCAAGAAGTTAATGTATTATTATTCAAAAATCATCCCCAAACAGCTGGTGGGAAAAATTACCTACATGGTAACGGTAAGCTAAAGATAGCAAGAAAAAATAGATAACCTGGTGATCGTGTATCTGAAAGGTTTTATTCAGCAACTCTGTATAATTAACAACTCTTGGGGTTCAACCCCTACATGTTTCAATCCTGCATGTTTTCATTAATGCATTTACTACACCTTAGATATGCAGACATTTGTAGCTATTTATAAATTATGCCACAAGACCGCAACATAACCATGAGAAGTTGAAAATCATTATTTAAAACTCTTCTACAGCAAAGATGCACTGCACCATGATGTCCAAGACATTATATTTCCATTCCTTATATCTTCTTATCCCTTTCATTTATTTTGTTTGTTTTTGTCTTCAATATTGAGAGGAAAAAGTTGTTTCTAGATAACATACCTCAGTTACTTTCAGAAGAGCCTTCCCAGATCCAGTATTGCCCGCTTTGTCATTATATGGAACGTCAGTGCCAGACAAAACATATTTTTGAATGAGTTCCCTAAACCTCTCGCAACAATGGACTGGATGACGAAATCTTCCCCTGTAAGACCCACCAGCAGTCATTCCATACAAGATTTCACTGGCTATACTCCAATTTGGGCCATACTCATGAACCACAGCACATAATGTAGCATCTTCATGCGACGACCAAAAATCAGGTGAAGGGAAACAATCTTTAGACCAAGTGTTCCCTTTCTTTTTTAACTTCTCTGGTTTTATTGTGAAAACCCTTTTCTGAGGCATGAAAGAAATTGTAAGTTTCCCACCCATCCTGCTCTTGCTTGTTGGCTTGGATTCAACATCAACTCCATTTTCAAATAGCTGCAAGTCTTTAGGACCATTCTGCTGCTTGCCAGGATATTTGGAATGGATAATAGGGGATACATCAGAAGCCTTCTTCAATTTTTTGGACTTTCTTGTACTCTTCCGTTCATCATCATCTGATGCTGGTTTACGTTTCTTCTCCCCAGCTGGGTATGGGAAATCAGTATCTGAGGAGGGGATCATCTCATCATCTATGATTTCATCATCTATGGACATTGGTTCTATCAATGACTTTTCTTTCACAACTTCTGTATTAGAAGCTAGAGCTCCTTTCTTTAAAGATTTGAACTTAGCCTTTTTAGTTTTCTTCTTGGACTTGGATTTCTGAACCATAGACACATCATTCCTGTTTTTACAAAAAGAAGTTATAATCTACCACAGAAGTAGGAAAAATTATTAGAATCATAACTGTTAAGAGAAATTATTATATTCCAAGACAACATATATCTGCATTCAGTAAGAACTATACAACCCATCTTATAGCATGTTGCATCATATTATGGTACCATTACAAGCAACCATTGCTGCACTGGCAAACTTTGATACGATGATTTAGCAGAAAAACATTAGTTACATTCAATAAGCAAGTCCAAGCGCCTCAGCATTTTATTCCTATATTATAATACTACTGTTCAGGCCAAAGAAGCAATGTCAGGATGCAATTCTATGTTGCTGTATTTATACATACCCATGCAGCAATTATTTCCAACAGCCACAAAAAGAACTGGCATTTGACACCAATTGTAGGGCTAGAAATCAAGAGAGAAATATTTTACAATCAGACAAACAAGTTGTCCGATAGTACAGTGAGCAAAGTTGTGATTCGGAAACTAATTTCAATTTATAAATTCTTAATATCCTAGCAGGAAATGTGATTTACTTGATCGAAGTTATTTTATAAAATATTTAAAGATGGCAATAATGTAGAGCTAGAGAGAGAGAGTAAATTTAAGAGGTAAAATTATATAGAAAATCAAATCTGTGGGGATAAGACGATGTTTATCTTGTAGCAAGTAATTATTCTTAGTGCTTCACCAAGTGGCAGCAACCCATGTAAAGGATAACTATATATGAAAACGTTAGTCATATCAGATATTAATAAAATTCAAGCTTCATAGGGCCTCAAATATGAATTAAACCATCATATTTTGCTGGTCTCAAACTACTAGATTTACATAATTATTTTGAGACGTCGGGGGTAAAATTTTACATAAATCAAAGCATTCTTTGAATTTCAGCCTCTAGAAGGTGCACGGTCAACTAGACTAAATATAAGAAAGAAGCTATTTCATGGTAGAACAAGGGATAGAACAGATATGTCTTTGAACAACTCAATAACCAACATAATTTTAGCTTTTATGATGCTCACTGACCTTAAAGAATCAGAATTTCCACATTCCAAAGCATCATTCTCTTGGGCTTCACATTCTAGCTCTTCCTTCAACTATCAAACATTATCAAAATGAAATCACATCAGCAAATTATATAATTACACATTTAGAGGTGAAGGAGACATTCTCTTTTCTACTTGTGGGCCAATAGAAACGAAGCTACAAAGTTTAACGAAAGGGAGTAGCGCACTTCATTTCTTCCTTTTTAATTAGAATAAAATAAAGCTAGTGTCACAGACCTGATGTTGAGCCAGCGCCTCAATTTGTTGCCTGTATACCTCAGTTGCAAAATCAGCATCCCATCCTGATAGCAGAAAATTCTTACAATTAACACAAAGCCTCATAGCATGTTCAGTTCTTCCTGATACGTAAACAGATATATGACATACACATAGCATGCCCAATTACAATAATTATGCAAATAACCATCCAAGTTTGAACTCCACAAAAAAGACGTTAAATGTTATAACAGGAACATACATATATATATATATATATATAATGCAATGACAGTAAATAACCGAAAGTCAAAATAATTTACTTGCTCAGATGGCGATAACTGTAGTTAAACAAGATGTGTTATTTACAAGAGCTAAAGACATATACATTTGAAGAAATTAAAGAAAGATAATACATACTTTCGTACACAAAAGGTTCTTCATCATCATCTATCTCTGCTTCCATATCCTCTTTTAACTTCTCAATGCGATCCAGCTCCCATTCTGCTTCCTGAAAATGAATGTTGGATTCTACTGCAGTCTTGTCTATAATGGGGTCCCACAACTCGAGAAAACGCATGGCATATCGATCAATGGGACGCAGTTGATTCTCGAGGGATGTGATTTCTTGTCCTGCAGCAGCTGCAGCTGCAGCCATCTGTTTGACATCTGCCAACATATCAATATCATCTTCTCTACCAGCAAAAGTGAGTGCTCTTTCCTCAATAGCATCACTTCCATTTAACGCTGCAGCACCTTCATCCGATGTATTATTTAATAAACCATGGTCAGCAGGCTCATCAGGCTTCATATCGTCTTCATTAACCAGCTCATCATCTTCCAACTTCGCAATGGCTTCCTCAGTAAATTCTTGATTGTCCACAGCCTCTTCTTGTTCAACTTTCTTCAATGCCATGTAGTCAGCCTCATCTTCGGCATTTTTCAAAGCAGCCTCCAAATCCACACTAGATAGAGTAATGTCACCAACATCTTGGGAAATTTTCTCTTTTTGCATATTCTTAGTGGAAATTGTTTGGTGGCCTGAAAACAAGTCCATGGGATCCAGTTTTTTGAAAAATTCAGTGTTATAACTTCCGCTCTGTATGACCAAATCATCAAGAGCACGCTTTTGATTCGCTTTCTTCAAGATATTTTCTTCAATGGTACTCTCGCTGATCAACCGATAGATGTGAACTTCACGTGTTTGCCCTATCCTATGGCACCGATCTTGTGCCTGTTGATCCATGGCTGGATTCCAGTCACTATCATAGAAAATGACAGTATCTGCACCAACTAGGTTAATGCCAACACCTCCACTACGTGTTGACAAAATGAAAAGAAATATTTTTTGGTTTGTATTAAACCGCTGCATTAATGTTTGCCTTTCTTCTGGCTGAGTGGAACCATCTAGACGCATGTAAGTGTAACCATACAAATTTATGAAAGCCTCCAAAATATCGAGCATCTTTGTCATCTGGGTGAATATAAGTGCCCGGTGACCTTCAGATTTCAAACGCCTAAGCAGAACTGAAAGCTCCTGCAACTTACCACAGTCGAACTGGATAAGTCTCCTATCAGGAAAATAGACTTGCCTTCTCACAATAGCAGGGCGAACAGGGAATAGAAGTGGAGACAAAACTTCAGTGCATCGGTCCTTGTATGTTTGGTGAATAAACACATTCTCTCCACCATTGCTGCACCAGCAAACAGGGGACGGGGCACGTGCAGCAGGAATTGCAAACATAAAACTTTCAACTTGATCAACCATTTTTTCAAATCTTTCAACTGGTGACAGCACAATGTCGGCAAGCTTAGAAGAGTATTTGTTAGACAGAGGATTACATTTCAGATGCTGAATCCTATTGACAGGATGCTTCACCGTGACAAGCTCTCTTAAACTGGTTGAATACATGGGTTTTTTCTTGCACCTCAAAGAATTCCACCATGTAACAGATCCTGCCCATTCCTTGGCTTCTCTCAATCTTTCGTCAAAAAGTGCCTTTTGGATCTCTTCAAAAATGTTGGTCGTGTGTGGTTTTTTCTTATGCTTGAAACCAGAAGATTGTACTCCCAAATTAATTAGACTAGCACGATGCTCAATTAAACTTGATGGTGTAGCAATAGCTTGAATTTCTTCACTCTCCCAAGATGTCATGCAGAAATCCAGATGTGTGAAGACAAATCCCATACCAATAAGGTCAACAGTTGAAAATGGACCGTGCGTGAGCATTGAGCAAACAGCAGAACTCAGTTGCATGTCAATGCCACTCATATCAAAAGAACTAACGATTGGACGGCCTTCAAATAAATCAGGATGATTGCAGACTTTACGAAGCTGCATGATAACACTTATCATTCCAAAAAAATTGGAACTTGCTAGTGTAGCTTGTGTCTCTGAGCTAGCAATGAAGTCTTCGTAAAGGTTACGCTGCCTCTTTGAGAGTCTACAATAGATGACATGTTCGTGTTTCATAGGAAGCTGCTTCTCAACGTCTCTTTTCAATCGACGGAGTAAAAAAGGGCGGAGGACATTATGTAGCCTGTCAACTACTTCTTTGTTTACCTTTTCTTGTCCCTCAACCATTCCAGATATAGGATTACTGAACCAATCCTTAAATTCTTGGTGAGACTGGAAAATATGCGGCATCAAGAAATGCATAAGAGACCAAAGTTCCATGAGATCATTCTGTAGAGGTGTACCAGTTAAAAGAATACGCCTTTTCGAGTTAAAATTAAGGAGTGTTTGCCATCTTTGTGACTTCCAATTTTTTATTAGATGAGCTTCATCCAGAATCAGGTACTTCCACTTCTTCCTCTTGAAAACTTTTGAATCCTGAATCACAAGCCTGTAAGTCGTTATGCAAACATGAAAAGAATTGGGTTTTAACCACCCTTGCCTCTTTATCTTTCGCTCTTTTGCACTTCCAAAATAGGTCAATATTTTAAAAGCAGGACACCATTTAAGAAACTCGGTTTCCCAGTTGAGCATGACACTGGTTGGGACAACAATCAGATGGGGGCCCCATATTCCTTTCTCACAAGCTAAATGAGCAAGCAAAGCAATTGTCATGATGGTTTTTCCTAAACCCATTTCATCAGCAAGAATCCCATTAAGTCTCTTCTCATACATTGTCACCAGCCAATCCAAGCCAATATGTTGATATTCACGGAGAGGATACTTGAGAAGAAAAGGGAACTTAGTCCGCACTTTTGTTGTTGAGAATGTGTTTCCAGTTGGTTGCGCTGACCTGGCAACAGCAGCTGCATCAGCAATTATATTTTCACTCTGTTTATCATCTCTAGATTTCCCAATATACTCAATTCCATCTTCTGCATGGCAGCACGTGTTGGGCTGAAATTCATTCGATTGATCACCAGGCTGCTTACATTCAGAGTTCATCAGTGCTGGTGAAGCAAAGGATTCCTCAGAAGCAGAAGCACGTGAAGATTCAGAATCAACATCCACATCTTCATCGGTGCAACTTTCCTGAGAAGAGCATTCATACAATAACTGGATGAAAATGGGATTTGAACCCAGAACGGACAATATAAAAGCAATCTACAACATACCTTTTTATACCTCGCAAGCAGCTCATGTATAGGAATTTCACTTTCCCTTTGCAGCAGTGCAATCTGGAAAACAGTAGCTTTCAATTATCATATGAACCTTAATTTGTGCATGTGCAAATGTCATTGGAAGTAAAAATTCAGATTAATCTTTGGAGGAAATAAAACTTCAAACTAGGAGGTAGTATTTAAGAAAAGAAAAGCTAGAAATGCATGATTTTACCTCATCCACGGTGTCATTTGATTCTGCCTTTGCTATTTCCTCCTCCTCTAACAGGGTTGTTTCATCATCCTGAACATCAAAGTAATGCGTTGAAATAAGCCATTGAAATTTTCAGCACATGCTAAGGCAAGTCAACATATCAATATACTCCACCAAATTTACACTATAACTAAGAAACAAAGACATTCCATCTTGCCCCTCAAGGTTTTGAGTAAACAATATATAAGATTTTGGAAAACATTATAAAAACCATAGAACATTCTGCTCTCTGCGACTTNGTACTTCCACTTCTTCCTCTTGAAAACTTTTGAATCCTGAATCACAAGCCTGTAAGTCGTTATGCAAACATGAAAAGAATTGGGTTTTAACCACCCTTGCCTCTTTATCTTTCGCTCTTTTGCACTTCCAAAATAGGTCAATATTTTAAAAGCAGGACACCATTTAAGAAACTCGGTTTCCCAGTTGAGCATGACACTGGTTGGGACAACAATCAGATGGGGGCCCCATATTCCTTTCTCACAAGCTAAATGAGCAAGCAAAGCAATTGTCATGATGGTTTTTCCTAAACCCATTTCATCAGCAAGAATCCCATTAAGTCTCTTCTCATACATTGTCACCAGCCAATCCAAGCCAATATGTTGATATTCACGGAGAGGATACTTGAGAAGAAAAGGGAACTTAGTCCGCACTTTTGTTGTTGAGAATGTGTTTCCAGTTGGTTGCGCTGACCTGGCAACAGCAGCTGCATCAGCAATTATATTTTCACTCTGTTTATCATCTCTAGATTTCCCAATATACTCAATTCCATCTTCTGCATGGCAGCACGTGTTGGGCTGAAATTCATTCGATTGATCACCAGGCTGCTTACATTCAGAGTTCATCAGTGCTGGTGAAGCAAAGGATTCCTCAGAAGCAGAAGCACATGAAGATTCAGAATCAACATCCACATCTTCATCGGTGCAACTTTCCTGAGAAGAGCATTCATACAATAACTGGATGAAAATGGGATTTGAACCCAGAACGGACAATATAAAAGCAATCTACAACATACCTTTTTATACCTCGCAAGCAGCTCATGTATAGGAATTTCACTTTCCCTTTGCAGCAGTGCAATCTGGAAAACAGTAGCTTTCAATTATCATATGAACCTTAATTTGTGCATGTGCAAATGTCATTGGAAGTAAAAATTCAGATTAATCTTTGGAGGAAATAAAACTTCAAACTAGGAGGTAGTATTTAAGAAAAGAAAAGCTAGAAATGCATGATTTTACCTCATCCACGGTGTCATTTGATTCTGCCTTTGCTATTTCCTCCTCCTCTAACAGGGTTGTTTCATCATCCTGAACATCAAAGTAATGCGTTGAAATAAGCCATTGAAATTTTCAGCACGTGCTAAGGCAAGTCAACATATCAATATACTCCACCAAATTTACACTATAACTAAGAAACAAAGACATTCCATCTCGCCCCTCAAGGTTTTGAGTAAACAATATATAAGATTTTGGAAAACATTATAAAAACCATAGAACATTCTGCTCTCTGCGACTTCTTATATAGCCAGCAGTATAGCAGCAAAAAGAACAGAAGTATTACATATAATTTTTAAGGCACTGCAATACCCCCAAAAAAATGTAGAGGAATACCCTCTGAATTTATTACCATATCAAAATCCCTTTCTTCTCCAGTGGAAAGAACATAATCATCATCATCCTACAATGAAAAAAGTATATTATCAAAATTTATCATTTAGTAGCCTCTGAATAAAGAGAAAGTAGCCACTACAAATGGCTAAAAAGAATAAACGAATTTTAATTTATTCCTGCACTACAAAGGCTATTTAGAAGTTTCAGGGTAATGAATAGCTTGGCAAGCATAAGCAGATTAAATTTTGAGTTGATTAGTAGGAATGATCAAAGCCACGAACTAAGAAAACGCAAATAAACAAATTTACTAACAGGAACCAGAAATTTATGGCTGCATGTAACTAGTGCACTAATCGTCAAATACTTGCAAAAAAGCTACTTGATCAGTTTATTCAAGAGCGTGGACGAAGGGCCAGGGCCCAGCATATGTTCACGTGCATACAAATGCATTTATTTCTTCGTACCAATCCAAATTAGTCCCATTCTAATCTCTCTCAAAATGAAATCGCAAAACAGAATAGTCTAAGCCATACAAGCTTATCCCCTAAGTTCAGTTTTTATATATTTAATTATTATTTTGGGAAGATCAATTATTTCCCTTAATGTAAAATTCAAATATTGCATAATATATCCCCTCACTTCCTCTTTTATATTGCAAACTACAGATCAACAAAATGCAATAGTACTTTGACCTATAACCTAGACAGAAATTGTACCAAAGATTCTGCAAAGTACTAAAATCTTAAAGACACTCCACTAAGTGACTAAACAATAGAAAATTTAGAAAATATTAAAATCATTTGTAGACATCCATTAGAAGCCTTCCACTGCCAAAGTATCAAGGAATCAAAATCTAGTCCACTTACCTTTTGCATGCAAGAATGGTACATAAACAAGTCTAAAACTATTCTTGTAAGACCATTATCTTTGAGGTTAATAACATATAACACTGGACAATGCATATCTATTGGACACAGGATGCCTGCTAGGAATTTATTTAGTTAATAAAGCCAGTTCAACAAGAGAAATGATGAACATAGAATATTCCTGAAATTATTCTTAGAAGTTTGAAATACACATTCTTACTTGTTCATCATTCAAGTCATCTGACAAGTTCTTTTTCTTTGAATTATGAAATTTCTTTGGTTGATTTCTGATTTTGCCTATCTTGACTTCCGAAAAATGAATATTGGAAACAGCTAAACTGCCATTACTTTCAACCTGCATTAATCAAACAAAAGAAATATTATATTGAGCATCAGATGTGCTCTATAACTTGAGACAATATCTAAAACACATACAACTTACACAACGACGACCAGGTATTGCAGGTGGGCTGCCTCTGTCACGCTTACATACAGATACAATATCTTCCTTTTTTCCTGCACAAGATAGAATACATGCTAGAGCAAATTTGATAGTTAAGAAAAATACAGATAAAAAAAACTGCTGCAGACACTCACGATTACCATCTCTTGCTTCGGTTGCTTCAGGCGAGTGTTCGACTTCTCTTGCCTCGGTAGCTTCAGGTAACACACCATTCTCTTGTCTAGCCTCATTTGATCCAGGTAAGTCGGAATTATCTTCCTTTACCTCAATCGCTCGAGGTACAATATACTGTGGGCTACTTTCCTCGATAACTGCCAACATTTATACCAATTAAAATAATCAGAAAACAACTAATAGAATGGTGTGTAAACTGCTCATTATGGAAACTAAAGAAGAAACGAGTATATCACCATAATCACTGCTTGCTTTGCTAAGCTTTCAAGTGCTTACAAGAAATGGGTTCTAATGAATGTTTAGTTAAAAAAGTAGATACAATTAGTTGGTCCTAATGAATCTGACCAACTTATAAGCACTTAAAATCATTACCAAACAAGCACTCACGAAGGTAGTACCATTGGGTCTAACTACGATATGCCTTAGGGTTAAAAGAACCAGTTCACAGTGAAGTGAAATTTTGATGAATCTAGATTCAAGTCTTTGGATACAGTAATCATGTACATTAAAAATAATAATAATAATAATAATAATAGTTCTTCTAAGATGCCTATGAACAAGTTTTTAACACTAGACTAGAAAGGAAGCAGGATACATTTGAGGTCGTCAAAATACAGCTTTTCAATTTGATATCTACATAGATATGAAATGAAAATGTTATTTGCAATTCAATAGGGGTTTAGATATAGTGAGTAACTTATGACGTACCTTCCTCTGCAGCATAGCGTTTAAGTAGCTCCTCAAGAGGTAGATCAATTTCAGTTTGCAAAACGGCAAGTTCTTCTTCTCTCTCTTCTTTACTTATAAGAGCCTCGTCTTCTTCAATAGTATGCTCATCATCTTCCTAAAGCAGGATCATCAATATATGGTGATTGTTTGATACTTTGTAAGCACAAAGTTAAAATGCTAAAGTAATATATTTCACAAATTTTTTCACCACACAAACATTTCCTAGGCTGGATTTTCAACATATCCAAGCACAAATTTTAAGTATTAAAGAAGCCTATGAAATTTCATTATCACAATAGATGCTTTCAGCATACAAGCATCAGCATTGTGTATCACCAGCAGCGAGTGAGCCCAGACCATTGGACTCAATCTTATATTACTCATAAGAAGTCGTTAAGCACAAAAGTATTAGCCTTGCATTTGAAACAAATTATGTACACCCAAGTAAGTTGATACCTCAAAATTACAGCAACAATAAGCACAAACAAAATTACCAGCAATGAGCCTAGGAAGATTAAATGCTAGACCTGCCTTGAACTATTAAAGTTTAATGGAATGAGTGCTAAAATTCACAAGATTGCTTGCAATATGTAGACACTTCAAAATAAAACAGTAAGGAAAAAGAGAAACTAACAGAACCAAATTAACAGCCATTCGAGTAAGAGTGCAAAAAGAACAAAGTACAGACCTAATTTTTAGTATTATAAATGCAAGGTATCAGCTGCAAATTATCTTAGACCTATCATACTTTCCAAAGCATAAACATTTTAACAAAATTTGCAAAGGCATAAATCAAGGAGGCTTACTGATTCATCATCAGAATGCACATCATAGTCTTCATCAACATCAGGAGACTTTGATTGAGATCCTAGCATTGTCAGTTCAAATGAGGAAACATCCAAAATTGCAGAAACAGTAAATAACCAAATGGAACAAATTCACCATTTCCCTACCAGTCACTGAATTAGCTGTCTGATTATTAATATCGTCACCTCCTCCTTTCCATTGAATACTCAACTGCTTTTGAGCAGAATACGAGTCAACTGATTTGCGAGGAGTTGGTGAGTTTACAAGGTTCTCTGCCAGCATCGTTGAGTACCTAGTAAAATAGCGAAAATAAAGAATGTTATTTTCAAAAAGATATAAAGAAAGAATGTAAAGTTAATTATGTTATGGATAACCACAATAACATCATGTGGAATGCCAGTACTATTAATTGTTCTCTACGTACAATAACTACATGAAAAAAGATTCCAGAGAACAGACAGTTTACCTTTCAGTTTGCCCTAGAAGAAACTCCAGCTGCTTATCAAGTGCTTTTTTCTTCTTTTCATCAAGCTCTAGCTGATGCTTGTACAGGACCTGCAACAAACACACAGGATTTTTTTTTGCTTCTGAGAAGGTAGTGGACACAACAGACTCGGATAATGATTAAAAGCAATTATCTTAAATGACTTGCCAGCTTCTCTATTTTTGTCCAAAACTTTTTTACGTCTTTAGAAATATTGACCGCCACCTTTCTCAACCGCTGTTCCTCTTCCTGATCAAAGAATTAGGAAAACAAGCACAACCATCAGTAAAATGTGAAAATAATTATCTGTTCTTGTATAGCTTACACGTATGTATCTTTTTTTTGGGATGACAACTAAATCTAAACCTTCACTCGCTTCTCTCCCCTTGTGGCCTGATCCAGCATGCCCTTGCTGGCCCTTATTGCAACTTTCTTTGCTTGAGCAAGTTTCCATTTTCTCTCTGATTCAAAGTCCTGGTAGTAACACATTTGTTAAAAAACCCCAAAAAAATAAATTATAAAACCACATATTATCATGCAATGGACCAAATGAAAGGAATTTAATTTCATTACCTTTGATAACCAAACCATCTCTTCCAGAACATGATCCCAGTGTGCTTTAGGACGTTGAGGTTCTTTGGGAGCTTCTAGTGCCTAGAGTAATAAAATTATAGCATAACTTATATTAATACATCAGTCCAGCATATCCCAGAACTGTGAAGTATCAATGTCAGCATGTTCTATTGCCCTGATCCAATCTGTTTTCTTCGAAGGCTACTGTTGATCCCAGACAAGATTAAAATTCCTCTCATGATGAATATCCTGATTTGAGATGGAATCCCATATGTACAAACTCGCAACTATATGAGCTGATAAAAACAATGTCTAAGGATGATTTCTGTTACACAATTTTATGGATATGATTTTGAATTTAAAGTTAGAATCCAAATACTAAATTTGGTTGGACACTAATTCAAGGATTTGCAAATATTCCAATCCTACAATTAGATCTCCTCCTTTGTGTGGAAATCTATAATTCAGCAATAGTTTAGGCCATATTGCTTAAGTTAATGAAGAGTAAGTTATGGTATAAAAGGATTAAAAAAGAAAGAAACACACAACTGGATCTTGGGTAATCCAAACATCAGGATTCCATTTATTGCTCTCAAATTCAAGAGTTATATTTTCCCTTAATGTACTTAAAAAGGCATGAATCCACGAGGTAGATCTGAGTAGTGAAAACATCAAATAAATTTAGAGTTACTTTGGCTCCAGGAAGTATAATTATGGTTAAAGTTTAATGTAATTTGTAAAGGATAGCTACATTCTCGTATAAAAACATTCCCACATTCACATACAAAAATATTTGAAATATAAACATAAAAAAAAGAGTTAAATATATTTACCTTTTGCCGCCTAGCCCGTGTTTCATGATCAAGCTTTGACCGTGGACCTTTGGAGGCCATAACTGCACCAAGATGCCTATCTCATACTTAGAGCTTGAAGAAAAAAACAAACGCCAATAATGAAAATTGCGTGTTAGTTCACTCTACATATCACAGAAAATGTATCAACATAAAGACTGCAGTATGATGTGGCAACGTGAAAGTGTGCAAACCATAAAATGGCTCAAAATGGATTGTCCAACACAAGCACCAACCCAAACAGTAAAGGACAAGCCAATTGTTACAAATATTAATTCCAGCATATCTTTGAAACACAAATGAAAAACTTCATAAGAATAAAAGAAGCACGACATTCAGATCTTGGGTTAGGTCAAGTTCCCGTTTTTCTTTAGTTCAGGGCAGGCAATTATTTGTACTTTACCACCTCTGACTTGGTTATGGTTTACCATATATGGGTACAAATTAAGTATGTTTATTCATGCTTATTTTCCTATGTGAAGAAATTTCATCAATGGTGCACCAACAGGGTGGAATCCATGTAAAAGAAAAAGACATATAGCTTTACAACTTCACAAGTAGTCAAACCCACAGCAGATGTCAAGGTGAACTACACCAAGCTAAATTGATAGAATTATTTCACTGCAAAGTTTGTTAGAGGCATTAGAGATCAAAGAAACAAAAAATTTAATGCAGTCCTCAAAACGCTGAAATTGAGAAGGAGCCAAGGCACCCAGACATTAGGAGTGCCAACCGAATTACAGCAAAAAAAAATACATTGTATCTAATTGAAATATGTTTTATAACTCTGTGTAAAAGAGAGTCACAAATTCAAGCACAATATTTTACACAACTATAGTAAATCTAGACGTGCACATCGCCAATCCAACACGTCTGTTATGATGCTTTCAATTTAATAGCAAGGCAAACTCCTTCATTCCACATATACTGATACATCACATTCTAGAGTTGTTCTAAACCATGGCAAATGCTTTATTTCCATTTAACCCCATGACACATCCCATCTCTTTACACTCCGAAGATATTATGTCTTAACAATATCCCATGACAGCTCTCCCCTAAACATAAAGTCATACATCCTGAAATACTTCAACCATCCCATCATTTACCCAAATCATAATCCAAGATATGGAGATCTTTATAAGCACAAAACCAATTTTAAACTTTCAGTAATTTTGATTCATGGGCAAGGCTTTGCACTCATTGTCTTTCAAAGATTTAAAGTGTGCTTACTCATACCTTGATCTAGAACAAGTAATTTTGTAAACAAATTAAGTGATCCAACAGGCCTCCCCAGAAGATTGCTTGTATTATATGTTATATCCTTCCATCAATGGCAAGGAGCAGTTGCCTAAGGCTATTGGCTCATAATCCCATGACTAACAGTCTGGATATCAAAATAATTTCAATGTAGGTCCCAAAGTTCCATGACACACTCCAATTTGCCACACCTGGGAACCTTTGACGTCATGTTTAGCTTTTCCATCAGATTGAAATCACCATCTCCAGAGAAATACAGGAAATTTCATAAACCAACTTCGTTAAGAATGGCTTTCAACATAAATCGCTGCTCTAAATAGAATTGCCATTCATACACAAAACCTAACTATTAGCAGGAATTTGATCGTGTTACTACCATAGATTCTCTCTCTCTCTCTCTCTCTCTCTATGCCACACCTGCCCTCCTCGTGAAGTGTCTTTCTTCATTTGCTCGTCTCTACAAAAACTGACCTAATGGTTGCAAAAGGCCCCAGGCCTTTAAACCTCTCCTGTTTAAATAACCTTACAAAGTGACAAGTTAATATGGCAGGGAATTTCTTGGGAGGGAAAATGCAACAGAGTCAGTGCAACTTAAATGCCCCCGTTCCATTCCCTCACCTTGTATAGTTCAATAATTTCTTCACTAGAAATGTAAACAAGTTTATCGAGGACAAAATTGCTCCAAATAGAAAAGCAATAACAACAAGCAAACAATAAATTAAAATAGAAAAAATCAAGAAATTTGTGACATCACCCAATCCCAGTTATATGGTGAAGGAAACTTTACCATTAGTTGCATAAAATACAGGACAAAGATTACTCTACTTCAAATAAAGAACATAAATCCGTACCTCAGAAAATTAAATACAAACTACCCGTTCAAGTTAAATGCAAAAAATGTCACACATAGTTAGTTCTTGTCCCGGCTTAATTTTCCAGTAACAAGATACAAATTCTACACACAAGCAACAAAATAAAGCAGAAAACTTCACAAAACGAAATTTTTCCAACAAGAAAAACAACTAAAGGCTAAACTCTAACCAAGAAACACGTTTTCACATGCACGAGCATACAGTAAATACAATACAAAAATTATTTTGACATGCAGAAGTAAATTCTCAAACTCACCAGCTAAAATCTCTTCGATTTTCAAGAAATGAAAAAAATTCCAACTTTCGCTTCTCAACAACAGATAAAGAAATCAGAAAGATCTGAACTTCTACAGAGAGAAGGAAAAATGACTCGGTGGAGATGTGTATGTGTTAGGGTTGTTTAGAGAGAAAATTCGGGTTTAAGCGCCGATGGGTTCCGACGAGTCTCAGATCCGGAAAATAAAATATATATATATATATGTATGTTACGTATATCGATATACTAAAATGTATGTAATATATAAAATTAATTGACAAAATTTATTTTTGGGACTTTTCTTGAGAAAGCCAATGGATTGAAGAGCGAGAGACTTTACTGTTACTGCGGGGATGAAGGACGATAGGTTTATGAATGAATGGGTATTTGATCTAACGGCCGTGATTGAAGGATGGATGCGATTAACGGGTATGATTTATTTGTCAATTAATGGTAATTATAAAGAAGCTGCGTAGTCTCCAAAAGTGTAGTCGAGTCTAATGCCTACTTTTTCTGCTTTAGCTATTTTTTTTTTTATATTAGAAGCCATGCTTATTTTTATCAAACTTGTTCTCAATTCTAGAATTAACTTTAATGTTCGACTAACGACTAAACGTGTATTCTTATTATTAGACATGAGCTTAGACCCGTGTACTATCTCTACATCTTATTAGAGTCAATTTGGTTAGTTTAAAAAGGAATGAATTTGAGACATTCTAAAAATAATTAAAATCCCTTTAAATTAATTAAGAAATAATAGAAAGATTTAGTCGAATTATGACAATGCACATCATAAAGGAATTTTGAAAATTCTTCTTTTTGTTTTTTAATAGTAAGATTCACTTTTGCCAAAAAGTTTCTAATTCTCGTTTTATGAGTGTATAATCTAAGCTCGTATTCGCTTGTCTATAATCGATGAAATCATTTGCATCTATTCCTCAAATATTCAAGACTTTTTTTTTTTATTGATAACTTAAATTATTTATAAACGATTTCCATACAAGATTTTAGTGTGTTCATCAATTTTTGAGGTCACGAATAATAGATTGTAATGAAATTTAATATTGAATTCCCCTTGATTTTTATTTTTTTTTAACACCTTCTTTAGATTTATTTTCGTTCCCTTTGAGAGAAGATTTAATTATAGCAATGCAATGTAACACTATCGTTGTTACAACACCAATTTAAGTGAAACCGAGTCATTGAGCCCTTTTTTGGAAAAAAAAAATACATTTTTAAATAGTATTTTGACATTATTTCAACCACATATTCTTTAATAAAATAATATTACACATAAATTCAAAATTTTTCTTTATTTTTTAACCACACATTTTCAATCAATACACTATTCAAAAATACATTCCCCCCGAAATGGGGCTCAAACAAGGGTTAAATAAGAGGAACAATCAAATGAGTCATATGATTTTACCTTTCATTTAGCCTATGACATGGTATCATTTAGAATGGTGTTCTAGTACCACCATCCCACCAAAAATCGAGTTGAATGGTAGAAAAGCAAGAAATGCCCCAAAGTAATATGGATGTATGGTGTGATGACTGACGTGAAGAATAGTGATTAACTAAAATGTAGACAATGGTTTACGAAGAAAAAGTAGCATAATCAGAGAAATGTTGGCATCGAACTGAAAAGGATTTCAAATACAGACTTTTTTCAAGCCAAATTTAGACAAAATGGACGATCAAATGTCGAATCGAGCCACCACTTGCAATGGGAATAACTTTCACGTGAGTTCCATAGAAGTCCTTTTACTAAAGTATTAACTAACAAAAGCAAGCTTGGCTTGGAAAATTTCTTAAAATTCATTAGCAAATGACATGAATGGGCTCAATTTGTCCAAGTCCTTTGTTTTAAAAGCATATGGACCTAAAATGAACCCTACTTAAACGAATCTTTATAGTTTTAAATGTGACAACACCTAAATGAAAAGAAACTTGCATGCTCAAATAAGTGATGTCAATGTCGCACTTATGCAAATGACTATAAAGTTCAATTAAACCCTCGTTTGATTCCCATTATTTGGCCATAAAATTGAAAAATATGATCGTTATCCATCACATCAAGTCATCATATTTGATTTTATATCTCTTGTGTAGGTCCAGTAATGATTATATTTTTCATTCTCATTCTTACAAAAACGGAAATCAAACGGGTCTTAAATAGAAAATACAATAAGACTTTAGATCAAGTATTACACTTCGGGAGAGGGGAATATATTTGTGTGCCCACCATATCAAGCCATCATAATTGATTTTATATCTCTTGTATGAGTCCCGTAACGATTATATTTTTCATTCTCATTCTTACAAAAAGGGGTCTTAAATATAAAATACAATGAGACTTTAGATTAAGTATTACACTTCGGGAGAGGGGAATATATTTGTGTGCCCACCATATCAAGCCATCATAATTGATTTTATATCTCTTGTATGAGTCCCGTAACGATTATATTTTTCATTCTCATTCTTACAAAAAGGGGTCTTAAATATAAAATACAATGAGACTTTAGATTAAGTATTACACTTCGGGAGAGGGGAATATATTTGTGTGCACGCGCGCGCTCAATCCACTCTACATTTCATGTGAATATTGTGCTATATTGTTTAACATCAACAACCTTTAGCTATCTCTTCCACTACCCTCTCAATAAATTTCATGACATTTTTAAGCATTAAAATGCAAAACTAGACATTACATCGGGCTGGCCCATCGATCAAGGCATATCTACTGTGGTTGTGACTAACCTAGCCTTAGTTTTGCTAGCAATCCAATCTTTTTAGCTGACTGGGTTAGTTGTTTGGGACTAGCTCACTCCATTTTGACACATCAATACCACATTATAATAAAAGATGATTAAATGGTTCTATCATTCAAAATGTTGTTTATTTGAAAAATTCAAGATTTTCCAATGTGAACAAATGTTACACATCTCGAATATTTGAGGAATTTTACCACTTTGGATCCCTCAATTGATTCATTTAGCAGCTCTGGAACTCCAGTGCACTCATAACAGTAATACACCCCCAGTCTACCTATAGTCTCTTTGATCAATTCTGATACATGTTTATTAGATTCTTTTGGATTGATAAATTCGATCCCTGCATACCATGTTGTAACTAATTGATTCTTGCATTTGGTTGGTTAAACACTACAGTTAGGCAATCAGTTAGGTGGGTTACAATTAGTTAGAATCAATGAAACTGTTACTTGTAATCTGGTAGTCATTATAACTGATGTATATATATACACTTCTTGTATATCTCTTGATCTGTGGCTATAAATAGGACCAAGAGGGCTGAGAATAGAATGTGAGCAAGAGGGGAGCATTTTCTGTTGAGAGAGAGTGAGATTGAGAGAGAAAAGTCTTTGTAGAAAATCTTTGAAACTTCCTATGACTTTTTTCCATTTGTTTCTCGGTTGAGTGATGAGTTCTTTGTTTTGTAAAACCATCACTGTGTAATATCCTCTTGAATGGCAGATTGAATGTGAAAGAAAATCCCTGTAAGTTGGTTGATAAAAATTTGTCCCAAAGACATGAAATTCTTGAGTCCATTAATCTGATTTTTGCTGAGTTTCTTTCTTGCCATTAATAGGATTTTTGCTGAGTTTCTTTCCTACCGGGATATGTTTGTCGATAGCATATTTCAATTTTCATGCATTTTTTTTTTTGCATTCATTACTGCAGGAGAACAAAGACTACAAGGATTTTAAGGACAAAAATGTGAGCGAGATTTACATCCGCTATCGCGTGCTATTTGGTGAAAGCTACGACGGTGACAAGTATGCAACAACCCCGAGCCTATTGTCTAAAATGGGCTTAGCTGTGTTTGAGAATAGTGTAGCAGGGGACTACTTGAATGACATTCTCGTTGATGGAGAGGGCAGCGATTCTAGCGATGAGGGGGACAGAACAACAGGTACAGCGAGCAGGAACACTTCCAATGCTAGAAGTGGCGAGAAACGCCAGTCATCCACTAAGGGGTGTAAAGGAAAGCAAAAGAAAATTTCAGCTCATGAGTTGTCCTATTCTGTGGATCAGGCTACTAGTGCAGCCGAGGAAGTGGCCGCGAAGCTCAATAGCATCGTCAATCGAACCGACAACGTCGGGGCTTCTGTAGTTAAGGAGTTGCTCGCAACGGGCCGGTTGCAGCGTCGGTCCCCACTGTACTACTACGCCTGCACACTTCTGATGCAGAAGCGTGCTCGGGATATGCTAGCTGTCATGCAGGATGTAGATGAAAAGTTCGAATGGATCAAGTGGCAGTTCAATGAGCGTGGCAAGTCGTTCCACTAGGCCCTTCACGTCTGTTGATTGCTCTATGTATTAGTGTTGTTGCCCCCCCCATTTGTGATATTTTGGTTTTTTGTGTACTTTTTCCGTTCTTATACCTATGTTGGACACTTATGTGTTAGTAATGTTATTTTTGTACTATCACTACATGTTTATTATTATTGCATACTTACATCATGCTGCACAACATCATTGAAACTTGACTTGAACTTAAATTGTAAGGAATCTTTCTGCCCATGCCAGAACTAGTTCATTCACAAGTACATTGCAGGGCCCATTTTGTTTTCCTTTGCACAATCATTTCACCCATTTGTATGGCTGATGTACGGAAGTGCCTTTGTGCACTCCTCTATATATATTTGGTTTCTCTTAAAATGTGAAGGCAGTAGCTTCATTACCACAATGAGCTTCGAATGCATGTTGTAGCCGAGCTCGGACTCCGAGGACAAGCTGAGTGATGAGGAGTTGTTCAGAAGTCTCGCAGATGACGTCACAGCATGGGTCACGTTTTCATCTGTTGCCGGGACCAATGCGAGGACATATTATCGCACATAGCGGGATCATGTTCGACGATTTTCGTTCGCCAGAAGCGGCCACATGTTCATGATGGAGGCTATGAGCGGGAACGGTCAGATATGCCATCAGGAGTTCCGAATGTACCCGTCGATGTTGCGACACTTTGCACATGTGCTGCGAGACGAGTACGGCTTAACTGGTAGCCAACAGGTGGATATCTACGAGAAAGTTGGTATGTTCTTGTGCATACTTGCACATGGGAAAGGATACCGGCAGGTGACAACATTATTCAACCATTCTTTGCAAACCGTTTGTGTATTTTTCAAAGAGGTGCTACGTGCCGTCGTGACGCTCTCGAAACATGTGATAAGAGCAACGTCAAATTACAATGACGGTGTCAATCCGCACAGGCCGTACCCGAACAAGCATCCACTGTTTCAGGATTGCATTGGGGCTATTGACGGAACACGTGTCAGAGCTGTGCTACCGCGTCACGAGCATGTGAACTTCATCGGTCGGAAAGGAGTGCCGACCTAAAATGTGTTGGCCGCATGTGATTTCAATTTGTGTTTCACGTTCGTGCTTGTTGGTTATACCGGGAACACTCATAACGCACGAATGCTGGCTCGTGCTATATAAAGTTCAAAAATAGATTTTTTGCATCCGACACTGGGAAAGTATTATTTAGTGGACTCCGATTTTGCTCACCGACCGGAATATATGGCACCGTACAAAGGTTCGGATATACTGTATCACTTCCAACAATTTCTCGACGAACGAACTGGGCAGCGCCGTAGGTTTCAAATGCTCGTGAGAAGTTTAATTTCAAACACATTTCGTGTAGGAACGTGATTGAACGGGTATTTGGTGTGCTGAAGCAGAGGTGGAAAATCCTTGACCGTATGCCTAGCTATTCATTTGAAACGCAAGTTGCAGTTATCGTGGCCACGATGAGTGTTCATAATTTCCTACGTCGCTTTGGAGTTGTGGATGAGGCGTTCGCGAGAGCGAAAACGGATGAGGATGTAGTTGAGGTGGAGCTACCCAGTGCTGAGGATGAAGTGGAGTCTGATATGAATGCGCCGGAGATGCAACGAAGTAAATGGGATAGACTTCGCGATTACATGGCACAGCAGCCATGATGACCGCGTTTCGGGACCTCACAATCGGCATGTGTCCGTAAGAACTTAAGGAAATGTACAAAGTTCTTCGTCGTTGTCTTTGTCAGTCAATGTTGTTGTGTTTTGTTTCGGTACGTTGGTCGAACTTCAAATTAGTGGATATTCACGTTTGCATAATCAAATCGGATTTCGAACGGTGCCTCTTGTACCGTCTATGTGTTATGCCGAATTCTAACTTTGCCGGATTCGACCGTTGTCGTAATAATGTCGCTTGTATTTATTTTTTTTAAAATTCCCCCCACGTTCAGTTGCCTACCGTATGGGTGTTTGTAATTTTATCGTGAGTTTCTTTTTTCCTTCGAAGTAGGGTCTTGTACGAAAATTCAATGTTGACATCAATAATGTGCTGGCAAGTTGTGGCAAGGTCGGAAAGTGTGGAATACTTTTATTAATTGTTTGGAAACCTTTGACTGTTAGTGCCCACCACATGCTCACGTGAATGTCATTTGCACCCATTTTGAAAGACTATGGGCAAAATCGAAAATTACCCACTAATTGGTCTGCCAAATCTGCGATAAATTCAAGTACCAGGCCATACCATGTCTGCTCCAACTGTCGGAAAAATCATTAAAATTGGCAAAAGATTTGGCTCAAACAGGCTCTAAATAATAAATATTATGGATCAAGAAGAAAAATCAACAACAACAATCAAAGAATCCAAGGAAGCAAAATTCAAGATTGAAAGCAAGAAACCAATCGAGAAGGGATTTCAAGTTGATTTTCAAGATTTAAGATCCGAAATCAAGATCTAATAGTAAAGAACAATTCTCAAAGAATTAAGGTATGTCTCACATTATTCATTTTATGGGCGATTCGACATGGGGATCTTGGTAATAAGGTAATTCGGTTTTCAAATTCTAAAGTTTCTAGTTTTATGATGTTTAAAATTCCAACATAAGAGACACACGCTATGTGAATTGACAAATTTGTACACGTGCTTATTTTCATGATCTACCATGAAGCTATGCGATATCCTTCCGTTGCTGAAGAACTTAAAAGTCTTGCAAGCGCAGCTCTATACTTTCGAAAGGTTTTTGTTCTTGTTTTAGTCGAAAAAACTACGGCAGTAACTGTTTGTGATGTGAGTGATATGCCCGTGGATTGTTTTTATGTTTTCTTAGTGAATGCACCCTTTAATACGGGTCTTGGTCGCTTAATCATGTAGAAACTTTCAATGGTTATCTTTTAAGTATTCTACTTTTATCATTTATTAAACCGTAGATGGTTATTATGAGTACAAGATTGAATGCTATAAATTAACTTTGTTAAGTGGACTTCTTCTTCAGGCATTTATAGAGATGGTGAAGTCAAACACTATTATGTGGTTTTGGATCCACCAACTGGAAGACCCCGTGGTTATGGTCTCATTACATACAAAGATTCTGAATTTGCTTAGAAAGCTGTGAAAGCCCCTAGTAAAGTGATTGTTCTAAGCATTATAAGCATGTTTAGCTAAGCTTAAAAAGAAGTAAAGTTTGTCTTCACAATGCTTGGATTAGTTACACTTGACTTTTTAAATAAAAAAGAAAGTTACTTATTTTGAGAACGTTTCATTACTTTGGTATCAAAGTAATTTTTTTCCCTATTTCAATTAGTGTGTAAACATTTTAGGCTTAGCTAAACTTGTCATATGATTCTGTGGCGGGATTCAAGCTCAGGCTATTTCTCTTAGAGTCTCTTATTCTAGTTACTATTTTTATCATTTAATATCATTTTAGGGTCGCATGGCTGCTTGTTTCCCCGATGGCAAACACTTTTTTAAGCTCTAAAACTCTATCCTAGAGGAAGCTGCTCGATGATGGTTTGTCACCGAGCACAACTATTGAAATGTTGGTTTCCTATTTTGAAAAACATGGTGCAATAGAAGATGGCTTCATTGAATATGAAAGCAACACAAAATATTGCTGGTAAAAGTCTTCCACGTCTTTATCTTGTCTCGTTAGGTCAACAGTTGATTCTGCCGTCGCATTTTTCATTAAGCGATTTTGGATTTCTCACACATAGAACCGTGGAGGCTGAAAAAAAATAATAAAAAAAAGCTTTTGACAATAATGCTTGGGCAGGTAGATGAATATCTTTGCATAAGCCTCATTTGATTATGATCATAGAGATAGATCATTCTAAAAAATATTTTTCGTGTTGGCTTATTTCGATAGCATATTTTATTGATCATAAGCAATGATAATTCTGCATTGACCGGATAAATA
The DNA here is from genome assembly GCF_002742605.1 of Olea europaea var. sylvestris. Classification (NCBI taxonomy): domain Eukaryota; kingdom Viridiplantae; phylum Streptophyta; class Magnoliopsida; order Lamiales; family Oleaceae; genus Olea; species Olea europaea. Next base: position 674,133 of record NC_036253.1, on the reverse strand, counting down.
TCCATAAACTTTCTCCATTTCAATAGATGCGTGCAATTATTTCATGCTCTATTTTATGTGATTGCTGGGGAGAAGTATTACCTCACGTTCACTAAAAGTTACTCGCAGGCAGCATATTTGATTACTCTGACCGCTTCTTATTCAAGTTTGGCCCCACCAACTTCTCAATGCTTGGCACATCCCCAAATTTCTTATCCCCATTATGCTGTTACGAATGATACTTCGACTGCATCTTACTCGATTTTGACTGCACCAGTTGCTTCCTACTCGGCCCAACCTCAAAATTCTTATTCCTAATATGCTGTTATGAATGATACTTGGACCGTATCTTACTCAAGCCTACCTTCAAAAGCAATGATGATTGTTGTGCATTAGCCTTTTTAGGAGAGATTGCACCATTGGTCTACTAGAAGATCGGGTTCCAAGGACATGGAGAATTGGTCCAAACACATTGATTCATTTCATCTATTTTGTCATATTTGATATATCATACAAACTTTTCTTCTTTAAATGTTGTTCAAAGTTGTTTAATTCAAATATTGGACATGCTATAAATGTATTTAAGTATTAGAAAAGCTGGCCCTAGCAACTTGAGAATATCGTGCCTCAGTTAGGAAACAAATTAAAGAGAATATCTCATGCAATAAGCAAACCAAAAAAGCCAGTACTATATAAAGATTAGGGATTGGACGCTCTTTTGTGTCCCTTTACTGCACAAAAAATTTGATTGGAAGATTTTGAAACCTTGAACGCAAAATCTTGCCATACAAACTTTTTTTTTTTTTTTGTCAGAGGATGGAGGGATGTCTCAAGCATTTAATGTACAAGTTCCTCACAATCATTGTTCTTCAAGTGCTCGAAGACTTTGTTTCTAGTGCTTGATGAAATCCATGTATGGAAGTTGAAGAATATTTTTTAGCGCACTTTTGGCCCTCATTAAATTAAATTTCATTTTTCTCTCATATTTTCAATTCCATAATCGTTTATAAAATAATATTATACGTAAATAGAAAATTTTCCTTCTTTTTTAATGAGTTATTCTCCAAAAAATATTATTCCGCCCATCTTAATTTTAAAAAATGAGGGCCAAGCGTGGGCTTAGTTCCATTGGTGTTGGAACACCAATCCAAGCTTCTGTATATTACAGATCCTATTAATGGATCATAATTTAATGTTATTGGTGTTGGCACCTAAACTAGTTCTATATAATATTATTCATAGAAATTAGTCAAATTACATCTTGTGGTGAAAATAAAAACGTTTTATGTCAGAAAATTCAGGCCGATTTTGCGGCCAGACCAACTACTAAAACTGAAGTATGTATAAGAAGGGTCGAACTTGCCCTCTACACAATCAAGCCCACATAACACTGGCCCATTTCATTTTCTGAAGTTTTATAGCCCGTTGGGCCCTTTTATGCATCCAACTCAAGGAACCAAACTTACCCGACCTGTGACTAATTAGGCTTAGTGGAAATTATAGATTCTAATGGATTAAAAATCCCAATTTCATAAATAAAATGCCATGTTTAGTACTTCACAAATAAGAATTTTTTTAATTAATTAATATATTTAAAAATTAATTAAGTAAAACAATCTCAAACCTAAATACATCAATCTCAATTCCCTCGACTCTCTCTCTATTATCGCCTGAACAGTGTAAATCTCGCACCACCACTCATCTCTACGGTGACATTGTTCTCTTCCATTGAAGTGGCATTGCAGTCGCGCCCATATCTCCTATCATTCGTCCATGCGAGGGTCGTCACTCATAACCAGTGTAGAAGAGAATGTGTTGTCGCGCGCAGCTCGTAGAGGTGTTGTGTCGTCATTGTTTGTGATTTGTATCGATTTGTGTACCAGCATCGACCATTTTTTGCGATTTGTTGGTTGTGGCTGCTATTGTTTAATATGATATTTTGGGGTGATTTTTGTACGTGCATGATGGCTGCCAGGCCAGATTTGGTTTGTTTTTGTTGGTTATTGGTAGCGATGACGATTTCCATGATTTGGTAATGTTGGGGGTATTTTATTGGTGATGGTGTTGGTGGATCTCATGTTGCTGGTGGTAGATCTAGAGCTGGTGGTGGTAGTCTTCGAGGCGGTGGTACAGAGGTTGTGGTAGTATGTGGAATGGTTCTGGTGGATCTCGTGTTGTTGTTGGTGATGAATAAGGCAGTGGTGCAAATGTGATTGTGGTGGTCATGGCAATTTGGTTGATTTTGTGACAAATAATTGGACCGTGATCTGAAAATTGTGATCGTGACTTCCAATTGTAACTCACAATTTTGGAGTCACCATTGGTCGTGGTGGTGATGGTGGCAGTCGTGGCGGGTTGGTTGATTTGTAACTCACAATTGGATACGTGACCTGAAAATTGTGACTGTGAATTGTAAGTGTTTGTGGCGATCACAAATTATTTGATTGATTGTGATCATTAAATTGATTAATCTATACCCAATGAAAAAATAAATTATGATAAAAAAATAATGTGTAACCTAAAAATTTTTTAATTCATGATCGATAATTTGATAATTTGTGACTGTATAATAAGTTGTGATTTGTAATATTTATGATTTGTGACCAATAAATAAATTGTAACTTATAAATTTTTCGATTTATGATCGATAAAAACCTGTGACCTATAAAATTTTTGAATTGTGACTGTAAAATAATTTGTGACATAAAATCTCTGATTTCTGATCAAAAAATAATAAGTGACGAATTAAATCGTTAATTTATAACCAAATTATATAAATTTGTAACTTAAAATATATTTAATTACTAAATTAATTAATTAAATTATAAATAATTTTTAATAAAAATATGATTTTGGAAATTTAAGACATATTTTCTTATTTTTTAAAATATGCCTTAATTAATATCTTAGTTAGAATTTTACTTCAATAACAACATTAGAATTTTGGCCCAACTCGAAAAAAAACTTCACGCTCTTAGCATCAGCGTGGGCTGGGTTGTGTGAAGTCAAACCATTTCCTTCGACATCCTTGACGGAACCCTAGTTTTCAACGGCCATCACTGCGGAGGCGCCGCCCCGCTGGTAACTTCTTACAACACAAAGCCCACGAAAACTGTCAAGGTATTTAATTTTAACCCACGAAAACTGTCAAGGTATTTAATTTTACATGTAGCTCAAAAATCGACAGTTCACTTTTCGTTTGCCTTTCCTGGATCATATTTGCATAAACTAGCAATGACCAATTTGCAGAGACTTAGGAATCTCTCTATTATCAAATGTATTACTTTTTTTTGCTCTGAAAATAAGTTGAGATTATCAAAATCCAATTTTTATGTAGCCGGGTCATACCCCATTGTAGAGAACCTCAGGTTTTATGGAACCAGTAACGTTGTTAGATCACAGAAGGGTAAAATTATTGATAATACGTTGCAAATACCGCGTGCAGTTAGGCAAGAAGCCCAAGCTGCTTTATTAGATTATTTGCATTCCACCAGGAGTTTGCAGTTCATGGATGCCGAGAATATGAGTAGAAATTCACCATATTTTCTTGGAAAGTTGTTAAAAAGACTTGACAACGGTGAAACAGACGTTGGGCGGTCTGTAACGCGGTTGTTGAGGTACCATCCCATTAATGAGTTTGAGCCATTCTTTGAAAGCATAGGTTTGAAACCTTCAGAGTATTCTCCGTTTCTTCCGCAGAATTTGATGTTCTTGAATGATGATCAAGTGCTGTTGAAGAACTACTATGTTTTGTGCAATTATGGCATAGAACGAAATAAAGTAGGAAAAATATATAAGGAAGCACCAGAAGTATTTAAGTATGATTGTGGGGTTTTGCAATCAAAGCTACAATCTTTTGAAAAATTAGGGTTAAGTCAGTCTCTTATTATTAAGGTTATTGCTTCATGTCCTTATCTTTTGCGTGGAGATATGAGCTGGGAATTCATTGAGGTTCTGAGAAAGTTGAAGAATACAGGGATTGAATATAACTGGCTGGAGGAGCATATGTTTGAAGGCAATTCTTACAGTTGGAACCGTATGCTTGAGCTTTTATGCATGTTAAGTGATATGGGCTGCAGTGAGGAGCAATTAGGAGGATTCATTTCTCGGCATCCGGAACTTTTGCTTGAGAGATCAGGACACTTGACCTATTTTTTGATTGGGTTCTTGCTGAAATTCGGATACACACGGAATGAGTTAAGTACTATGTTTCTGCAGCTCCCCAAAATATCAGCTGAAAACTTCGCTACTAATTTGTTGCACTCCTATCATTTTCTGGTTGAAATTGAAATGACTGTTCAAGATATTGGGAGAATTGTTCATTCCCATCCTGTACTACTGGGTTCATGTTATCTCAAGAAAGTTAATAGCTTATTGGCTAACTTGAACACTGGAAAGAAACGGCTCTGTCAAATGATCATGGAAGACCCCAACGTGTTAAAGAATTGGGTCCTTGGAGTGCGAGTCAAACGGTTGCTGCCAGATACAAACAAGACCATAAGAGCGCGAATGATGAAAACTGAGTTCTTGTTAAGCCTGGGATTTATGGAGAAGTCAAATGAAATGGAACGAGCTCTCAAAGTGTTTCGAGGCAAAGGTATTGAACTTCAAGAGAGATTTGATTGTTTAGTAAATGCTGGTTTGAAACGTGAGGAAGTCATAAAGATGCTGAAATCCTCTCCTCACATTCTTAACCAATCCAAGGATGTAATTGAATCGAAAATTGATTATCTTGTAAATGAATTGGGCTACCCAGTGTCCTCTTTGATACCTTTTCCATCATATATCTCTTATACAATTGATAGGGTGAAGCTTAGACTTTCATTGTACAAATGGCTGGTAGATGAAAAAGCAGCAGATAAAAATTTGGCCTTGAGCACTCTCTTAGCATGCTCAGAGAAAAAATTTGATAGGACTTATGTAAATTGCCATCCTAGAGGACCTGAAGTCTGGGAAAAATTGAGAAAAGAAATGTAATTGAAACAGAATGAACACTTATTGTCTCCTAGATATGTTTAATGGAGTTGTTACATTTCTATCGAAGCTTGCAACTGAAGAAGTTATTACTTAAGTTAAAAAGTGTGGTTTCAGTTGAGCTCCTTTCTTCTTTTACACGTTAACCAGCATACTATGGGAAAAGCAGAGACTCTCTAGTACCAGGTAAATGTATTATGAATTTCTGTTTTGTGTTTGTCCATTAATATATGTTTGAAATATTACATTGGAGATAGTTTGGTCTCATTGAGAAATAGCTTGACATTTTACTTAAAAAAATGATTTTGATTTCTTGTTTTTTTTTTTTTCATCTATTTGTCAATGATGTGGCTAAATCTTTAAATTTACAAGGATGGTCAAATTTTGAAGGACAAAAATACTAGGATATTAATTGAAGGGTTAATGAAGTTGTTAATCTTTATTCTTGAATAGGTTTCTGATCAAAATACCTCCGGCTTGCTTGTTGAACTATGTCTTGTTGACACTACTGCTGGGAGATCAAGAACTCTTTTACGAAATTGTTTCTGTGCAAGCCACTGCAACAAGTGAGTTCCCCTTTCCAGTTCCACATTCTTTGACTCATTAACACTTTTAGGGTATGTTTGGTCTCCCTCCCCTTCCCAAACAAGAGAAGGTCCAACCATCCCGCAATCCCAACCAAACGGCCCTTGGAGAGGACAAGTTGAAGGTAACCAACCGAAAAGAAGTGAACCCCTCACCCGGCCATGGTTAAAAGGGAAAATTAGTATAAACAAATCTTTTTGAGTATAAACAAAGAATATAAGCCATGGCTGTCCTCATTTTGGACCTTGCAGTTTCTATTTTGTTTTTGACCAGTGGCCAGTCCAGATTTTGTTGTGTTTTGGGCTCGAAGTCTCGGGGTCACAAGCCTGATTTTCCATCATTATTCTTATTGGCGAATTTATATGATTGTTTGAGGTTTGGTTATGTCGTGACTCCTGCTTGTGAATATGATAATCACAATGTATATAAATATTATGTTTTCCCAATTATCGTCACGATGAATATGTCATCGTTTCTGCAATAAAAAAATTAGGGTGACGTTTTCCTGTTGACCACCTGTGGCAGGGATGCTCCCGAATCCTGGAAAGCGATAATGTTATGGCTGTAAAAAAGATAAACCAGTCGCGTCTTCTATAGGCACGAAAAGTACCAAGATGAAATATCCTCTGTGAATTTGCACGTCAAAGTCATTGCTACTCGTGCTCGAGGGTATTGGCACTTGTAAACTAAAAGTGTACTTGAGTGGCAAAAAAGAAATCACGTAAATGTGGGAATAATGCTTTTCTATTTTGTTGTAATTGTTTGAGACACGTGCCACATGAATGCTTCATCTCCTCTATTTTTCATTTACTATTAAGTCTCATATTTTAATTTATGTCCAAGTCAACAATTGATTTTAATCAAATATTTCATAGGGCTCATAACTTTTTAATCATACAATTCATCAATTTTTATCAAAATCTATCAGAAATTTGATTTTAATCTTTATCAAATAGGCATGTCTATTGTTTGCTTTATTATATAGGTAATTATATTACCACTACAAAATTTAATTACTAAACCACATTATATTCGCACCACAATTGAAATATAATTTCAATAAATACATCACAACAAATTTACAATTATATTTCCAACACAATAAAAGTTAAAAATGAAAATAAAATGAAGTGTACATATCCTCCCATTGTTAATCATCTTTCTTCTCTAACCCTTTCCACCTTATTTGGTTAGAACTTAGGACATTTGATTCAACATTAGATCGAGATCTTTCATTTCGAAAATGTCAATTTTCATCGCAATCAAAGATGTTCATTGAACGCCAAAAATCAAATCATCACTCTAAAGAATTCGTAAGGTTTGAGATTGTGATAAAATCATCAATCCCAATTTCTGGAAGATTTTGTTATAACGTGAAGAGACAAATAAGGATTTGGATTTTTCAGGAAAGGAAGCAACCTATTGTGGGTTTCTGCTGCATTTATATTGACAGTAAATAGGAAGCAATAAATTATCAGTACACACACTCTTTATCTCATCATAAAAAAAAATGCACAAAATGGTAAATTTCTGTACTGGCAAATGCGATGAAGTGAACATAGATCCCTCTAGATTAGATCTTTGTACTTTTGTCTTTGCAAGACTTTATTTTCAATGCAATTTTTCATTATTAAAAAAAAAGAGTTTTTTTGATCAATTGCTTGAACAAGTGTAAGAAATCAAAAACAGATCAAAACTCTGGAGATTAAACAAATTGATAGATATGTATGAATGAGACAGAAGACGCTGCAAACGTAGAAGAAAGGATTATGTTTATGTTTGTGGTGGAATAATAATTTATTTTATTAAAAAGTATACTAAAACTCTAATTATGTAATTTTATTTAAGGTTATTTAAAGTAAATAAAAAAAATGTGATGCATTTAATAAATTTTGTAGTAGTAATATAATTACTCTTATTCTATTGGTTTGGGGTGAAAGGTACTATGACCATTTTGTCCAAAATTTAGCTCTTGGCAAAGGTGCAAGCCTAGGGCTAGACAAAATTCCTGAACTGAATTGAATCGGATCTGAATCGAATTGAATCGAGTCGAAATTTTTTTTAAAGTTAAATATCTGAACGAATATTTAAATTGAGAATCGACGGGCGCGGTTCGATTTTCTCTTTCAGATCAAGAACCTAAGAACCGAATATGAACAGAAATTTCTTAATTTTTTTATTTGTTTATTTTAATAAGCTAAATTATTTTATTTTTCTAAATAAATTTGCTAATTAGTTAATTTAGCCAAAATCCAAAAATATGATTATCATTTTTTAATTTTCAGTCCAAACCCAATTTAATTAAATTGATCTAAGTTTTATTCAAATTTGTTATTCTACCGTAGTGGTTCGTTTCTGTCATTCTAGAGAAATCAAATTAAAACTCGACAATACATCTCTTAATTATTGTGAACTCGCTATTTTTCTCTTCCTGCAATGTTAACAATCAAAACTATGAATAACTCGGCAAAGAGAGACGTAAAAGACATAAGATTGAATTGCGTTATTTTGTAAGAGTTAAAATTGAACATATCATTAGTAGAATTAATATAGCTTTGTAAATATTAAAAACATTAATTATAGTATATAATTTGGGAATTGAACCGAACCGAACCAAATAGAATTAAATCCGAATGGTTCCCATAATTAAATTTGAACACGATGGTTTCACTTAGTAAATATTCAAAAATTTTAGGTCAGATTTGGTTCTTGTTAAAATTGAACCATGCCTACCCCTATGCAAGCCCACCCTTTATCAAATTCAAGGAATCACCCTATATCTGGCTTTTACTTTTTTTTTTTTGGGTGTATATGCTGCCAATGACAATTATGTCCTTGTTTGTCTATAATTCTTCAAGTTTTTTTTTTAAAATTTGTTTTCAATCATACATTCTCAAAATAAAAATATTTTACACGTAAATTCATAAAAAAAAAAAATCTACTTTTAATCATACATTATTTAAGAAATTATTATTTTAAAACTTATTTTTTTCCAAAAAAATTCTTTTTAATGGATATCAAACAGGATATATATGTTTGTCGGTAAATCCTTCTCTTCTCTTCTTTTCTCTTGGTATAGATATCCCACGCACTCCACCCCACTCTACGGCACCCATAATAGAAGGAAAAAGCGAATAAAAAAGTGAAAGCCAGTAGATTATGTAGATGAATTCATGGCATATAGGGTTAGGTACATGTAGATTAGTGAGATAGGAAATGACAAAAACTAAGGTAATATTACAGTCCAAGTCTTCAAACATTATGAAATACGGCATTTAGGTTCCTATTTGCTTTTCTATGACATTGGAGTCCGATGTAGATGAATTTTTATTGGATGGAATTCATGTCTTGCACGAGTTATGTTATGAGAATAATCCTAATCGAATTCTACAATGAGAATTGACATAACAAAATAAGCTAAAAAAATTCGTACGGTATCAAGAATTAAACAACAGTTACAAAGTACTAATATATATTGTTCATGAGTTGTATTACTAGTGTAGTTTTCACTCTATGGTTACAAGGCCTATCATCCATGGTTATGTGAATATTATGAAAATTTCATGAAAAGATAAAGGGTCAAATCAGAATCGACTCAAGGTGGATTTCAATTTTTTAAAAATTCAAATAAAATAAATCATTTTTTAGGTAAACTAGCTAGCTCTTGGCATGTTTAAACAATTTTCATTTCGTGATTTTTAGTATAACTCGATAGATTCAAAACAACTAGCTTCATTATCATCAAAAGACAATTTTTAAGAAAAACGAGTAAATAGGTAAATAGACCGTACATGTCATATGAATGTAATTTGAAGAAAACTCGACGAGTTACACAATCTACTCTTCAAAATAATTTGCAAGTCGAGTGCTCATAAGTTAGAAAAAAATGTAGAAGTTTAAACATAGTATTTACAAAGTTTAGAGACTCCAACCGCAATTTTCTCCTTTCATAAACAACAGTTGAATTATTAGTGCGATTTTCTCCTTTCATGAACAACAGTTGAATTATTAGTGACTGGTAAAATAAAGTGGTCTAAAGCTTCAGAGTGAACTCCCAAAAAGTACTTAAAACACTTGTGTTTTGGATATTGCTCTCTCTCTCTCCTGAGAATTCGGAAAACTCAGCACAATCCCCGAGCTGGCGTTATGGTCCATTGTCAGGTCTTTACACCAGTACACTTCCACCACTAACCTCTGAAACCCAAAAAGATCCACACGATCACACACACACACACACACACACACACCCAAATCAAGATTAAAAAAAAAAAAAGTCGCATCTTTTTTTACCGTACTTAGATAAATATATACTTTCATTTATTTATTTCCGCAGTATATTGCGTTTGTGGTTGTAACTTGACTCACATGGCAGTGATGAATGGGTTTTAGACGCAAGAATGGAAGAGGGTTCAGGTTCTGGTGCGCAAGACTCACTCTATGGCTTGAACTTTGGCAGGAAAATCTACTTTGAGGATGTGGGCAGTGGAGTTCAGGCTAAAATCGGTGATGGGCCGTCGCCGGTGGTATCTTCCGGACTTCCACCACCGGTGCCGGCGAAGAAGGGAAAGGGTGGTGGGGCACAGGGTAGCCAGCCACCCAGGTGTCAAGTGGAAGGGTGTAAGGTAGATCTGAGTGATTCTAAGGCTTACTACTCAAGGCACAAAGTCTGTGGTATGCACTCAAAGTCTCGAAAAGTCATTGTTGCAGGGCTTGAGCAAAGGTTTTGCCAGCAATGCAGCAGGTCAGCTTTTCTTTTTTTCTTTTTCTCCTTTCTCTTTTAGCTTTATTCCAATCTATATACATCTAACACAGTACACATTTTCATAAATAGCTTCATTGTGTTTATTTATTATGTCAATTTATAGTTTTGTTTGGATGGTTATAGTAGAAATTTAGAATTCTTGAGGGAGTTTTACTGATACTGAGGATGTTTTCTTTTGAGGCATTTTGAAATTCATTTAAGATTTGATTAGGATTTTGGTGAAATGTGGTTTTTGGTTTAAGATTTTTAGTAGAATATTGATGTTCGGTATATCTTTTGGTTCTAGAGGATGCCCTCTTAATTGTTTGTGGGCTTCAATAATAATAGCGGGTTTGGTTCTCGGGTGCCTGGCTATTTCCCTGTCCAGTTCCCCCAGTTGGGCCAAGCAATGAGATCCAGGTTAGCACATCTATAGTAAAAACAATATGGAGCTTATGGCGGAACTAGAAAATAAATTTTGTATCCAAATGCTACAAATTGAATAAGTGGAGCAACCAGTTGGAAGGCAGGTTGGCACATGCATAAGATAAACTAAGAAAGAAAGGAAAGTAAAAAGATTTTCTCTCGAGTTTTGCTCAAACAGTTTTAAGAGACTTTTTTGAATGAGACATGTTCATATATGACATTATGTAGATGCCATAAGAGCTGGTGGTAGTGGGACGGGACAGATTTCCAAAGAAACTAATGATTACAGGACCAGGATTTAGTCCCTAATGAGGAGGGGGATTTCTCCTGACTGCTCTGTGTTAATGCTTCACTGAAATTATATATTCTAGTTTGCAACTTAGGAAGAATTGCACTTAAGGGTATCAGACATGACGCAATACATATGTGATGTGTGCAGGATATATCATTAAGGTTAATGTCATAAAAACTTGTTCAAACACAGATATGCGCAGGTTTTTGGATTGTTAGTGCTTCCTAGTTTGCAACTCTACCTGTTAGATTCTTGCTCCAAATTGACTTGGAAAAATGTATGCTTAGATGAACATGAAAGAATTACTGGCGACGAGATTACCTTTGCTATACAGTAATTAACTTGACTTTGAAGTTTGTTGGACCCACATGTAGTACACCTGTTTATTTCATTACAACCAACTACT
>NC_036253.1:659449-662681 GCF_002742605.1 Olea europaea var. sylvestris | reverse complement strand
CCCCCCTCCCTTTCTTTCTTCTTATGGAGTAACTTTAGGTTGGACATCTTCTCATCGAATGAATTTATAGCATCTAATGACTTGATCAAGTTCTTTAATTGTGATGATTACATAGACTCCTTCTGTAAGGTAATTGAAAAGGCGTGCGTGTGAAATCAAATTCAGAATTCCTCCAAAACATTGTCATGTATGTTCATTTATAAACTTACTTTATACCCTATACACTTGTACAATGTTCCATTTTACACTTCCCTCTGCAAGCTTAGCATCAATATAGAGAATTTTGTACTAACACGTGATAAACAACCCTAAATTATAAGATTTATGTGTTTTTGAATTTACGAGTGGTGGATCATGAGTGAATACCAGGCAAGATGTTGTTATCTATTTGACATTCACGTGCCTGCAAAATGTGCCAAATTGATTTTTGGCATTTCCTCATTATTCTAATAAGTAGTGATTACTGAGTGGTGATCTTGGCTGTAATGGAGCTAAAGAATAATGGATGTTGAAGAATTTCCGAAAGACGGGGAACTTGGAGGGATGATGATGGGCTTTGGTGCAAATAAGGTAAGATGAATAACAATTACTAATCCCACGTTGGAAAATGAAGGACTGGAAGACTACCTTATTGGTAATTATGTCTGTTAGACATTTGTGTTCTATAAAGGGTCAATTAAGTGGACATGCCAGTGAGGACCAAGTGATGCAACATCTGAGCCCACGCCAGGGAGCATTGTTTATATTATAATAATCAGATAATTGGAACCATTAGACAATCATCTTTTAATTATTTCATCTTTGTGTCTTAATCTGTAAGAAGGAAAGGGATGGATCAACTTTGTTGATATTGACCTTTTAAGATCTCTAAAAGCTTTAAAGGATGATTAAACTTCGATGGATTGTGATGTCAAGTGTTAATTGTAGCAGAAATCTGTTGAATTGTGATAAACTAGTTGGATTTCAATACATTTTCAACAGTCCAACATATCTTGAATCTTGGTTTTGCTAAATAGTGGTGTCTTAAGGCCTTCTTTGTTGTTGGAATGAGATCTTTTCTGATAGCCTTTTCCAGGTTTCATCAATTGTCTGAATTTGACCAAGGAAAACGAAGCTGCCGGAGAAGACTTGCTGGACACAACGAGCGTCGAAGGAAGCCTCCACCTGGATCTCTACCATCCACTCGCCATGGAAACTTTTCTTCATCCATTTTTGGTTAGCCTTTACTGATTGAGCTCCTCGCTGAATTCTAGTGCTAATATTTTCATAAGGCCTAGTTTTTTAATTTAATTAATTTTCTTTTGCACTTAACTGAGATGTTCAGATATTTGATATTTGCCTTAACAGAAGCCCATGGCAGAAATGGAGGTTTTGTGATGGACTTCTCTTCATATCCAAGTGCGGCTGGGAGGAATTCATGGCCAAATATGTCGTCATCCGAAGGAGGATTGGGGAATCAAGTTCCTGTCGCCGAAAAGTTTATTCCATCACCATGGCATAGAAACTCAGAGAATCCTCCACCACCCAATCTTCTGCAAGGTTCAACTACTAGTGCCAGCTATTTGGGTCCGAGATTATCTTCTGGAAGTTTCAGTGGAGTCTCGGACTCTGGCAGTGCTCTCTCTCTTCTGTCAAGTCAGACCTGGGGCTCAAGAAACATACCCTCTTGTCCCGGGCTGAACACTTTATATGGTCCGAATGGGACGTCCATGGTTCAGCCACCAGTTGCACATGATGCATCTGTTGGCGACTTTATGAGCCTTCCATGGGGTTTCAAGGACAACCAAGCTAGTATCGGTTCCCACGAGATGCCACCTGATCTTGGTTTAGGTCAGATTTCACATCCGGCCAACAGTCAATATTCCAATGAGCTCGAGTTGGCTCAACAAGGTGGCGGACAGTACCATGAACTTGAGCTCTCGACTGGTTATGCTTCTCCTGTCGAGGATTTGCACTGGTCTCCTTGAGTGTCTTTTTACTTATCTAAAGCCCAAAGCTAAGGTCCTTGGAACCTTGTCTGTTCTAATAATTAAAACCTATGTTTCTTAAGTTCTCGTCAGCTAGTAGCATTTGTGAGATGTTTTACTCTGCACTCTTCTGTTAGAGAGGCATAAGAAGACTCTGTGCTCGCCTATGGTTAATGTCATTGGATGACAGACATCAGCTTTTGTCCTACTCTGTGTTTTGAAATCATTTCCTGTGGAAGTAGCTGAATTGCCCATTTATGTTATAGAAAGTGTGAACGGTCTTGCATGCTACTCTGCTAGCTTTAATGGTTACCGATTTTCTTGATCAAACCGACAGTTCATTCTGATTCCTGTAACGGCAAAATGCAAAAAGCCAATGACCAAAAATTTGCCCTATTCATAAACAAAGTTTCCCATACAAGCAAAACAATTTTTCAATTCTAATGCTACTTAGCTCTACTAATTCTGCAAGCAACGAGAATTACGCACTTCAGAAGAGAAATAGACACTAGCTAGCTTCCGTTGTATGCAAGGGAAAGCTCATTCATTAATATCAAACAAAATAGACTTATTAGCGACGCCGACCTGTCACTACTCGACTGAGTACGTCAACAAAAGACCAATATCTCAGTACTTTGACACGTTAAGCTGCTGCTTAATAATGCACTCGTCTCTCCAATGATATTGACAGGTCTTCCATCAAATATCAATGAAAGTGTGCTCTCACAGAGTTTCTTTAACTCCCGGATTTTCGCAATGAATGTTTCTACACGTACAAAAAGAATTTTGACAGAATATATATAGACAACTCACAGTTCAGAGGCCCATACACATTTTTGGCATTTTTTTATGCAGCATGGGACCCACACACTTGTCTCTATTCTAGTGGAATTCTGTGAAAAAAATTATGTAAAGCCAGTTTTTTTCCTTTCGCAATGGTTGCTTCCTACATATCGAATGAAAACTATATTGTATGAGATTAAAAAATAAAAACCAGTAGTAAAGCAAGGGAAAGTGATTTTCGGCCGAATACAGGAACTTGAATGAAATCTTATACATGACAAACCAGAGAAAGTAAGATCATCGTTAAACGAATTAAGAAACCTTGCCCTTTCTCTCAACTCGTATTCAAATTATTTAAAATTCATGTCAGAATATTACTAATAAATATATCCATCAGTTTTTTTTTTATCAGTAAGAGGACATAACTAATTATCTAGGTGATCTTCGACTAGAGAGCTTATATTTTAAAAGGCAACTCTCGA
>NC_036253.1:598486-659273 GCF_002742605.1 Olea europaea var. sylvestris | reverse complement strand
CCCCCCCCCCCCCCCCCCCCCCCCCCCCCCCCCCCAAAAAAAAAAAAGAAAAGAAGAAACACACTGAGAGAGAAGCCCTCCACAAAAACTTCCTCGTGCCAAATGTACTTACTTGTTTTCGCCAGGAAGAAGATAAAGAATTCTGCACTTCCATGCGTTTACGTGATAAATCTTTCAATGAGTCCTTTAACTTGACTTCGTGATGCTTCTTTTCCTCCAGTGTACTTACTAAACGATCTAAGAATCTGAAATTCAGAGAATATAATGCATTCAATACTCAAGTTATCATTAGTTGCAAAATACAAGAGTGATAGTGTAGAAAGAAAAACTACAGATGCAGTTAGAACAAAGACGGCAGGGATTTATTATTATTATTATTTTTTTTTGATATCCAGGTATCCACCTTACAGTAACTAAATCCTGAAATCTACACCTTAAACCCTCAAGCTACAGACAGGTTAAACCGTAGGTTGTGCCTCAAACTGACCAGTACTCAAGAGCCCTCCAACTGATCCGCCAAAGTAGCAAGTCGTTTTTCTCATCTTTGCACCTTGCCTTCCAACAGAGCTCCTGCCTTTCAGGAGAATATCTGCCTTCCAAGAACCTTCCAGAAATCGAGCTCACGACCTCTGATCTGCCAACATTGAAGCGCCCTTATCTTTGCCAATTGGGATGTGCCCTGGGGAGCCGACAGGGATTTATTATTATTTACACTACAGATGCAGTTAGAACAAAAGAAGGAGTGTCATTGCGATTCATCAGGACTGTAAAACCCCAAATTAATAAAGGCAACATGAAAACAAGTACTACTAACACGTTTTTGAGTTGATTACCATAATCAGATCCCAAGTTTTTCGATTAGTTAACAATGAAATTGCCAAGGAAATATCAGATTGCATCATCTGAATTGAGTCAGAGGTGAATTGCTGAAGCACGAAAGGAGCAACTGCCTGGACTTGATGTTGTACGGACAAGGTTTCATCATTCATCAATTTAGCCCTTGTTTGAGCTCCATTTTTTTGGGAAGAATTAATTTTTGAACAGTATATTGATAGAAAATGTGTGGTTAAAAAATAAAGAATTTTTATTTATTTATGTGTAATATTTTTTTATTGAAAAATGTGTGGTTAAAATGATATCAAAATACTGTTGAAAAATGAATTTCTCCAAAAGAATGGGGTTCAAACAAGAGATCAATTATGCGCTTATTCAAAAAAGCTTTAATCTGATGGAGGTATGTCAACCCAGAAATATAGGATAAAATAATCAGAAGTCAAACATGAAATAGAAATTAGTTGCAAGTAAAAATCAATGCCCAGACCTCAAATAAATTATCGAGGGTCTTATTCTGGTATTCTGTTTTCAATAGCTGTCTCCTATCATGGTTAGCGTCTAGGGCTTTGAATGAATCACTAAGCAGCTTTGAATGACTCCTATCATGGTTAGCGTCTAGTTTCTTTATCTTGTTGCTGTAATGTTTTGTTATTCCTTTTGTCTCTTCTTCAAACTCTTTTGTTTCCAACATTCTCAAACGATATTTATACGATGGAGAGCGAGACAACAATAGCGGCAATCAAATTTATAAATCAAGTTGATTGTTATATATTTATGGTATAAATATAAAATATGAAAGAAATAATCAAATTAGATGAAGTGCCAAAGTGGTTGGAAATGTGGCATTTGTGTGGGACGTCAGAGATTTGAGTCACTTTCCACGCAACCCACTCACAGTCATTAAAATACCCACTACTCAATCATTAAAATTCTGCAGTACTCTTTGATTATGGTGGAGACTGTTGCTTCCATCTTACCTATATAAACCCATATCTCGTTTTAGGAAAAACTCACATAAAAGAAAATAGAAAAATCATCTTGCATCAATCATTCCTTCTAATATTCTGAATTTCTTATACTCGAGTTTTTACATATATTTTGGAGTACAATTGAGAGTTCTGAAAAAATCATTCGTGATTGTTGCACAAGTGGTTTACGATCGTTATATCCTGTGAGTGATTATCCACAGAGGTCGCAGCAATTGTCGATGAGCAATTTCACTTTAGGATATCGTGCTGTCACGATACTCGATCGGATGATAAGTTTTATATTTCTGTATTTTATTGTTCTGAACATTACTACAATTAATTATTTTTCCACCAGATGGATCGAGATTTTGTTCATGTGGACATTTGATGGCATTAACTTCACGAGGTGGTTCGATTTGTAGAAAGACATGAATCCAAATTCTTGCATTTGGATTTGGTAAATTATCATTTCGCCTTCTCCAAATTCGGTAAGTCAAAATTGCATTTCAATTTCAAGCATACATGAGGTATATTTTGTGAATATAATATAAACATTATCTATGTTATACCCAATGATTATAAGATAAATCTCGGTTGTGCATAAAATTGTTGCTTGTGTTTCATGAGAATACTCGTGAAAATGGAAATATGAAAATCATGACGTTGCATGAAAATTAAAGATGCATGTTCGTTTCATGGACATCTTCTATAAAATATAAATATTTGATGGCATCACATATAAACTTCATGAGAACACACAGAAATTTCTTACTAGTGGAAGGAATCTGAATATTATGTCCATAATTATAAATTGCATAGTTGTATAAATTCCTTGCATGTTATATTTGACTGGAATAAAGCATGTGTGTGATCTTTTAATTTGAATATGCTTTATTATGGAATTTGATTTATATGAAATGTAAGGAAATGGTAGAGGCTTATGAAAGACTGGTGTAATTGACTTGGTATCAACATGAAAAAACTAAAAAAAAATAGCACGATTGTTTATTATTGAGAATTAAGCCTCTTATTGGTAGAAAATTATGCAAAATATTATGAAAATTCTAGGATCATTTAGATGATGGAATATGAGTATATTTCTTTGTTAATTCATATGATTTACACGGATGTACTAACGTGGAAAATGTGGTTTTGAAAGGAATATTTGATGTTCCTTAAAATTGTTAATAAATATTGGACTTGATGTCTTAAGGATGTTTATATTATTATGATGTGACTCTCTCTCTTTACATAATCATTGTTATATTAAATTAGGTGTTATATTAAATTAGGTCTAAAAGGATCTTTAATTGTATTAATTTGCAAAATCTATGATCTGCTCTAAGTGGCTTGCATAATCCTATATTTAAAATATGAATATGTTTACAATGAGAAAGACAAAGTGATGTGTGGCAATTTAATGGCAATTATCATAATCATTAGTCGAGTTTAACTATATGATTCGTATGTACTTGTAAGTTGAATTGGTCTAAGTGAAAATCATCATCTGGTGATAAGAATTAACTCGCTTAATGACTTGAAATTGGAAATGGTTCATTGCTTGGATTGATAATATTGGAAGAATGACATCTACTTGTTGAAAGTGTAAGAATTTCAATAATCATTTCTTTTATTGGAATATGAGAATGACAAGATAAACTAGTTGGTTGAATGAATTTATGTCTTGTTAAAATTATATTAACTTTCGTTAGTGATGGTAGCCTCAATTAAGTAAGATGATTTATGCAAAATTATATTTACATATGAATATGACAAATATGATTTCGTTCAAATATGAATAAGGTGAATATGTACCTTATCATTTGAGGTGATATGATGCTATCTTATGAAGGTCACAAAAGTGATAAATAGCAAATGATTGGAGATTAATATGCTCAATCTCATTCATTGTTGAATTGGACTTTAATCATGGAACCAATTGAGTTGGTTTGTGCTTGAAAAACGTTAACGGTCTATGAGATGACCTTTGATCAAATGTGTGATCAAATTGAAGATAATCGATTTGAAGTATATTGTGACTTAACAACCACTATCAAAAAGTACCTAAACTTTCAAGGGTATTATCAAAAGTGATAAATGAATTGAACTACGAAAGAGTTGATGAATTCTAAGTTCAATTACAATCCCAAATGTAGGGATTGACATAATGAGGAACTCTAAGTTCGAGTGTAATGCGAAATGTGGGAGTTAACATTAATGCTTGTGAACTTATATGAGAAGTTCAATACTTATGGACGCAATATTACAAGATTGCATATAAATTCCTAAGTGAGGAATTGTGGGGTAACTTGATTTAATAGTTACGGCTGCTTATATCTTTTAATCATATAAATATTTCTATGAAAGGAGAAAATGTAGAAAAGCCCTTATGATTATAATTATAATTATAAAGATGAGATACACGAAGTCTAAATGGATGAATTTTGTGATAGTCAGTCCATGCTTGCACAACTAATGGAATATTTAAAGAATATTCATGCTATTGAAAGTCATTGTAATAATTCAATGATGGCAAGTGAATACCCAAGTATGAAATCTACAATAAAAGCGATTGACTAATGTAATGATTTGAAATCATCCAACGGTGTTTTAAAAAATATATAAAGCTTTAAATAAGGCAAGTGAGAAGCTTATGGCCTCATAAAAAGAGAATTATTTGTGGTAACAAGATGTATCTATTAAATGAATTGATTATTGGCTAGCTATATTTGATAAGATACTAAGTCACAAGTGATGGAAAGTCTAGACATATAAGTAAATAATAAATGTGACTTACAAGGCGATTATCAAAGGCGGAATAATTTTCGAAGAGAATTTAGCGGATCCTTTAACTAGACCACTAAATAAAAATTTTCTGCTTCGAGTGAGATGGGGTTGAAACTCTTAAACTAGAAAGGTCCACCAATGACGGAAACCCTACCTGTCATTACTTAAAAGGTAATCCATGGGTTCAACTGGTAAAAACAAGTCATTCGATATGTGGGATGGTTTCAGCATTATTAACATCCGTGGTAACCCTATCTGAATTAAAATAATGTGGTTGTTATTGAAGTGAGGGTTGAGTAATTAAAGTTCTTAATGAAGTTCAGTGATGAAAAAGTAACAAAGGTACTGGAAGAATTTCACCTAAACAACCTTTGAGGTGGTGTCGTCTCAATTGAGAGTTGGAGTTTCTCTCTTAAAAGTTTGTTGAATAGAATGAGCGCAATGTCATAACAGCGCTAAGCAAGTTATGAGGAACTTGAGAACACGTGGTACTAGTGTGTGTGTGTTCTAGCCGGTATTCTCACATGGAATAACTGGTTCAAAGCTTCGGCTACCTTTGATTCTGACTTTACCTTGTTTGAATTATATTATGTTAGATTCAAATCGAAAGATATCTAATCCTTATACATGAGTATCGTATGATTTGACTAAGAGGTTTTTTATTAAATTTTTAACAAGTAGGGGATTGTTGAAATTGTTGTTTAAATGTTCAATAAAAAAACGAAATGGAATGAAAGTAGAATAGAAAATTTGATTATTTTTGTACGTACAGGAGATGTACGTTGGCCAAAACAAAATCAAATTTGCTTTTACTATGCGTATGCAGAGTGTTAAAAAATAGTCGTTGATTGATTTTCAATTTGAAAATTGGTGATCGTTTTGGATTAAAAGTTGTCACTTTTCATCATGTTTTGACACAATTTCGTGGTGTATTGATTGAGGCCTATAAATAGATGATGAATGATCAATACAAACACATTAGAAACATTGAAAAATATCTTAAGATCGACATTGAATCAAATTATTGATTTACATTTATATTCAATATCTTCCTAGTATTCTTAAAATTTTGGAGGATTGCATTGTGCTTTAGTGTTAAATCCTTAGGCTTGATATAATTCTACAAACCGTTTGCCAAAACTCTTAAGCATCTCATTTAATCCCGAGAGGGGGCAAATATCGTTTAAGGACAGCGATCCCGCGTTCGAGCCTTCGAATTTGTTCTTGACAACTTTCTGGTTTCTTAATTTTGTTGATGTAATTTTTTGTTATTCCTTTTGTCTCTTGTTCAAACTCCTTTGTTTCCAATAGTTCAATCAACCTCTGAATTTTCAACAACTATATCCCAAGGGCTATCTAAAATGGATGCATTTGGAACTTCAGAATTCTCTGGATTTGACAGTACCTGGTGATACTCGACACCATCCTTATGAGAGGAATTTCCCTATTCCTTAACAATTTAATAAGGATCGATACCATTCCCAAGGTCTTCTGTTTCTTCCACCGTGCCAATATCTCAAATATGAGAGCTGTCCACGGCAATATCCCAGGCATTTGTTTCCCCAGCAGCATATGCTGATTTCATCATGGCATCCTTAAGTAATAATGGTATCAGAAATTTCTGGGGTCACATAAACATTAAGAGAATGGGGCCTTTTACAAATATTCTTCAAATTCGACACCATAAACCCATGAGTTTCCTCCAAGCACAATTAAAAAAAATAAATGAGTAAAGTTTATTGTCTTGCATCAAACTGCTTCCAACATTCAGCAACAGGGAAAAAATCTGCTATAGCCTTACATCCTTTTCTGTATGAGCATCTCTGACAAAGGTTGAGTAGAAATCAATTGCCCGTGAAACATTATCACCATTAACTACTACTAAAATTCTGTTAAAAGTGCTTGAAGAGATTTTGTAGTTGTTTCTAACAATTCCGATGAGGTTAATCCCATATAGAGCACAACCTCTAGTGCATGAGAATTAGTTTTTAAAGGTGTATCAAGAAAAGCCGACAACTACAAACATTGGCAAATAAGTAAAACCTGCAATTTTAGCTCCTGACAAGCCTGATCATATTTTGAAGCTAAAAGAGCTGCATTCCTTTTTATATCAGCTTCCTTGTGCTCTAATTCACCGAGCTGTTGTTAAGTCTTCTAGATCTGCTTCTTCTTATATGGGTTTCAAATCAAATATCGGACCAATCAATTAGAAGAACAACACTAGTGAAAAGAAGTTAATATAGAAGACAGTTACATGCTGACGTGTCTTTCAATATGTAATTACTATATACTTTCATACATTTCGTAATTAATGTGTTGGATCATTATTTGAGCAGGCTCACCATGAAAAATATGATTTTTTTTCATATGCCCACATTATTGTCTCCCAATTACTGTTGGAAAATAAGGGTTGGAGAAGAAACAACAACAAAATTATAGAAACAAAATTAATAGAAATAACGAAATACGTCAAGAACGAATTTGAGGTTTGAACACGAGACCGTTGTCCTCAAATCCTCTCTCGGGATTGAATGATATGCTTAAGGGTTTTGGCAAATGGTTGTAGAATTATATCAAGCATTGTAAAGGATTTTACACCAAAGCACAAGTGCAATCCTCCAAAACTTTAAGAACATAAAGGAAGATCTTGAATATGAATGTAAATCAATAGTTTGATACAATTTGGAATGATATATGGATTTCAAGATGTTTTCAATAATTCTAATAATGTTTGTATTGATTATTCATCACCTATTTATATGTCTCAATCAATGCATCACGAAATGGTGCCAAAACAAGATGAAAAGTGATACTTTTAATCCAAAACGGCTTCCAAGTTTCAAATTGAAAAATCAGCCAACGACTATTTTTTAACACTATACGTACGCATAGTATAAACCGTGCGTACGTATAGTAGAAGCAAAATTTAATTCTGATTTTACCAAAACACATCTCGCGTACGCACAAAATTAAGCCTGTGCGTACGCATAGTTAAAAAATCAAATTTTGTATTTTTCAATTTCTTTTAATTCTACCAATTTCACAATTGAGCCCAACAATTAGTTCATTATCATTCCATTGATTTTGAACAAATATTCAACAATCCCCTACTTATTCAAAATCAATACGATCACATATTCAAAAGGACAACACTTATGCATAAGGATTAGATATCGTTCGATTTGAATCTAACCATAGTGTAATTCAAACAAAGTAAAGTCGAAATTAGAGGTAGCATGGAAGTTTTGAACCAATTATTCCGTATGACAATACCGGTAAGAACACACACATAAGTATCACGTGTTCTCAAGTTCCTCAACTCGCTTAACGCTTTTGTGGCCTTGTGTTCATCCTATTTGACAAACTTTTAAGAGAAAAACTCCAACTCTCTATTGAGGTGGTGCCACCTCAAAGTTAGTTTAGGTGAAATTCTTCCAGTACCTTTATTACTTTTAGAAGTACTTGTGTTTTAGTACTGAACTTCATTAAGAGCTTTAAACTCAACCCTCACTTCAGTAACAACCAGCATTATTTAATTAGGATAGGGTCATTGCGGATTTGAATAATACTGCAACCATCCATATATCGAATGACTTGTTGTTATCCTTTGAACCCGTGGATTACTTTTTGAGTAATGACCGATAGGGTTGTCGTCATTGGTGGACCTTTTTAGTTAAGAAGTTTCAACCCCATCCTACTTGAAGTAGACGCCACTAAATCTCTATTTGATGCTTTAGTTAAAGAATCCGCTAAATTTTCAATCGACCTTACATAATTTAGGAAAATTATTCCATCTTTGATTAATTTCCTTATGTAGTCTTGTCTCAGTCTCATATGTCTAGACTTTCCATTGTATACCTCGTTATATGCCTTTGCTAACGTGGCTTGACTATCACACATGATAGGTATTGAAGAGATATTCTTCGATCCTAAAGGTATCTCATATAAGAGATCCTTAAGTCACTCGACCTCTTTTCCGGTATCCAGTAAAGGTACAAATTCAAATTCCATGGTCGAGTGTGTTATACATGTTTGTTTTTTTGATTTCCAAGAAATAGAGCCTCCTTCAAGAGTGAATACCCAACTCGAAGTGGATTTACTTTCAACCGTGCTAGATATCCAACTAGCATCAGTAAATCCTTTCAATATCTCCGGGAATTTAGTATATTGTAGGCCCAAGTTCTTAGTTTTCTTTAAGTATTCAATAACTCTCACAATAGCCTTCCAATGATTATTACTCGGATTGCTAGTAAACCTACCAAGTTTACTTATTGCATAAATTATATCCGATCTTGTGCATTGAACAACATACATAAGACTCTCTATAACACTTGCATATTCCAATTGAGCAATCGCCCTTCCATCATTCTTTATTAGTTTTTGAACTTGGATCAATCGGGGTAATACATTCCTTTATGTTCAAATGTTTGAACTTATTTATCACATTCTCAATATAATGTGATTTACTTAGATAGTAACTCCCACTAGTCTTTGTGACTTTGATATCTAAAATGATATCCACTTATCCAAGATCTTTCATCTTGAATGTGGAAGAAAGAAACCTCTTTGTTTCTTCTATTCTGTCCATGTAATTAATCATAATCAGCATGTCGTCGACATACAAGCATATAAATGTCACATAATCATCACAAACTTTAGAATATAAACATTTATCAACGCTATTATGTTTAAACCCGAATGATATTATTGCTAAGTCAAACTTCTCATGCCATTTCTTTGGTGCTTGCTTCAGACCATATAAAGACTTCACCAACTTACACACTTTATGTTCATTTTCAAGTAAGGCAAACCCTTCGGGTTGTTCCATATAGACCTTCTCACCGAGATCTCCATTTAGGAATGTCGTCTTGACATCCATTTGATGAACATACAAGTCATTTATTGAAGCCAAAGCGAATAATATCCTAATCGATGTTATTTTAGCTACCGGTGCATAAGTATCAAAATAGTCGATTCATTCATTTTGTCAATATCCTTTGGTTACTAATCTAGCCTTGAAGGTATTTAAAGATCCATCAACATTGTATTTTCTCCTAAATACTCATTTGCATCCAATAGGCTTGGATTCCGTGGTAAATTAACAAGTTCTCAAGTATTATTGGACATTATCGAATCCATTTCGTCCTTAATTGAATCTTTTCAAAAGGTGTTGTCACGAGAAGCCATAGCTTCTTTATAAGTCTTAGGGTCAGTTTCTACTTGTAGAACAAAATGAATTATTCTCACAACATTCAACTCATTTCCCTCTACTAAGTAAAAGGAGATAAGTTGAGAATCGATTTCATTCGATCCCAAAGACTTCTCAACTCAAATTCTCTTGCTTCTTCGTGGTTCACTAGATTCATCAACATCCTTAGAAGATATTTCATCATGTGTTCCGCTTGAATTAGGAATATTTTCAAGATTTTCCCTCAATTCATTATCCGAAGATAACGAATCCTTAAAGAACTCCACATCGTTGGATTCGATAATCATATTAGACTCCAAATTTAGTAATTTATAAGATTTGCTATTGTTTGCATATCCAACAAAGGCACATTTAATGCCTCTTGGACCCAATTTGGTCCTATTAGGATTCGTGTTCTTGCAATAGGCAATACATCCCCACACTTTGAAGTATCCAATGTTCGATTTTCTTCCTTTCCACAATTCATAAGGAGAAACCTTAATATATTTTGAAGGAATCTTATTAAGTATTCTACATGCACTTAAAAAAGTTTCACCCCACAAGTTAAATGGCAACTTAGCATGAATAAATATGACATTTATCATTTCTACATATGTTCTATTTTTTCTTTCAGTCAAGCCGTTTTGTTCGGTGTCCTAAGTGCATAACATGGATGAATAATTCCATGTTGTTCACAAACTAAATTAAAATCATTGGAAAAGTATTCACCACCTCTATCACTCCTTAAAATTTTAATTTTCTTTTCTAGATAATTTTCAACCTCATTTTTGTATGTCTTAAACATGTCAAAAACTTCACTTTTATGTTTTATCAAATAAATATAAGTATATCTAGAAAAGTCATCTATAAAAGTTATAAAATATTTATTTCCACATCTATTTAACATACCATTAAGTTCACATATATCAGTATGAATTAATTCTAAAATACTAGAGGTTCGCTTAACACTTTGATATGACTTTTTAATCATTTTAGATTCTACACATTTTGCATTTATGTTCATTATTTTCATCATATAAGATCAAGTCATATTTTTTCATGCGTTTCATTGTATTTCTACCAACATAACCTAATCTAGCATGCCATAATGAAAATAAATTCACAACATAAGCAAAATACTTTTATTCATTTCATTGTCAACAGTACATAATTTGACAATTCCTTAACACGAATAGCCTTTTCCAACAAATTTCCCATTAAGAGATAGTACAAGTTTGCCGGACTCATAAACACATTTGATACCCAATTTTTTCAAGAGATTGCCACTAACTAGGTTCCTATTCATATCCGGAACATGTAGTATACTAGTTAGAGTAACGATTTTTCCCAGAATTGAAGATAATGTCTACACTTCCTTTTCCAAACACCTTAGACCGCATCTCGTTACTCATTTGAATCTCTTGTTCTCCATCCACTTCTTGATAAGTTTTGAACAAAGATTTATCATATGATACATGTACCATAGCACAAGTATCATAACACCACCTAAGAACATTTCCTTTGATTGCGTTTACTTCACTTATGATAGCCACAATTTTGTTATCTTGGATGGAATTCACTTTGGCCTCGAAATTGTTTTGTTTTCGGTGCCTACAATTCTTGGCACAGTGACCAGATTTTCCACACACAAAGCAACCTCCTTTTGTCTTCTTCTTGGACTTTTTAAAATTCCTAGAAGACT
The DNA here is from genome assembly GCF_002742605.1 of Olea europaea var. sylvestris. Taxonomy (NCBI): domain Eukaryota; kingdom Viridiplantae; phylum Streptophyta; class Magnoliopsida; order Lamiales; family Oleaceae; genus Olea; species Olea europaea. Next base: position 647,794 of record NC_036253.1, on the reverse strand, counting down.
TCCTTTTGTTGGATTTTGCCGGCGGTTCTAGTTTTTCCACAACATTTGCTTTAGAAGAGTCCTCATGAGAATTTTCAGTTTTATCACATATTTTCGATTCCTCTTTGATTCGAAGATGCTTTTGCAATTGTTCCAAAAAATAATCTTTGGAACTATGCATGATCTTCTTCCGGTATCCTTTCCAAGTTCCGGAAAGTTTGACAATTATAACCCCCACTTGAAAAGTCTCCGGTATATCAATTTTTACCACCTTTAATTTGTTGACAATCACTTGTAACTCATGCACTTAGGGAAGAAGAGGGATATTTTCTAAGAATTTAAAATCAAAATACTTAGAAATCAAAATTTTCTTTGTACCTTCTTCTTCCGCCTTGTACTTACTTTCCAATGCTTCCCAAATTTCTTTCATCGAAGTTGTATTGGCGTATAGATCATACAAACGATTCGACAATGCATTCAAGATGTGGCCACGGCAAATCAATTCATCTTCTTGGCATTTTTGTCTCTCGGTCTTGATTGCTTCGGATTCTCCATTCGTTGGTTCCGGCAAAGGTGCAAAATTTGGATCAAGAATATAAAAAACTTTCAATGCCGTTAAGAGGAATTTCAACTTGTCTTGCCACCACGTGAAGTTAGTCCCGTCAAAACGATCCAATCTAACCATATCTTGATTCATGAGTTTGATGGTTGTCATAGTTCTATCATTCTCCATTGCACAATATAGTTTGAGATTGTTGAAAAATAAGGGTTGGAGAAGAAACAACAACAAAATTATAGAAACAAAATGAATAGAAATCATGAAATACGTCAAAAAATAATTTGAGGCTTGAACACGTGATCGTTGTCCTCAAACTATATTGCCCCCTCTCGGGATTGAATGAGATGCTTAAGGGTTTTGGCAAACAGTTTGTAAGATTATATCAAACATTATAAAGGATTTAACATCTAAATACAAGTGCAATCCTCTAAAAATTTAAGAACACAAATGAAGATCTTGAATATGAATATAAATCAATAGTTTAATTCAATATGGAATGATATATGGATCTCAAGATGTTTTCAATAATTCTAATAATGTTTGTATTGATCTTTCATCACCTATTTATAGGTCTCAATTAATATATCACGAAATGGTACCAAAATAAGATGAAAAGTGGCAACTTTTAATTCAAAACGACTCCCAAGTTTCAAATTGAAAAATCAGCCAACAGTTATTTTTTAACACTATACGTATGCATAGTAGAAGCAAAATTTAATTCTGATTTTACCAAAAAACATCTCGTGTACGCACAAAATTAAGCCAGTATGTACACATAGGCAAAAAATTAAATTTTGTATTTTTTTAATTTTTTTTATTCTACCAATTCCACAATTGAGCCCAACAATTAGTCCATTATCATTCCATTGATTTTGAACAAATATTCAACAATTACCCCAGTCAAAGATCGGGACACATTTTACAACCCCTTTGTGAAGCAAATGTGTTGAGCACCATTACACTCGGAGATATAAAAGTGACTGTTTTGTAGATCTTACAGCAGCACCTGAAAGCCGGCAAAAAATGTTACGGCTTTCTGGAGTCGCCTTTAGAAGAATTTCATATATTTGCTTCGCTTCCAAGTACCCAATTCCTGAAAATTTATTGTGATCTCATAATAAAAATGGCCATGACAAAATTAAATAATGCATATTATAATGATACGCGCATTCATACACAAATAAATCTTCGCTTTCATCCCCGCCAATCGTTTCCTCCAATCCGATCAAATTCTCTTCCGATCCATCAACCATTCTTCATTTTAAATCCAAATAAAATACACAAAAAAAAAAGGAATTTAATAAATTTTCCAGAAAATCATTAATAGAAAACAGCAGCATAGACGTTTAAATTACACATTTTTACCTCCGAGTCGACCAAATGAGATGTCAATTGGAAGATTTCTGATTTCATCTGCATTTTGCATTTTGTTATCGCAAAAATTTAGATTCTTTCAGAAAAAAATAGTGATTTTTTCAGTGTTTTGTGTATTATAACTTTTTTTTTTGGGGAGGAAATTAGACGAAGTAAGGGTCAGCGAGGTGTGTTGTATTATTTACAAATAGCGAGCATGTTTGGGAGTAATTTTGAGAATTGATTTTTTGACCGTTAAGAGAAAAGTGAAGTCCACCTGTGATAGAAGAAGTTAAATATGACGGCTGGAATAGTGAAATAACGGTCAAAAAATCAATTTCTTGGGCCAAAAAATCACTTTCAAATAGGTTGAGCATATTCTTAAAAAATAATAATAATAATAATAAGAAATTGATTAATACACTTAAATCAAATTTAAATTTTAATAGCCGTATTATTTACGTTCACCAAAAATATAAAACATCTGAAAATCAAGAAAATTATTTTAAAGACGACAACATTCCTCCATTTAGATATTTTTTTCATTTTTTAAAAATTTTATTATTGTTTTCGTTTGATACGATATTTTACGCTACGATTATCTATTTTAAATGGTTCAAATTTGTTAGAAAGCTTGCAATGTGATCATGATAAATATGTTATGGACGAAATTTATACTTTAAAAATTATCTCACATTAATTATGGAACACAAAATAAACAATAATTGCTAACACTATTTCTTGCGGGCTTTTTGACTTGTTATTTCGAACTCGTCCTTTATCAAATTTTAAATTTGAAAGTTTACTGTGAATACTTCGAAATGATAACAAAAATCTTACCTAATAGTAAAGAAAATAGCTCGGAAGTAAGCCAAAAAATGTAACATCAAAATAGAAATTAAATTGAAAAAAAGATAATTCTATCACTTTTTCATAGAAAGATGACAAAAAAGTCACTTTTTCATATTCTCATTTTTGCAAAAATCTTGAATGCATCAATTGAATTGATTCAAATAAATGTGAATTGAATACAAGATTAAAATACATTCTTATTTTTGCAGAAACCTTGGATGCATCAATTAAATTGAATATGAATTGAATACAAAATTAAAATAAGGTTTGAATTCATATATTTATATTTTCAAAAAATGCACACGTATATATCTAATTAATTGATCCAACAAGATATCGTAATTCTTTTTTAGAGAAAAGTGATGGAATACCTTGGATGCATCAATTGAATTGATTCAAAGAGATATGGATTGAATGCAAGATTAAAATAAGATTTTAATTCGTGTATTTAAATTTTAAAAAATACACACATATGCATCTAGTTAGTTTTTCCAATGAAATATTGTGACTTTTTTTTTTTTTTTAGAAAAAAGTGACATAATGTCATTTTTTCATATTATCATTTTCTCAAACACCTTAATGGTTTAATTTAATTGACTCAAAGTTTTTTTTTTTCATATGCATTAACATAAAACAAATTTGAATTCATATATTTAAATTTTAAAAAACACACATATGTATCTAGTTAATTGTTTCAATGAGATACTCTAATTTTTTAGAAAAAAGTTGTAGAATGTTACTTTTTCATTTTCCTTTTGAACAAACACATTGCATGCATCAATTTAATTAATTCAAATTTTTATTTTTCATGCATATTAACATATAACATGTTTGAATATCAATTTCAAAAACGTACATGCATGCAAGTAGTTAATTGCTCAAATAAAAAATCGTGACTTTTTTAGAATTTCACTTTTTTCACATTTCCCTTTTGAGCAGACGCTTTGTATGCATCAATTTAATTTATTCAAAGTTTTATTTTTCATATGTATTAACATGAAAATAATGTTTGAATTCGTATATTTAAATTTTAGAAAATGTATACATATGCATCTAGTTAATTGTTTCAATGAAATATTTTGACTTTTTTAGAAAAATGTGGCGGAATGTCACTTTTTTATTCTCCTTTTGAGCAAACATCTTGCACGTATCAATTTAATTGATTCAGAATTTTTCTTTCTTATGTGTATTAATATAAAAAAAGGTTTGAATTTGGTTCAAATTTTAAAAAAACGCATATGCATGTATATAGTTGATTGCTCCAACAAGATATTATTAACTTTTTTTTTTTTTTTAAATGTGACAGAATATCACTTTTTTACATTTTCCTTTTGAGTGAACATTTTGCATGCATCAATTTAATTTCTTTTATCTGTATTAACATAAAATAATGTTTGAATTCGTCTATTTAAATTTAAAAAAATGTACACATATGTATCTAATTAATTGTTCCAATGAGATATTTTGACTTTTTTTAAAGAAAAGATGGCTAGAAAAAAGTGGTAGAAAGTCACTTTTTTATTCTCATTTTGAACAAACATCTTGCATGTATCAATTTAATTGATTCAGAATTTTCTTTTTTTATGTGTATTAATATAAAAGAAGGTTTGAATTTGTAGGTTCAAATTTCAAAAAACGTACATGCATGTATATATAGTTAATTGTTCCAATAAAATACTGTGATTTTTTTTGTTTTTTGGTTCACATTTTTCTTTTGAGCAAACACTTGCATACATCAATTTAATTTATTCAAAATTTTCTTTTTTCATATTTATTAGCATAAAAATAATGTTTAAATTCGTATATTTAAATTTTCAAAAATGTACACATATGCATCTAGTTAATTGCTCCAATGAGATATTTTACTTTTTTTTTTTTTAGGAAAAAGTGGTAGAATGTCACTTTTTTATTCTCCTTTTGAGCAAACATCTTGCATGTTTCAATTTAATTAATTTAGAATTTTCTTTTTATGTATATAAAACAAGGTTTGAATTTGTAGGTTCAAGTTTCAACAAACGAAATTGCATGTATATAGTTACTTGCTCTAATAAAATACTGTGACTAATTTCTAAAAAAGTACAGAATATCACTTTTTCACATTTTCTTTTGAGCAAATACATTGCATGCATCAATCTAAATTTTTTTCATATGTATTAACATAAAACAATGTCTAAATTCTTATGTTAAAATTTCCAAAATTGTAGACGTATGCATCCAGTTAGTTACTCCAATGAAATACTATTACTTCTTTGAGAAAAATTATAGAATGTCAATTTTTCACATTCTCTTTTGATCAAACACATTGTATGCATAAATTCGTTCCTCTCAAGTTCAACAATGTTATTTTCAAACACGTTTCCGATCACAACAAAAAGATAAAAAGGAAAAAAAAGGAAAAAGAAAAAAAGAAACTTCATAAATGCCAATTATTTACATTATAATATTCAACCAAATCTAATTAAAGAAATAGTCCAAAACATAGAAACCTTAATTTTGTTTGTGTATTTTCACATTTGGAGAAGAGAACATTAAAGAATGAATATTGAAGCAACCTCTATCTTGTTTATGCTTGATGTGTGAAAGATTTCTTCTTTTTCCTTTAATTTTTCGAGATTGGAGGCTATTTTTGACAAGTTGCGTCGTGCTTTAGGTCAGCGTTTATTTTGCGTTCAATTTAAAGAATTTACCATTTAATATAAGTTTATCACGTTTTTTCAAAACTATCCTAAAATATAGGATATGTGAAAGTACCCTTTAATAAATTTCGACTGGCTTATCAGTCATCGTGTGATAACATACGCCGTCGAGTTGTCGTGTTATTGATGTGCTGGGCCGGTTTTAAGACTGGACTATGAGATAATTGCCCAATTATTTGAGGACAATTAACATAAATAGCATCAAAACAAGAAACTCGAAGATATAGAACATTCTTTTTTTTTTCTATCCTAAAATATATGATATGTGAAAGTACCCTTTAATAAATTTCGACTGGCTTATCAGTCATCGTGTGATAACATACGCCGTTGAGTTGTCGTGTTATTGATGTGCTGGGCCGGTTTTAAGACTGGACTATGAGATAATTGCCCAATTATTTGAGGACAATTAACATAAATAGCATCAAAACAAGAAACTCGAAGATATAGAACATTCTTTTTTTTTGGCTTTTCGGGCTTTGTCGCGCTATCCTACCGGATAATCAATCTTTCTCTCCACGCAGATCACTACCAGTTCAGGTAAGCATCAACTTTCCTTTCTACGAAATCGATGCTTCCATTAATTTTTACGAGCAGAGAACGCGGCGTATGCGCACTGTTACACGCGTCACGCGCCTCCGCAAATGGATATTTGGCCACTACTATTTATAATTATTGAAGGAAGAAATGTAAGATTAAATTCTAGGGCCGATGTTTAAAGATGGAAAATTTATCCAATAAAACGTTAAAAAGTAGTTAGCTTTTCTCAAATTAGAGGTGTTAGATTGGTATATAATTGTTAGTCAAATCGTGATCCCGTTTGATTGGATTTGGGAACTGTAGGTTTGGTGGAGGTGCTAATCCAGTGCAGGTAAAAATATGATTTTTGAAAATTTGGATATCTAGTTGTTGGAATTGGGAGGCTGACTTTTGGGTAAAATTGTTAAAAGGGGGTTTATGGCTTCTATTCATTTTAAGTAATTATTTTCCATAGGTTTCAGATTTCTTAATGCTGTATGCAACATAAAAGGGTAATATTGTAAAAAATAAATTGTTGAGGGCAGAATACTATTAAATTTTCTGTATTCAGAAATTGATTTATCCATTAAAAACAACCTGTTCTAAGTACAAGAGAGGATTAATGTTGAATATCGAGTTGGCTAATGTTCTTATCAGTATTAGCAGAAATGTCTTCTCTAGTTTTTTTTTGTTACTCATGTAAATACGTTAATAATTGAATCGCCATGTTTCTAAATCGTTCTGGCATTGTCATGTCAGGCTGGCCCTAGTAATTATTTTGCTTTTATATTTTGTACTGTGTATGTTAATATTTTGCTACATCTTGACATTTGACTCGGTAAACATTATTGGGAGAAATAGCACTTTTTCAGGACTGATTTTTATCTTTAAATTGGAAGTGATTATTCTCTACAGTATACGTTGTTTTCTAGTTGGAAAGTAGCTATGGATCAGGCAGAGCTTAGACAGATGGAAGATGAAACAAGTCCAATGATGAAAACTATTAAGGGTGCAACCTCAGGTCTAGTTGCAGGCACAATTTGGGGTACCATTGTTGCTACCTGGCATGATGTGCCTCGAGTTGAGAGGAGAATTGCAATTCCAGGTCTAATTAGGACATTGAAGATGATGGGTAATTATGGGATGACTTTTGCTGCTGTTGGTGGAGTCTACATTGGTGTCGACCAGGTGATGCAGAAGTATAGGATGAAAAGAGACTTTGTAAACGGTGCTGTTGGTGGATTTGTTGCTGGTGCTTCCGTTCTGGGTTATAAAGGTGAAATCTTCTCCTGCATTATATAGTGTGGTTCTTCTAGTCAATAATTACAACTTTATGACATGACATTTCCCATGCAATATTCCTCTGGTGAAGTTATCAAATACGATTATAACCAACTTTTCTCTTATTAGCACCCAGAGACCAAGTTGATCACCCCCAGCCCTTTTTATGTATTTATGCACTTTAATCAACAAGATGGCGTAGTTGATCTAGTACATCTGCATAAATTTCTCAAGCATGCCTCCTCCATCCGCCACTCATAATCCTCTTCACCAATCCATCCCTCAACCACCGCTTGGTAGCCTTATCCTGTCTCCATATTCTTCCACCCCAACAATCGATCATCAGAATCCCCTCTACCACTCCCAGATGACCTTGCCCACCTCCCAGCCGCCCAATGTCTTCGGATATCTCTCCACCTCTCATGCAACCCTAATCCCCACCTTACCCTCGCTGCCACTAAAATCTCCTCCTTACACCTCGCCATCTCCTCCACTGCCATCTAAAAATTTGATGTAATCATGTAATATCCATTTGGTCATTTTGAAAAAATGAAGCATGTTATCCATTCACTGTCCACACAATAGGTGCTTATTTTCTACAATAAGCATCTCTATCTAAACAACTGTGCCCTTATCTTAAAATGTATACCATTTGCTTATAAGCGCAATATGCTCATTTTCAATTAAGCAATGGTAGGCCTACATTTTTATCAGCTATCTTAAGATAATTTCTAGTGTTTTCTTGTACACTGATGTGTGATAATATGTGCATGTAGTAATGTGTTGTTGTGTCAGCCTCTTACTTGCATTTCGGGAATATGATCTTTAAGTTTTCTAACGGGACAAGACATGGTAATTCTAAATAAGGTTTTTGTGCTGTTCTCACCTATTTTTCTCCACCTTCAGAAGAGCCAATTCAAACGCTTTTCAGGCATCATTGCTAAATATTTATGAACATAGGAACGGAATCATTTGCATTGCTGGCATACTTGGCAGTTGCCATATATAAGATATTTTTAATTGATTATAGCTATTCATCCTGCCAAGTATGCACTCTATATTTTTTTTGGGAAAATTTTATATGAGCCTTAGCAATTCAAAAGATAGTCATGTAAAACTTTTTTAAGACTACTAAGTTATTATACGGGATAAACTAATAATTTTGTTCTCTCTCTCGCTCGATTTTTATTTTATTGTATCTGTCTATATGGTTTTCACATTCTTCAATAAGTTAGAACCAAAATATTACAAAACTTGAACGTTTTGAATGTATTTTAGTGTACAAAATGAATGATTCAGTTGTTCAATTCCACTTGTGTTCTCAATTATCGTTGTACATATTATCTGCATTTTGAAATTTGGAATAGGTGAAGAAATAATGCTGATGACAAAAAAATACTCCCACTGTCCCATAAAGATAGGCTTGCTGTCTTTATTCTTTTGTCAAAAATTATAGTTCACTTTCTTAATTAAGAGAATATAATTGATTTATTAGTTTTTTCTAATATGCTCGTATTTATTATAACAAATATAAACAATTTTTTATTTAAACCAGGACTCATTGTAGGGGTATATTAGGAAAAACATTAGTAAAATTTATTGTTCTAACTATATTGAGGCCCTGATTGAGTCTCATTTTTGGAACGAAAATGTACTTTGAAATAGTGTTTTTGGAGAATGTGTGGATAAAAAATAAGCACAAATTGGATTTACGTGTAAAATTATTTTATGGGAGAATGTGTGATAGAATTTTTGAAAAAATGGAGGCCAAACATAGGCTAATTAAATTTTGGTCCGTGTAAAAATGGAAGCAAGCTTATTTCTGTGGGATGGAGGGAGTAACATTGATATTAACAAATATTTCTAAAAGACTTGTATGTCCTGAAAAGTTTTCTTTGGACTAAATGTTTCTTCTTTTTCTTTTTTAAATTTTATAACGAGACATTTATGTAAGTTCTCAGTTTTTATAGTTTTTGATGATTATGTGTATTAAAGGACCACTTTGTCCAAAAGTGTAAACTGACTTTCATTTATTGATATCTTCACCACACCCTAACCTCTAGGCTGCATTTGTTTTTTCTTCAAATACTTGACATTTACGTTCAAATCATCTCCTAGTCAATTGTTTGCCATTAAAATATACTAGATTATGCAAAATAGAACATTTAGAGCGTGTTTAATTGGAATGGAAAATGTTTCCCTTGTTTTGAGGAAAACAGAATCCTACCTCGCACAAAAGAAAATATTTTCCTCAAAAATAAGGAAAATTAAACATATTTTCTAAGTTAGGAAAATATATTCCATGGGAAAAATGGCAATCAAACATTCCAAAAGTTGAAATTTGGGTGGAAAAAGGCCATTTTCCATGGAAAATTTTCCAAATCAAACACACCCTTAGAGTCTACTTGACCACTGGAAAGTGGAAACTGAGGATTGGTGATCCCGGCAGGTTTTACTGTAGAAGAGTAGTAAATCCAACAGTGTTTATAGGTTTTGGAATTTCTCTCATGCGCTCACCTTGCACCGCATATTAGTTGAATGGTTTAGTGGGTGAGGTAAAGCAGCCATGTTCTACAATTGCAGTGTTGCTATATCATATCGCCAATATCATGTCACATCCTGTGATGTGCCATGCCCTGTTTGATATGTTTGGCAAGCTTGTGCTTTAGGTCAGTAGTGACAGCACAGATGCCAAATTGAGCAAGGTTGAACTCAGCTTCCTTGTCCAAGCTCTTCTATCCAGCTTGAGAAACATCTTACGAACTGTATTGTATGAATTTGGACCTCTACAGATCCAAATTGGCTTATGGTCCTTCTCTTGACAATTATGGGTCTGCCACCTTTCCAGATCGTTCCAAGATAGACTTACACATTGTTTTGGCCTCTAGATAGCCCTTCTTGTCTTCAGCTGGGAGGCCTTCTGTGCCATGGCAGTTTGGTGGTTTCGTTTGTGATGCGGACATTTATTTACTATTTATTTTCTTCCATTTACTATTTATTTTCTATTTGGACTATTAGTTATATTCTATTTGGATTATTATTTATATTTCTGTTATTGGGCTTGTTTAGCGGGTTTGGCCCAAACCCTTCTCTTTAGGGTTTTTGTTTTGTTATTTATTTCTGTTTTGTTACGTATTTGAGACAGTTGATGAATTGATGAATTAAAGAATAGAATGCTTGGATTGTTACCTATGGCTTCCTTCTTCTCCCCTTTTCCCTGATTTCTACTTCTTCTCTGGTTTTCTCCCCCCTTTCTCTCCGGCTCTTTCCCCCTTCTTGCTGCCTTCTTCTTCTTCTCGCTGGAATTCTACTTGCTAATTGTGCTATTTTGCTATTTCTAATTATTCTGCAGGAATCATCCCTCATCCTGCATCAAAGCATTTACTATTTATTTTCTTCCATTTACTATTTATTTTCTATTTGGACTATTAGTTATATTCTATTTGGATTATTATTTATATTTCTGTTATTGGGTTTGTTTAGCGGGTTTGACCCAAGTCCTTCTCTTTAGGATTTTTGTTTTGTTATTTATTTCTGTTTTGTTGCGTATTTGAGACAGTTGATGAATTGATGAATTAAAGAATAGAATGCTTGGGTTGTTGCCTATGGCTTCCTCATTCTCCCCTTTCCCCTGATTTCTACTTCTTCTCTGGTTTTCTCCCCCCTTTCTCTCCAGCCCTTTCCCCCTTCTTACTGCCTTCTTCTTCTCCTCGCTGGAATTCTACTTGCTAGTTGTGCTATTTTGCTATTTCTAATTATTCTCCAGGAATCATCCCTCATCCTGCATCAGTTTGACTGGGTCTAACACGACACGACTTTTTCTCAGAAATCGGTGATGAAAGGCTCAAATCTAGGACCTTTCTCAGCTCTGATACTGTATATTGAATGACCTCATCAAAAAGTGTTTAAGAGAAGATTGATTCATTTAATTTTATTTATATATTAAATAATTTGTTATTCGAGTAAAGGAGTTAATTATTCTGTTCTTATCCCCAAGGGTGTATGGCTGAATCTTCATTGTTAACACGGCTGCCATACCCTCATTCTATCTTCCATAGTTTTAGATGCTTATCAAGCCTTACAATTTTACTCTACTGTATTGAAACAAATGCTAATATCCTGCCTGAATAAACCTGCATTGGTAATGATGTTATTTTGGCTAGCTTACGTCCTGATACTGTCCTAATATATGAAGTTATCCATTTTCCCTCTCATTTTGGACTTGAAAAGGCAGGCCAAGTTTAAGGTAGAATGTTCTATTTCCATTTAGGGGCAATACATTAGAATGGTGTTTATAATTTTGGGCTTTTGTATTTATCATGCTCCACAGGAAGGAGCATATCCTCAGCAATCTCTGCGGGAGCAGCACTTGCAGTGACTTCTGCTGTCATTGATGCTGGAGGTCAGACCACAAGAATTGATAATGGCAAGGAGTACTATCCTTACTCCCTCAAGAAGAGGCCTAATGTCGAAAGCTAGTTGGAGCACTCGGATATTTAATGTACTTCTGGGCTGTGTTTTCTGGCTTCTTATCTTTGTTTCTGTTCTCGTATGGCGAATTTGAATAAGTTACTATTATTTTTTAGTTTCTACCATGAGAAGAAATCTCCATTTGGACGCATGTAGTTTTGGATTATGTTCAAATGACCTAGAAAAGCTGTCGGGAGGTGTTGGAGCATTTTCTTGCAATGTGCTTTCGTTGTTTAACGGAGAATAATTGTTAGAACTGGTTTATATATACTTTTTCACCATTGATTTTCACCATTCTTCATGCAGAATCGTGTTCTCACTTTTTAGAGCTTTCCGATTTTCAGTTCCCAATGTTACAACACAATTATTGTAACATGAAAATGGATTTGTTGAGCTCAAATTTTAATTCCAAAATTTCACATTAAGGTGTCTTAATGTGTAATTTCTCTTGCTTCTGAATTATGGAATAAAGTAACAAAAATCGAATTGTGGGAACAGGTGATCAAAGTGAGAAGAAATATGTGATCAAATTGATCCTCACGTTTGCTCGAAAGAAATGTTATATGGAAGCACAAAGGGGGCTGTAATCAGCCGATGCTATAAACACGTTGAATACATACATCAAAGTAGCAACTGTGCAGCCTGAAAAATCTGACATCAAATATCTATTATTGCCTCAAAACTTTCGAAGCCTGAGGCCATAGTTCCTCTAAGAAGCTGGATGTCACCAAGAAAAGTCATGCACTATCACCCATAGAATCAAGAAAGAGCTCTCACTCGCCCCCCGGGGCGCTTCTCCACTGACAAAAGAAGAGCTCTCTTAAAGCTGACAGTTCAGAAACCGTGGGTTCGATTCGTGGGGCTTTTGGAAGGCAAGGCATATACTGGAAGACAGGAATGTCTTGGAAGGCAAGGCACAACGTGGGTTGACTTACTAAGCACTTTGACAGTTCAATTGGAGAGGCACTCAGACCCTGATCAGTAGAAGGCACATACCGCGATTTAATTGGTCTGTGTGAAGAAAGGCCGGATCACAGACCAAGGAATAGTCGTCGAAAGCGGACACCTTGATGAAAAAAAATAAAAAATGAAAGAGCTCTCACTCTGTCAATTCTTATAATGTCTAGACCTAATAAGTTTCCTTGAGTTGAGTAATTGGATTTACTAAGTGGAAGGCAGATTCATAATATCCATCTCTCGAGGCAGCGTAAGATCTCACATCATTTATACAATGCACGAGGATTTGGATGATCAAAGTGAATCGTTAAACATCACCATTTGTTGTTCATCTTGAATGGTGACAAGCATTGGGCTGGGCCGCTCAGACCATATATGGGCGCCCGGGACAGTGAAAAACTCGCGCAGATTGACAGTAAGTCTGCGTGGACATCTGACGGTGTCCTTATTTTTAGATTGGAGAGAAACAATAAGAAAAAACACAGTTTCACTTCGATCCTGCTAAAAAAATCCTCTACTTTAATTCCACTGCATAACTGGAAACAATGATATTACAAATTTGTTCAACTTAAACACAATTGCAAGTAAGCAAGTGTTTTTCCAACAGCAATCTGCACAATAGTTCATTAGTCTGAACTGACTAGATGTAGTTAAGTCAACAGTAGTACTAAAGTTCCGGCTACCCTCTGACTTCTAGCATCAACAAAAATGGCAAGAGGAACTTGAACTAGTCGATTGTCGAATCAAAACCTAGTAGTAACTTTGAACTTCATCCTTTCAGTTCAATTTCAGGCTTGCTTAATCACTTTGTAAGCAGTAAAGCTGCCGGATATTTCCTGATGCTGTCAAATCATGCAAACAGAAAGTGTCAAAGCACGTCACATTTACTAGGTAACCATTATTCCCTCTTTGAATGTAACCGGTAGAATTGCAAATAAGAACATAAAAAGAATAATGTGGTACAGATTCTCAAGGAAAAGGATAAGAAAGTTATGGCATGTTTAATAGGTTGGACGGGATAGGTATAAAAATAGTATAAAATCTTGGTGTGCTCGTGTCCTGTCCGATTCTGTCTAATAATGTGCATCAAAAATGCCTTTTGGTAGTTAGCTGCAGCCTTAAGTTCCTTAAGTTGTGTTCATAACGCAAGTTTTAGTGGCTTGTAGGAGAAATGTACATGCATTGCACAATCATCTGCAGAACAAATGCCCAATATGCCAACTACAACTCAAAAAGGGAACAGGTAATTTAGGAATTAATGCCACGGCAAGTAAATAACGATCATATCTGCCCAAGTATGAAAAGCTAGCAATAACTGTTAAGTGAAAATAAATTATAACTGCTCAATTCAGATCATTTATAATTTAGATTAATCTACAGTCAAGAGGTCCACTTCCTATGCTGAAACAACAGCTGCCATTTGGGTTATGCATCAAATGTTTGTGGTGTTTGTATTTATATTATTATTGTTATTTTTGAGGGATGGGGATACAGAAAACTATTCTAGGCAAATTCTTAGATAGCATTAACCCTTGATTTCCAATACAGCAAACTTCAAGGAACAATAAAAGAAAATACAAAGTCCAAGAAGAATGCCTATATCCTGAATGGATAGGATATACCAATGCATATGGAATAACACAAAGTATAGAATAAGACATTACCGTACAACCAGTCTTTGAAGCATACATGGAGAGCACTTGATAGTTCTCGTTTCCGGCTGTCTTCAAGCTGAGTTTCCCTCAAAATTTGCTTAACTTCCACCAGATTTTTGAGCTGAAAGTTCAAGAATAAAATATAACTCCAGAAAATTTGAAATTAGACTAACAATTGAAGGATGGTCAATCAAAATTCTAAATAACAACCTGCCTTACAACCTCCCTCCCCTTCCCCCTAAAAATAAAACAAGCACAAAAAGAAAACAGAAAATTGGGTGAGGGGAGCTAAAACATTCAAAACTTTTGTAGGAGCAATATTGGGAAGTGGACATACATTTCTCTGTTGAGAAGCCAGGTACACATCAGGTAAAGGAAACGGATTATCTTTTGTGGAACCGTCTTGCTCACTTCCCAACCAGTTCGGAATCTGTGCATTGTGAAGCATGTGAATATTAAAGAAGAAACATCTAAAAACTTGAGAAAAGCTGACATCAATGATACACCAAAAATCTGAATGGGCCACTACATCATATAAACAAAAGATTTAGAGTTTATATACTGAAGATTCAAGGTTCTGTGAGCATTCGTGTAGAATACAAATGATAAATGAATTAACATATCAACAAAGGTTAAATCCATTTAAAACATCTTACGGACCTAGATATTCCGTGAAACAAAGCACATACCAAAAAATTAGTGTACTGATCTGGGTCTAGGCAGGTAGCAGATTCAGCTTGAACATCTGAGACACCAGCAGGATGAGATAATGAGTCGTGAGGATCAACCATTCCAAGTGCCACAGGTTCATCCCACCTGTTGATACTAGGGTCAATGCCAACTTGATTCAAGTGCTCCTCCAATTTTGAGTAAAATGTGTTATATGGAGCAACCTGTTGAAAATTAAACAAAAGAGAGAAGAAATTTAATTTCAATATTCATTCGAATGACAAATTATACAAGATCACCAACCATTGAGCGTTTGGGCTCAAAACCATGTTTGGTTGCATCGAGGAGACTGAAATGTCAGAAATCTGTTAGCAGAAAAACTATATGCAGATTCCAGACAACTTTCTGGGGCTATCAAGCAATATATAGCAGAAGAATAAGGCGCGTCACCAAGTGGGATGTGTGTGAAGTGAAGATATTTTTTCCTTCAATTTTCCCCACCCTTTTTTGGGGTGAAGGCAAAAAGGGTACTTATACATTATTCCATGCATTTTGAAATTAGCACCACTTGTCAACAAAACTTAGCCCGAAGAATTGTGAAATAGGAGGCAGTACTAGCATGATGCTGAGATGTGTGCAGAAAAAAATGAAGCGTCTCACCTGCAAGTTATGGTTATCACCAACCATTAGAGGTTGTTGATTTACTCCCAAGAAGAATAGACATTCACGACAGTTGGCAATGCATATACGTTTTGCTGCTGTAATCAGATGAACGCGTTCACAATGTTCCACTCTAACAGCCTGTAGTAGAAAAATATTCAAGGTGTACTCAAAGACTCTTCAAATGAACTGTATTTAAAATTAAAAATCATGTGCAGCCAGTACAAATAGAAACGACCGAACCACAGGTTATATCAAGCTTCAAAACCACATGTACCTGAATTTGCATATTAATGTCCAGCTAGGTACAAAAGAAATTGTGTTATTGAGAATTGACCATATCAGTACCTTGCCAACGGCTCCCAGAACAATAGTCGCATCAGAGCATCCATAGACTGTTGCATATCTCAGAGGTGCTAAAACGTAAATTACTGATTCATGGCAATTTACAACCTGCAAACATTGAAAAGTCGAGATCAAGAGATAAGTTGCTTGCATTGACATGAGTAAATTTTATTTTGAAATGTGCATGCCCAGAGCACAAGTAAGCAGAGGCTACATTATCAATTTTGCTTCCCAATGCAAATAGATGAGATGCAATGTTGGCTAGAAAGTACCTTATCTAACTCCGGTTTTTGACCAACTCACATTTTCACATAAAATACAGTTCATCGTAACTCAGATAAATTTCATCTTTTTTCCATTTCTATTAGGAATTGCGATGGAGATTGAGGTTGCTAGAGAAACAGAAAATTAGCTATGCCAGACAAACCTCCCACCCATTTTCTATCTCAGTCTTTCATAGCATAGATAATATAAAAAATTCCAGAAAATTGGGACCCATCAAACTGCCCATGCATCATAGATAATTCCATTTCAGCACAGCTCGGTTCATCTGAGCAAGGCAACAAGATACCTAAAAACTTCACAAAACAAATTCGAAAGTACTTCATTTTCAGCTTGGGTATACCACAAAACTAAAATTCATTAAGCACCTCAATACTCATAATTACTAATCTAGGCAACTGAAAACGCATACATTGGCCTGCGAACTGATTTTCTCAACTCAATTGAACTGAATATTCATAAAACAATGGTTTTTGAATCATAATTTCGCTAAAACAAGAGAAGGGAGGGCAAATGCACAAAAGTACAGATTTTCACCTTTACGGTAGAGCCTTTCAGATCCGATGCTTGCTTTACATATGATGACTTAGAGATCCCCTCAATAAAGCTTGGACCTCTGGTTAAGGGCTTCGCTGAACTTGTGCAGACATCAGCCATTGTAACATCCTGATCACAGGCACTGCTCGGCCCAATATCTTTTGAAGAAATTCTCTCAGAAATATGTTCCAGTGTGGAGGCTACATTTTGTAGCAGCCAATCGAGAACCTGTGATGCAGGAACAGGAACAGCAGGCATGTTGGGATCTGAATTGGCAAAAAACTGAGAATTTTGGCTTAAGGGACTCATCTCAGATCCCTTTTCTCCAAAGTAAATCAGAAATCCAAGATGCTCAAATTTATCCATCGATAGAACCTGACACAGAGGATAAATCTGCATTTCAGTAAAAATCTCAAGCTCACACAAATTCGAAGTGAGAAAATATGGCACCACGAAAATGTGGTAACTTACACCAACAACAGGAATATTGCCGAGAATAAAACTAATCTAGCTACAAGTTGTTCAATATAGGTGAATAAAAAATGATTTTAACATAACAAATGCAAAATAGGCCTATGGAAGCTTAGCCTCATGTGCATAATGGTTAAGCCCAAAAAATTTACATACAAGAGAGTCTTCTGCTTCCCCATCTACGGAGTCTGCCAAAAGGGATACAATATTTCCCAGGTGCTTCTGCAAATAGGACAGCTGATGAGCTTCTTCATCAGCCAGGGATGGCATAAATCGCCGACTATTGCTACGCACAAGCTGCAACAGATAGAACCACACTTGTCAGTGATGATACTACAAATGTAATGATTAATTACAGAAACTATGAACAGCCAGAATTACTATTGTTAAGATTACAACACCAACTTACTGCTACCTCATATCGGGACAGCAGTTCAAAACATAGTTGAGTGGACAGCGAATATTCAAGTTAATACTCAAAACAGTAATTAAAATATAACAAAAAGACTTAAACAGAACGCATTTCAATCCTAAATCTCACGCCCATCCAAATCATGAACAAGTATAATTGTTCTGAATGTTCCTATAGTATATTATGTATGTAAACAAGTTCCTAATGATTTCAACTGACAAGACAATTAATGAACCAATTGCATTTTAATCCAGAAAGCAATAATATTTATTCGTTCACTACATATAGTAATGCATTCTTATAGATATGAAACAGCCATAAAACAAGAAATTCAAACCCACCTCAAACACCGAAATTCAACAATAATGAACCAGAAAACTCTCAAATAACATCAAATCATAACAAATCAAAATGCATAGCGTTTTACAACTAAAATTTAACACCTGTAATGGTGAAAGGGCAGACAAAAACCCGTCAAAAGCAGAGGTGGAGGGCCAAACATCAGCAACAGCAGCAGAATCCTTGTGCCCTTTAGGAATCAACCTCTTATAACTCTGTATATACAAATAAAGCAGCAAATCAAACACATTAACTCCAATCGAATCTATCTCCTGAGGACTCTTGGCATTGACCAAAGGATCAGAATCATTATGCAGAACAGAAGCCAGTGTTTCGAGGATAAGCCGAGAATGGTCGAGAGAGATCTGGAGAGCTCCGGCGAGGGTTTCCGAGTTGACCCGGTTTGACGAATCGGCGGCCAGGAGGGTCGATTTGAGGTGGGAAAGGGTTTGCGTGGCGTCGGGGAAAATGAGTTTGGGGATGGGGAGAAGGCCGTGCTCGAATGGCTCACGGCGGGGGTGGAGGTAACTGGTTGCGGTGGTAGATGACGCCGGTTTTGTCGGAGAAATTGAAGAGGTTGATGGGGATTCAATCGGGGGTGGTTCTTCGGGGGCGGTATCCGCCATTTGGTGGAGATTTTGCTTGGGCTAGTGGAGGACGATGAACTATGAATGAGCCAGTTTCTGTTTTTAGGAAGAAAATAGTGTGCCGTATGTACTTCCGAGATTTGCGAATCTACAGCCTTTGAATTTACAGAAATGGCACCAGACCATCCTATGTTCGGGCTCCATCAACTAAATATTACACGTTACTTCCTCTTTAGCTTTAAAAATTTATTATTTAAACATATATTTTTCTCAAAATTTCATTAAAATGGAGCCCAAAAAGGAAGGTAAGGCCAGTCGTGCTACATTCTTATAACAGTTACTCATCCCATTTTATATGTATATAATTTCAACTATGCTATGTTGTCAGAAAATGGTTAACATACAATCCCATCGATACTCACAATGGAGCCACTTTGTTTTGGATTTTTTTATCCACGCAAGATCCACGCACATGTGAGAAAATGTCAACCGAGGTGGCAAAAAAATTTCGGCAAACCAGCTTAATTGCAATTGATATGATTTTACGACATAGTTTTTTTGTGACTCTCCTCTCTTTGTTTTCATGTTACATTCTTGATGTTCAACCTCTTCTCATTGTTGTATGGTATTTGCAAAGAAGACGAAAGAAAATTCTTCCAAAATTATTTAGATGCCTTAGATGCAAGAAAATAAGGGAGTTACTTATGTTCGAGAAATATTCGTTAGAAAGGTAAAAGGAGGCTATTGAGTGGACTTGGTGGCTTTGTATAGGCATGGTTGTGCCATGTTGTAGGCTAGTTTTAGAAAAATTCTTGATCAAATGATCTTGTTGAATCTGGCATTCTTGTTTTTTCTTTCCAACAAAATGGTGATTAGGTGCAAGGTTTTCCAGATTTTGGAACCCTTTTGGGAGTATTTGTTTCTTTAGAAGAAACTTATTGAAAATTATTGTTAAATATGGATCGATCTTAGAATGACACGTTATGGAGTGGATTGAAATGCTTAGCCATCCCAAATCAGGCATAAGTTCAATAAACGATATTGAAATACAATTTATTTTAGATTTTAAGTTTTCTACAGAAAAAATTAGAGTGTGGCAAAAAAGTTGATTATTTATCTAAAGTAGAATATGATAGGCTGGCCCAAGTCCATGGACAGGCCCTCCACTCCATTTGCATTGGGCTCAAGATGGCAAAGGCACTGAACATTTCCAAACCATTTTAATTTAGAGACGGGTCTGAATTTTTGTCGAGGCAAATCATACCGACACCATGAATTTTGTTAAATGTACTACATTTCAACTATAATGAAGATTCATAATTTTCACTCATTTTTACTTATATCCTTAACGTTACTCAAAAATGAACCTTTGTGGCCCTAGTAAAGGGGTTTAACCCATTTATAGCATGGTTGAGTCCAATTTTTTTTTTTTTTTTTTTTTTATTGTTTACCTAAAAATGCATTTTGAAATAGTAAAATTGATGGAGAATGTGTGGTTAACAAAGAAGGAAAAGTTTTGAATTTATGTGTTATATTATTTTATTGAAAAATGTGTTGTTGAAAAGAAGAGAAAAAAATATATTTTGAAAATAATGTGGATCAAACAGGGGCTTAATCTTGAATCAATTAGCATATGTTGCCCTGTATAACTGGTTCTATCCAAATATCTGTTAGCGCAAGAAGTTTTGTTGAGTTTTTATATTTTTATTTATCTTACTATTTGAAAATATGATGAGCAAATATGTCTTTTTTACTCATTCCAACATATTTTTTTGGTAATCAAGGATATAAAGTGCTGATTAATACAAGATCGAAGATAAAAATACGATGAAAAAGTTAAGAAAATGCTTATAAAAATATATGCTAATTAAAAATTAAAAATATATTGTCATTAGAGAAAATATATGCTAAATTTTATTTACTAGACATCGTTGAAAATTAGCACATTTTTAAGATATAAATTAGTTAGCATATATTATCTCTCTAATGACCGTTTCTATCCAAATATCTATTAATGCATGAAATTTTTGTTGAATTTTTATATTTATTGTTTATCTTATTAATTTAGAAATACGATGAGTGAATAAGTCTTTTTATTCAATCTAACATATTTTTTTGGTAATCAAAGATAAAATGTGCTAATTGATATAAGGTTGATGAAAAAAATTGAGAACGTAAATTATTGTTTCTTAACTAATCTCCCCACATGACCATGCTAGATGTACCTAATTTTTTTTACCTAATGCTTTACATACATTCACAATAGGAATGTGGGGACCACACGTTGGGATTATTTTATTCACACGGGGTCCACGTGTTTGCGAGAGTAGGTAAACCATTTGGTAAACCAAATTATGTACACTTGGAATTATCCTCGTTATATATAGAAACCTGAAAAGAGGCTGATGGGTCCCACTTTGAAATTTGGACTTATGATGATGTATTGTGGAATTATTATTTATAGCCCGTATTGGTTCTTACTCTTTCCCCACTGAACAAAGGACCCATTCCATTAAATCAAAGTTAGGGTTTGCTAAATTTAGCAAAAACTTTATCTTCACACACCAAAAGCGTATCAATAAACATTATGCATCTACATAATAATGGCATGATATCCCATCCCCAATCCTCCATATTAAAGTGTAGTTATTTAATTGAACAAAATTGAATTACAATTAAATGACTGAATTAGAGTCAATGTATATAGATTACTCATTTCCTGTCTCCACACAAATAGTCTACTTAAGATGTATCTAGAACTATATTTTTAAGGCGGATTAAAATTATAACTCATCATGTATACATATGTTTTTTGAGGTGGGCTAAATTCTTCCCCAATTTTATTAAGGAAATTTTATTTTTGAACCAATTTTATGAAGTGAAATAAAAATTTCATTTTATTGGAAAAAAAAGCCTACGCTCATTCATTCAACTTATGTTCATTTTCTACGAAGTACATAAACATAATTGGACGGTATAACAATTGTTGTATTAACTCTTTCTTTGTTAATCTATCCGTTTTATTCTTGTTGGAAAAAATGGATGATTTGTATGTAAATAAATATATTAACTAATATATATATAAGCAACATAATTCAATAATTGTATAAACATAATAATATTATAATAATATAAACATTATAATTCAACAATTAGAAGATAGTTAGAATTAAAGCTCTAAGAAGGCACACCAAAGACATTGTCCGAAAGTTACATTGCCTCCTCTTCGTGCAGGTACTTTCGGCACTATATGATTCCAAAATAAAACTCATGTGACTCACAGTCGATTCTCTATCTATGGATCCAACCACAGGGAGATAAAGAACGAATCTTTCACCGAGTTGCTAAAATTATAGGAATACAATATGAAATAGAAAGAGAGTATTTTTATGTTTTCAAGTTGTATCTTTTTATGAAGTATCTAACAATGAAATCACATCCATTTTATAGGGAAAAATTAACCCCCACAATAAAGTAAAATTAAATAATTCATTACCTCCATTCAAATATTTATATATGTTACATTATAAATTAAAATTTTAATTAAACCAAAATTGAAAATTAAGATATAATAATCTTAATATAATTTTCAACAATTCTCACACCTTTTAACACGCGGTATAGTGTATTTAGTATTTACACGACTAAATCCACTGGTGGTGGGGACCCTTAAGGTTAGGGTTTAACCTTTTTTTTTTTAGTATTTACATGACTAAATCCGCTGGTGGGTATCTTCCTTGGGAGAAACAATCAAAGTTTAAAAAAGAACATCAATTAACATTGAACTATCTATATATTACTACTGGTTGACCATATAATTATATATAGACTGTCAACTTTTCACAAAAATAAATATTGGACGTAGCTTTCTTCGAAAGGGTTGTACAAACTAATTGATTAGGTACAATGAATCTGTTCTTGTTGTTATATATAAATATATATATTTTAAACAGTGAAATGAATAAATTCTAAATCGAATTATAAAAGGAAATTATTTAAATTTTAGTTTCTTCTTACTCTGAGTTTAGTTTCTATTAATTATTATGCTAATTCATATAATAATTATTTTGTAAATATTTAATCACTGACCTATCGCGCTATAAATTCACGATACTATAAGAATTTATTATTTACTATTTTGACTCATTACAAGTGGAAAAACCTTAATGCATGCTCTATTTTACTTGTACATAATATGAATTAGTAGATATTTTTGTGGATTCTATTTTTTTTTTCCATTCGTTATTAATCTTAATCAATGCTAAACTTAGTAACACTATGGTTCTCCGAAGGAAAATATTGTCCAAAATATCAAAAGACAACAATTCAATTATTTGATGTTAAATGGCTATAAATTAACAGTGGAAGAAATAATTATCGATCTACAATAAATCGATCAAAAAAAAAAAAGAAGAAGAAGAAGAACAGTACCATATGATCCCAACTTGGTTCATTATACTCCAATTTATAAAAATTAAACGACAAGATCTACAATTAACATTCCGTAACAAAGAGGTAATAATTATAAAATAAATTCATCGAGCGATATTAAAATTGGAATTCAAGTTCTGGATGGTGTGATGATATCGCACTCTATCACTCCGATTTATTAGACTCTTTAATTCTATGTTTTTAGTTTTTGAGAATAATTGATATTTGTTATATCAAGCAATTTAATTAGTGAAACTACTACGAAGTTGGGGGTGAGAATGCAACTAAAGATGTAGAGACCTTTGTTACTAGTTTCCTAATTGATTAAGGAATAAAACATCGTAAAGAATAGTATTAAATATCAATTAAGTTGCAGGAAATTCAATTTTGGGCTCACTCTTCCATATGCTTCATTGATTTGGTGGTATTACGATATTTATTTATATTTGGACTAAGCTTCAAAGACCTTTTGTAAGTTTAATAGCAATTAGAAGTGTCATACAAAAGGCAGAGTTTCTATACTAATGCAAATGTTAGAAGCAAGTGAATGCATCTACACTTTTATTTGCTCATAGGAATACATGTGACTTACAGTTGATTCTCTTTCTATTGGCATGAAGTGAGTATTCTATCAAATTATTTTTTTTCATGTTATGTTTAATTAAACCGTGAAAATTACTCCGTTTTATAGGGAGAAATTCAATCCCCACATTTGTTAAAATAAATCATATTTAAGTATAAGTTATAATATAAACAATGAGATTTTATTTTTTATTAAAAGTTAATATTAAAATCAAAGCTGAAAATTAATATTTGTTGTGGAAGTTTAAAACTTTTTAAAAAATGTTACAACATGTATTACATGAAAAATTAGATAATAAATTTATTTTTATCGCCCAATTATACAAAAATGCACAATATTGTTGAAGCTTTCGAAACCCACATTTATAAAGGAAAAGAGAGGTTTTGCCCAGAACGACGATAAATTTTATGCACTAACAGAAAATTTATGTGAAGTTATCATTTCGTTAATTCAGCAGAAAGTAGTAGCAAGTTGCCTAAAAGAGAACATGAAAAAAAAAGTTCGACAACTAAAATGAAATAATAACTTGGGTAACGAACAATGTTATCAACCATTGAGAACCTTTTTTAATCTCGTGAAACATTATCGAGTACTATGCATCAAGTATGTCCTTTTGTATTTTTTTTTTAATCTCAAGTGGCAAATATGGACTTGCCCAATAGGAGAAGTAGGTGAAATTATTAGCTGCTTGATTTATTTCAAGACGACCAAAGTCATAAAAGTATAAAATATAATTTATTGAAGATACGTGCTCATCATTTTACCTAACCCAAACTATTTCCTCTTTATTCAACATAAAATCTAATATTTCGTAAAGAGGGAGGTTGAAGTGGGGCTAAGATCTAGTAGTGCAAAAGTTTAATTAAATTAAACTTAATATTTTTTTAATTAATGAAGGGCTTAATTCTTTTCTTTTGCACCCTTTCCATTTATAATATTATTTTATACCCCAAAATTCTTTTGACAAGGTCTGTCCAAATTAGATATTTCACTTAAAGAATTTATTTTTATTTTTATTAATTATTTCTTTTGTAGTGAGTACAAAAATTTATTTGGCTTCTTTCAATGATCACTATGTTGTAAAATACAATTAAAAAGCAATAAAAATGACACAATCGATATAATTAATAAAAAACTCAAATACTTTTCTCCACTCTCACCAATTAAAAATAAAAAATAAAAAAATTGAAGAAACACAAATTGTTCTGGCGAAGTCACCCCCTAGAAACTAATTGAAATTGAATTGCCACGTGTATATTAGTGAACACATATTTACAGTTGGATAATTATATTCACAACATAATTTTTATTTTTGCACCACATTTTAATTACATTTAAGGTTCGTAATCGTAATCTTTGCTCATTATAGCACTTATGTCTCTAACAATTTTTTTTATGTCATTTTCATCCTCAAATTTTTCATTAGTTTACACATTTGTACTTGATAACAATTTTATGTTCAAAAGTTCGTTGAAATAGCATAAATAAAATTATTTTCATATTATATTTTTAAAAATAAATAAATAAAAAGTGTGAAAGAATATTTTTCTCTTACTTCAAAGCATAAAAATAAAATAATAGGTATTAATCAATGGAAGGTTGAAGATCAGAATTCAATTAAAAAAAATAAGAAAATAATTATTACAATGAACAAAGATTAAAGAACTTTATTACAATTAAAATGTGGTGTTTGAAATAAAAATTGCGGTGACAATATAACACCATTTATAGATTGTCTAATAAAAAAATTATCAGGACAACACTGCCCCTGAAGACCTGGCATAATGTCTACCAAATCCCTTTTTTTTTTCTTTTTTTTTTTATTATTAATATTGAAATTGTCAATAAAACGTATCATCTAGATCACTAGTTGTGGCCAATATATGAAATGAAAACACAAAAATTATCGAAAACATCAAGTGAAGTGAATCTATGACTTCAAATTGATAATTTTCTGACGGCGAAAGATGTTATTTTCTTATTTATTAAGTAATTATTATAATATTAAACTTAAATAATTAGCTTGCCATTCCGTTTACCAATTTTGATAATTAAATCTTTCAAACAGGCTGCCAAAGATAAAGTCAATGTTTAATTAAGGTTAAAATGGATTAAGGGCCTTTTTAGTCAATAATTAGTAAAATGACACCCTCATTGATTATAGCGGATTAAAGGATGCTTTAGTCAATAATTAGTTATATGTTGCCCTCATTAACTAAATCGAAAAACTAATTATTCTTTTGAGAATTGTATATAGAACTATTTTATTGGATTATGAATCAATATTTTTATTTTTATTTTTGAAATAAATAAGTTCCCGGTGATCTTACGTTAATTGTAAAATTTAAGGAAAAAAGTGCAGTGCTGCCAACACTGCTTTTGAACCTTGTACAAGTAGCATATCTCTTTTATTAATCAACCAACAATTCCCTTCCGCGTCCCCTCCCCCTTCTTTTAAAATTTAAGTTGATTTAGAGATTTAAGTTTTTCTTCGTTTATGACACTGAATCCAAAAGAGTTGGTTTTCACTATAAACGGAATTTTGAATTTTCAATTCATTTCAAAGATTAAATTGTTAGATCAGAGTAATAACTATAATATTTATATCTTCAAAATATTTCTCCTTGTATTAAACAAATTCATTACTTGATTTTTGTATTTTTCTCTTAGATATAAATGAGGGACCGTTAGAATCAAACATTGAAATAGTCCATTTCTATTAAATTCAACTTCATCTCTATGTCTAGATGAGCAACTATAAAGTTTAACAAACTTGCAGCATATTTGTACCTTGTCAACAATCGTCTCGCACAAACAATCATTTATTCAACCTCCCTCAAGGCACAAATGTTCTACTCACAATCGAGGACGGAGCTAGGAGGACAATTTATTATTATTCTTATTTTTTTAAAAAAATATTTTTTATTTTTTAAAGAACAGATAATTTTATTTTATTTTAATTTTTTTACCTTCAAGAAATTAATTGGGCTTTAATCCATGTCTACAACTATCTTGAAGGCCAACCAAAGATACCGTTGGTATCCAATTCATGGAGTTCATTTTTGTCCGACTTGAAGTTCTATTTCAAAATTTTAAACTATTAAGAGAAGCAGTCAAATTCTTTTACAAATCTGAAACCATCATCATCTTTGATCATATAACAAAAATATTTTAAGAGTTATTTATATTTGTTTCTTGAAGACTAAGCTAGGACTCAATTTAAAAATAATGCAAAATGATGAGATTAAACCCCCCCCCCCCCTTAAAGGAAATGGTGATAAAATGAATTGCAAAATGGAGATCAAAAGGAATTTGCTGAAAATATCATTCAATTGCTTTCATTCTCGTGTGTCTATTGAGAGAGTAAAAATCACCTATTTATACAGCTTTCCTATAACAGAAATATACAAAATTTACTGCACAATAATTTGTATACTAACAGCCTAACAGAATTGGAATCAAAATCAGCAGCATCACGTGCACTGGCTGCCCTCATTCTGGTGTATTCCAGATCCTTCTTGGCTCTTCTTGGCTTAAATAATCCAAACTTCAATAGCCCCCCTCAAGGTGGTGAGTGGATGTCTTCCACTCCCATCTTGGACAAATGAAAATAAAAACTGTCAGAAGGAAGAGCCTTAGTAAATATGTTAGCAACTTGATAACCGGTCTTAACATGTTTTGTAACAAGACTTCCTTCTTGAATTTTGTCACGCACTAAATGGCAATCTAGCTCAATATGTTTCGTTCGTTCATGGAACACCGGATTGGCAGCTATGTGTAAGGCCGCCTGATTGTCGCACAACAATTCAGCAGGTTGTGAATGAGCAACCTGCAGATCATCAAGCACATATCTAAGCCACGTTAATTCACAACATACAGCTGCCATTGCCCTGTATTCTGCTTCCGCTGAGGATCTAGAGACAACACTTTGCTTCTTGGATTTCCAAGATATTAATGAAGAACCAATGAAAACGCAGTAGCCCGTGACTGACCTTCGAGAATCAGGGCATGCTCCCCAGTCTGAATCAGCATAAGCTGTAAGCTGTAGATTGGATGATGAGGAGAACAACAACCCCTGACCTGGTGACCTTTTAATATATCGAAGGATTTTGTGTGCAGCATTGAGGTGTGGTACCCTGGGAGTTTGCATGTATTGGCTCAGCAAATATACTGAGTAAGATAAGTCAGGTCTGGTGATTGTTAAATAGAGCAATCTTCCCACAAGTCTTCTATACATGGCAGGGTCAGTTAAAACTTCTCCTTCATCTTTGGACAATTTGATGTTTTGATCAAGTGGGATCTTAGCTGGAGTGACCCCAATATTGCCTGAATAAGATAAAATGTCCAATGCATATTTCCTTTGACAAATTTGGATCCCTTTTGCTGATCGAGCAACTTCAATTCCAAGGAAATATTTAAGATTCCCCAAATCCTTAATCTTGAATTTGTCATCCAATGAAACCTTGAGGGAGTTTATGACCTCCACATTGCTTCCAGCTATTATAATATCATCCACGTAAATCAGTATGGCTGTAAAAGAATCCCCTGTGCTCTTTGTAAAGAGACTGTAGTCAGCCTTTGATTGATGAAATCCTTGCTCAGTGATGAAAATGGACAGCTTAGAGTACCATTGTCGCGACGCTTGCTTTAAACCATACAAACTCTTGTTAAGCTTGCACACCTTTGGAGTTACATTGGTGGAGTATCTGGGAGGCAAGTGCATATAGACTTCCTCCTCCAAGTCTCCATGCAAGAAGGCATTATTTACGTCAAATTGGTGTAGATACCAACCTCTCGCTGCTGCCATCGCAAGTAATGTCCTGATTGTCACCAGTTTTGCCACAGGCGAAAAGGTTTCGTGGTAGTCTATTCCCTCCAGCTGGGTATAACCCTTTGCCACGAGCCTTGCCTTATGTCTTTCGATTGTTCCATCAGCATTAAACTTCACCTTGTACACCCATTTACATCCTATAGGTACCTTTCCAGGAGGTAAATCAGTGACAATCCAAGTCTGGTTTGACTCAAGTGCCTTAATTTCAGCCTGCATGGCTTCACACCATTCAGGAAACTGGACAGCCTCTTGGTAAGTAGTGGGTTCTGGATGTTCAAGTAAAGATATAGATAGTGCTTTGTGTTTGTCAGACAATTTATGATAAGAAAGTGTTGCATTTAGAGGGAAAGGTTTACCTGAAGTTATGGCACCCCCTTTCTTGGTGAACTCTTGAGAATGAGTGAGTGAGGAAGCCTGTTGACATATGAAATCATGTAGGTAAATAGGTGAGGAAGCCTGTTGACATATGAAATCATGTAGGTAATTAGGTGCTCTTTTATTTCTGGTCGATCTTCGAAGCATATGAGGACTAATTGATGCATTTGGTGACAATTCGATTTCAGTAAAATTTTGGTGTGTTTCTGGAGAATCTATTTGTTGACTGAGATTTTGTGAGGTTCCAGTTTGTGGTTGATAGCTTAGGTCAATGTTGCTTGGCTGAGCATAAGGAAGATTTTCAGGACTTGGTAGTTCGTAGGTGGGATTTGATGACTCATATTTGGCCTTAGTGGCAGATGCTTTCCAAGGAAAAATATTTTCATAGAATATTACATCTCTTGATATGAACACTTTATTAGTTTCCATGTCCAACATTTTATAGCCTTTGGTCCCAAAGGGATAACCTATGAAAGTGCATTTCCTTGCCCTTGAGTCGAATTTATGCCTATTGTGTGCAAGGGTGCTAGCAAATGCAAGACACCCAAACACCCTCAGGTTTGAATAGTTTGGCCTGGTTTTGAAAAGAAGTTCGAATGGTGTTTTGTTCTCAAGAATGGGACTGGGGGTTCTGTTTATGAGGAAAACAGATGTTAATATGCATTCATTCCAATAGATCATAGGCAATCCACTTTGAAATTTCAAGGCCCTAGCTACATTCAATATGTGTTGGTGCTTCCTTTCAACTACAGCATTCTGCTGGGGAGTTTCAACACATGTGGTTTGGTGAATGATACCCTTTTGCAAGTAAAATTGTTTCAGATTAAACTCCCCTCCATTATCAGTCCTGATGGTTTTGATTTTGGAGTTAAATTGCATTTCTATCAATGTGTAAAAGTTTTGTAAAGTTGTGGAAACATCAGATTTCAATTTCAGTAAATAAACCCAAGTGCATCGGCTATGATCATCAACTATGGTAAGAAAATACTTTGATCCATCATAGGCAATATCAGTACAAGGACCCCATAAATCACAATGAAGCAAATCAAAACATTCTTTGGACCTATGTTGGCTAATTGTGAATGGTAATCTATGCATTTTTGCTAGAGGGCAGATGGGAGATATGAGGTTAAATGAAAAAGATGGAACACACAGAACATCATGAAGCAATAAATTTTCTGTGATTTTAACATTTCCTATGTGAGTGGCCAAGGCTATAGCACCATTAGGTAATGTGACAGGTTGGGAAATTTTTTCTTTAATGGTTGTGAGGAAGGATATTGAGCAGACCATATGGTCTGTGGCTCCTGTGTCCACAATCCAAGGCATGGTGGTAAAATCATCAATGTGAGCAGAAGAACATGTGTAAGTGCAAGAGATTTTGGATACATTTGTGTGTTTTAGAGAAAGAGAATTCAAACCCTGAACATGATTGGCAGAAGGTGAATGAGGCTGATTGATTGATGGCTTAATTAGAGCCATTAACTGGGTGTATTCCTCCTGAGTCAAAACCACTTGATTCTTGTCACTGATTCGCCCCTGTGCAGATCCCATAGGAGGCATATTCTGATCTGTAGAGGTGAAATTCACCTGTGGTTTGTTGTAGAACTTATGGCCTAGTGGATAACCATGAATTTTGAAACAATTACTGATAGTATGGCCAGGCATTTTGCAATGTGTGCATGTTGATTTATCCTTATTGACCTTGAAAAACCTTTCCAACGAGTGCCCTGCCATTTTGCAAAAGGTGCAGTAATATTTCTTTGGTGATCCAGTATTTTTCTTCTCTACCTCTCTCATATCCATTCTTGACACTAGTGCCATTCCTTCAGCAGCAAGAGCATCATTGGAGATTTCCCTTCTCTTTTCTTCTTGCTGAATTAGTGAATATACTTCATTCAATTTTGGGAATGGCTTGATCAGGAGAATCTGAGCCTTAAGACCTTTGTAGGATTCATTAAGTCCCATGAGAAACTTCATTACCCAATCTCGTTCCTGATTACTAACCACTGTTTTTAACCCCCCACAGGTGCAGTTGGGAATAGACTCATAGTTGATCAATTCATCAAGAAGTGTTTTGAGTTTTGAGAAATAAGTGCTTACAGTGTCATGTCCTTGCATGAGTGCTGCAATGCCTTGTTTGATTTCATATATTCTGGGGGCATTTTGTTGAGCAAGACGTTGCTCTATCTCTACCCAAAGCTGGTGTGCTGTCTCCACATAGAGTGTGCTTGCCTTAATGTCCACTGTCATGGTGTTTTGCAGCCAGCTGATAACAATATCGTTACAACGAAGCCAGTATTCCATCAATGGATTTTCTGCATCAGCTGGTGCACAGAGGCTACCATCGATGAACCCAAGCTTGTTTTTGATTCTCAAGGCCCTCTTTATTGACCTTGCCCAGGAATGGTAGTTGTTTGCATCCAGCATTTGTGTCATAAGCAGGGCTCCTGAACTTTCATTTGCCCCAATGAAGTATGGGCTGTTAGGAAGAGAAGGATCATGATGATTTGTATTTGAGTTTGTGTTTGTGCTTTGAGTTGTTGTTTGATTTTGATCAGCATCAGTGTTGATGCCATTGTCACTGTTTTCAGCCATTAAGGCTCTGATACCATAAAGGAAATGGTGATAAAATGAATTGCAAAATGGAGATCAAAAGGAATTTGCTGAAAATATCATTCAATTGCTTTCATTCTCGTGTGTATATTGAGAGAGTAAAAATGACCTATTTATACAACTTTCCTATAACAGAAATATACAGAATTTACTGCACAATAATTTGCACACTAACAACCTAACAAAATTGGAATCAAAATCAGCAGCATCACGTGCACTGGCTGCCCTCATTCTGGTGTATTCCAGATCCTTCTTGGCTCTTCTTGGCTTAAATAATCCAAACTTCAATAACTTGAAAAACCAAACCCCAAACCCCCCCCCCCCCCCACCAAAAAAAAAAGAAAAAAGGGAGGGGAAAAAGAAAGATATGAATATACAATTTTCCGTCTCACAATTGTCTTCCTCAGCTTGTACATGTGTTTGTTTCTCTGCAAAAAGCTGCATGAAAATGCAAACAATAAAACCTTAAACAACCAAGGACTTATCAGACATTTCATAAGCCTTGAATAAGATGGTCAGACAACGAACCTTTTTCCTTAATAGCCGTATACCTGCTTCTTCGGTGGTTTTAGATATACATACACATATATGTACACCTTATATATATATATATATATAGAGAGAGAGAGAGAGAGAGAGAGAGAGAGAGAGAGAGAGAGAGAGAGAGAGAGAGAGAGAGAGAGAGAGAGAGAGAGAGAGAGAGAGAGAGAGAGAGAGAGAGAGAGAGAGAGAGAGAGAGAGAGAGAGAGAGAGAGAGAGAGAGAGAGAGAGATTGTTGGGTTTTACAGAAAAAAAGTCGTCTAGTTCTTGAGAGAGAGTTGAGAAGCTTAAATTAGCTTTATCTTTTGCATTCAATTCTTTCATTTCTATCCTCTCATCAAACTCTACAGCTTCATTATACCCTAACCGACTCCCTCTCTTTCCTATCTGTATATGTATTGATCATTATGGAATTATTTAAATTGGAGAAAAGCGTTTCAGTTCAATTTATAGTATATGGATTTTGCAAGTACTGCACTTGAAAATATTATACCAGAAGAGGAAAGTCAATTTCTTGTTGGAAATCCTGTAATGGCTTCCGATAAAGGCAACAACCACTCTACACAACTAGTCTTGGACAAAAACCATCAGCAGCAAAATCATCAGATGCAGCAGCAGATTAATTATGATCATCAAAGGCAGATTAATCAGATCTCTTTTGGGATGATGCAATCATCTTCTTCATCATCAAGGTTTCTTGAAAACTTCATGTATTTTTCATCACTAATTTCTTTATAAATTTTTTCAAGAAAATGCGTCTTTTGAGTTTTGATTCTTTCTTCTTTAACGATTCTTGGGTACCTACGAGCAGAAGCAAAGACAACCCTGGAGCTTATGATTTAGGAGAATTAGATCAAGCCCTTTTTCTTTATCTTGATGGCCAAGATCAGTCAACAACTGAAGAACAAACACGTAAGCTTAATTTCTAGATATCCCTTGCTGTGTGTGCTCAAATACTTTCATTTCCTCAATTTTTTCTTTTCTTTTTTTTTTTTGTCAAATTTCTTTGAGATTCTCTTGGAGAATTGGTTTTTGGGTCATGGGAAAAAATAAACTTCTAATTGTACTTTATTTGACCTGATCATCTTATCGAAAGGGGAAAATTATTCAGTTTTCAAGAAAATAGGTTTGGGATTCTTGTTTTCTGAACCTTTGGCCCACCAAATGTAACAAACAAAATTTATGATACATGAATTTCTGTGATTGTACTAAGAAAGAGAATTACACATATCTCATCCTTTTCCCACTGCTATTTTTCCATTTTCTGTTGCTTTTAGCAGAGAGCTTCAAATGCATGACCATTCCCAAAACCCTTGTTAACGACCTACACTTTTTCTTCAATTATTATCACGTCTGTAAATAGAAGATGCTCTTCTCTGTACGATGTCGTTTTGTATGCAGTATTAGACAATTTCGTTCATCTAACTTTTACGTTTATGGGTTTTTTTTGAATGCAGAGAATTCCGGGATGAGACCACCTACATTGAACATCTTCCCATCTCAGCCCATGCATGTAGAGCCATCATCACCAACAAAGGTATATATCAAAACCGTTAATAATGTACATTTCTTGTTCTTAGAAGCTTTATTTTTTTTATAAATTAATTATAGCTAATGGATTTGTTAATCTTATATTATAAAATAAATTGGTAGGCAAGTACCGGGTTGCTTTCTCCGTCTACTAATGTTTCCAAGAAATCATCTGGACCGTCCGTGGAGCCTTCTAACCCTAGAAATGATGTTGCTTCTGCTCCTCAATCTACCAAAGCAGTTAAGGAGGACACATACACACACACACACACAAACAAAAACGAAATATTTTAATTGGTATATTAAATTATTTTTTCTTGATTGTGGCAGCGTAAGGGAAATCGCAAAGGTCCTACTTCAAGTTCAGAACAAGATGGACCAAAAACACCAGACCCTAAGGTGATCTCATATTATCTAAATATACACACACAAATATATATACATTTTTACTTATATATATATATATATATATATACACACACACACACACACACACACACACATACATATAATCCATTGACATGCAGATTTTGAGGAGACTTGCTCAGAATAGAGAAGCAGCAAGGAAAAGCAGGCTTAGGAAAAAGGCAAGTATGAGGAAAAATAATCAAGAATTGATCAAATTCATCCAAAAAAGCAAGAATAAATGTTATAATCAGCTTTATATATATTCTTTATAAAATCTTAAGCCTTTTCATCTATGTTAATTACAGGCATATGTTCAGCAGTTAGAGTCGAGTAGAATCAGACTTACTCAATTAGAACAAGAATTACAACGAGCTAGAGGCCAGGTGAAAATAATTTTTTTTTTTTGGTTATGCCAGTTATTTTGTAATGATTTGATAATATAATTATGTTTTGATTTTAGTTTTACTTATAATATTCAATATTTTGTTTTAATAATATATGTGTTTCCATTAGGGTTTTCATTTAGGCGGAAATTCTCTTTTGGGAGGGGATCATAGTATTCCTGCTGCTAACATAAGCTCAGGTACTTATGCAACTTGTATTTTCTGAAACTTTAAACTCGAAAAAAAGGATTAGGTTGACAGGAATTCGAATATTTCTACAAGCTATTTATTTTTAAAGTTTGTTTTTGTCTTTAGATGCTGCTGTTTTCGACATGGAGTATGCAAGATGGTTGGAGGAACATCATCGGCTAATGGTTGCACTTGGGAGTGCAATGCAAGATCACGTTCCCGAAAATGAGCTTCGAATCTATGTAGACAACTGTTTGGCACACTATGATCAAGTTATGAACCTCAAAAGCATGATTGTGAAATCCGACGTTTTTCATCTTGTTTCGGGCACGTGGAAGACTCCGGCCGAACGTTGTTTCTTGTGGATAGGAGGTTTCCGACCATCAGAGCTCATCAAGGTATATACCAAAGCCCCATTTTAAGTCTATAATAAACATCATACATTAAACAGTGAAATCCATGCAAAACCCTCGGTAGAGAGCTTTGGCATGTTTAGCTAAGCTTAAGGGGCTGTTTGGGCCCGATTTTCACCTAAAAAATTGATTTTTTGACCGTTATTTTACTATTTCAGTCGTCATATTTGATTTCTTCTCTACAGGTGGACCCCACTTTTCTCCTAACGGTCAAAAAATCAATTATCAAAATCACTTTCAAACAGGCTCTAAAAATATAAAATGTAAAATGTACTAATAAAAAAAGTAACTTTTAATAACCTCTTAACTAAAAGTAACTTTAAGCTTAGACTAAAATAATGGGTTCATTATTACTTCTTGTTAGCTTAATTTTTAGATTCTTGAAAATGTGTTTAGATGCATGAAGAAAGGGATGATTTTGGTGATATAATATAGAGATATCCTGTCTATGAATTTGTGAGATTTCATGAATAATGTTTATCAAAGAATGGCGAAAATTATTTTGATGTTTTCTAATATAGGGTATTGTTAGGTTTTATTCCGAACTTTGCTATAAAGCCAATGTTTTTTAATACTAATTTAATGGGCTTGCTGTGGGTGCAGAGAGAGTTAGAGAAAGACTCGTACATGACAATTTAATGAAAATTTTGATGATCTTTGTTATTAAAGATGTATATATTATGCTTCTTCAACGGAAGATTGGACGAAGAATCTGACCAACATACGAACACCAAAAATAAAAAAATAATAATAACAATAAAATAAAAATCAATTAATAATCTTGCTTCTTCTTCTTCTTATTTATGTGTCATGCAGATAATTTCAAGTCAAATAGAGCCATTAACAGAGCAACAACTGTTGGGGATATATAGCTTACAGCAATCAACACAGGAGGCTGAAGAAGCCCTCTCTCAAGGGCTCGAAGCTCTAAACCAGTCACTTTCAGAAACAATTACCTCGGATTCATTGAACATCTCATCAGACATGAATAGTTTCATGGGACAAATGGCTTTAGCTATCAGCAAACTCTCTACCTTTGAAGGTTTTGTTAGACAGGTATGTGTCCTTAATTTACTATAGTTATATATATAAAGTTGCACATTCAGTACGTTTTAGAGCGTAATCTTAGATATTTAAATAATAATTAATACGAATGGGGGCGAAAGATTAGTCCTTTGATATATAGAAGAGATAACAAGATAAGTGACACGATTTAGAATGAATTATATTCTAGTAATATTTTTTGACAAAATTTCCTTCTAATTACATATATGATATATGCATATGTAGGTTTAATTTTATTTTATAAAGAAACAATGTCAAATTGTCAAATATGAAAGTTTAAGACTTAAAAAATTATTTAAATTCTATATTTCATCACACTTCTTAGGTGCATTTTGAAATTAATTAATATATTTTTTTTAATTTAAAGGCAAGCTCTCGTACGTAAATGATTTCTATAAATAGTATCAACGAGATTTGGACACGACCCTCACCCATTTTGATGTCATGCTGAATTATTGACCCCAGAGCTTTAAGTTGTCAAAGATAGGTTACAAAGTTGGGTTACAAAATAATATCCACATCAATCATTTCAAAAATAAATTTTAAATTATTTTAAATCAGTGACCTATATTTTGCCAACATACTTGATATCTTCACATTTGTAAAGCTACTTTGTAAGAGTAGCTTTATTCAGGACAAAATTACTCGAATTTTAAATCTTAACTTGGATGCTAAATATATTTATGTTGTTATTATATACTCATATTTTTAATATATAAAAAATTACCTAAATATATGAGAAAGTAAAATTAACATTTATATAAAAAACTCAAGTAACATTTAAAAAAAAAAAAAAAATCTTATGTAAAATCATGTTTGACATAATAAGCAATTTAAAATAAGTTCAACTTAAATTCAAACACAACCAAACAGACTAGCGTGCCTCGTAAATATTCTTTAAAGTCAACATACATGCATAGTGATTATTATTATTATATAATAATTAATTAGAATATAATAAATATTGACTTACAGGCTGATAATCTGAGGCACCAAACGCTTCACCGGCTCCACCAGATTCTGACCACCCGTCAAGCTGCTCGCTGTTTTCTGGCCATTGCCGAGTACTTCCACCGCCTTCGCGCCCTCAGCTCTCTCTGGCTGGCTCGCCCCAGGCCTGAATGACAAAGAAAAAACCCGAATCAAGTGATCTTAATCTTAATTAATTAATCCGCTCTCCTTAAAAATATATTTAGCGGAATTATTTTCGTTTTTACTTTTCTATATTCTGTAATCTGTATAGATAGACAGACAGACAATAATATCTGAATTAAATGATTATAGAAGTAGAATAAGTAACTTTTTTCTGCATTTCTGCTCATTTTTTCTTCATGGGTTCTGAAAATTATGCCGCCATTTCTGACTGAGAAATAGAGAGGAAAAGAAAAATTAATCATTAATCATTGAATAGAAAGGAAGAGGAGAAGGCAGAAAAATTCAGAGTACCATTTTTATTCATTTATTATTATTTTTTTTGGGTGAACAAAATGGCCATCTGGCCTCAATGCAGATGCATGCTTGGTATAGCATTGACGACATTTTCATAAGTAGGACAAATCTCTCGAATCGAATCGAATCGAATCGATCGAACTCGAATCCGAATCAAACTGAATCGAACCGAATCCGACGGTTCTTGTCAAATTAAATACTCGAACGGATATCTGAATTGAGAACCGACGGGTACGATTCGGTTCTCGATTCTACACCAAGAACCGAATATTTCTATTTTTTTTTATATTGAGTAAATCAAATTATTTTAATTTTAATTTTTCTAAAGAAATTAACAAATTAACAATTTCTAAATCCAAATTTTTGGCTCAATAATTTGTTCAATTTCTAATTTTTTTAATTTTTGGCCCTATTACCAATTTTATTGTTTCATTTCTTAGCCCAACAAGATCCAATCCACTAAATAATTCTAAACATCTACACTAAAGTGCATAACGTTGTCTCGACTCTCACACTCACTCTCGCAGCCTCGCTGACATTTCAAAACTTATACAATCGTCGACCGATACTATGACCTCTGATCGAAATTGCGACCTCCGCCGATTGAAACTTTAACCGTAGCGATCATTTGAACAAGGTAGTCTACTAGTTTATGACATTCCAAAATCATTGAATGTAACATTAGTTGTATTTATATAATGTTGTTATAAATGTTAAAAAATTTAATTATAGTATAGAATCGAACCGAACTGAACCGAACCCGAACGGTTCCATAATTATATTTGGACCCGATAGTTCCATTTACTAGATACCCGAAAATTTTGGTTCGGTTCGGTTCTAAAGAGAACCGAACCGAATCGACCCGCGTCCACCCCTATTCATGAGGCTTATATAGTATACAAGTCAAGCTCTTTTGATAAATGTTTGGCATGTTGAAATCGATAAGATTCGACAATATAATTATTAAAAGTTAAAAATAAAAATACCTTTTTTGGTATATCCCTATAACGGGTGGATCCAGACTTTTAGTATTGTGGGATAAAAAATTAAAATATAATTTTTTTTAAAAACAACATAATATTAATGAAAAAATACGTATTTTGATCATTTAAAAACATTACTATAAAATCAATTTTGCTACTTGTATAATTTTATTTATCAATTCGTTGACAAATGCTGAGCCGACAATGAGTAAATTAAATTGCGTGTAGAACGTAAATAAATTGAAATAAAATCCAAGTTTAATCTAAGAATTAAATGAAATTCAAATTTAAAGCAAATGTAATTCGAAAGTAATTCAAGTTACATTTAATCGGTAACAATCATAAAACTTTTGACATCATATTCCATATAAATTTCCTAATAAAATGCTATAAATTATATTGAAAAATTTCTTGTGCAAAAATAATAGTCACTTATGAAATAATTGAATTTTTTAAAAAGAAAAGACGAGTTAGGACTCATTTCTTGGGACGTACGTTTGACGTATATTTAACTATTTTCGATGTTTGTTTGTAACATTCAATATGACAACGATGTAGCTTTCGAAATGGACTTCTACATGACATAGATGATTTGTGGTTTTGGATAACATAAGATTGCCAACAAATTTTGAAAGTTAGCATATTATCCAAATTCTCGAAATATTAGTTTCAAACGGCCTATTTTGACATGTCGTAACTTTTACTATGGTAGACCATTTCGAACGCCTTAGTTGAGCAAAAAACTAAGTCATAAACACTTCGAAATGATATTAAAAATGTAATATTTCGATTTCATTTGATATTCCGTAACGAGTGCATCAAAGTAGATTGTAAAGGAAAAAAACAAAGACAAAAAATTTGTGTGACCCCACATGGCCCCATGTTGGTCCGCCCATGTCTATAACATGTTTTATCGAACTTAAAAGTTGTTGAAATGTGATTTGCTCGATAGCACGTCTCTAGATGAAGATCTATGACCTATGACCAATTTGAAAGATGAACGCCAATTAAGACGAACTTCGAGATGAAATTACTGCTAAACCTGTCAAAATCAACGCATAATTTAACTAATGAAACCCACCCCACCACCAAAATCTATGAAATTGTCAACGGTCTTGTTGATAATTTTTCCATATTAGGTGTACAAAATACATTTTAGATAATCAAACAATAATTTATGATATGAAAATATTGGAATAAATAATGTGGAAAGAAAATAAAAATTTAGAAAATATTGAAAATGCAGTTGGGAGTTGGTACACTCGATTCAACGAAAATTGGTTTCACTTTTTTGTTTCTTTCTTCTTTTACAACCACCTTTTTTCTTTCTTACACGTACACAAACAGAGAGGGATCCAGGAAATGAATTTACTGCATCTGGTCTTGGCACCTTGGTTTTTATATTGGGTTCGAGTCGTTTTTGAATATAGAGTTGTGTAGCTCGACTTGTGACACGTGGTTATATGTTAAAAAGACAGTTTTGATTCTAGAGAGCAATTCATTATTGACTATGCCAATATTGATATACCCCGAGGAGTTTATCCCGAGAACTCAATATATGCCCCACCTCATTTCTCTTCTATGGTCCTCGGGGTCACCCTAAGTCCTCGAGGTATCGTAGTCCTCGAGGTATCTCGAGGACACATTTACATTCTCTCAATGTCCTCGGGACTAGTCCTCGAGACATACACCACCAACATGCCTCCTAAGACTTGGGTACCTAACTAACAAACCTAAACACCCAAGGATTCTACATCAACTCTGACACCACTTGTCAAACAATTCCATTACAAGTAGGACACTCTTTATAATAGAAATTCCCTTGGATAAAAACATCCAACCAACACAATCCTACTAGGAGTACACTACCTACTCCTATAAAAGCAGAACCTTGGGCCATTATTCAGGTACGTTTTACATTGTTCTTCAGCACATAGCCTCACGCATATATTTCCCTTTCTGACTTAAGCATCGGAGGGGCGACGAGAACACACCTCGTTACCTTTGTTTCAGGTATCGGAAGATCACATTCGTGCTCCACATCCGTCATCAAGCTCGGGAAATCTACAGGTACGACTTTTGGTAGCATCATTGGCGCCGTCTGTGGGAAGCGCTACCAAAAGCCATGGTAAACACACGATCAGGCTGCTCCAAACCAACTCCCTCCTGAGGATATCCCTGTTCCTCAAGAGGAATCATCAGAAGTGTCGGAGCCCCAGCCGGCAGTCGTCACTACTGGAGCCTTTGAAGAGCTCAGACAACAGGTCGCCGCACTGACTCAGCTGCTAAGTCAAAGAAATTCGCATCCGTCACTCACACCGGCACCCCAGGGGGGTTTTATGGCTGATGCTCGAGCTCGAGCACATGTCCCTGACAACGGCGGAGCAGGGGCCTCGGGTATACCACATGTGACCTCGGCTTCGAGATCAGTGACCATGGAGTCCGGGGAACTCGCTAGGATTATTCAAGAAGGAATTACGGCGGGCCTACTTCAGGGCAACAAAGAGACGACAAGATTCAGTCCCAACACTCCATTTACTCCCGAGATATTAACATTCCCCTTGCCTGACAGATTTAAGTATCCTAGGATCAAAGAATATGATGGGACCACCGATCCAATCAATCATCTGAACATATACACGGACGTCATGAATCTGCAGGTTGCACCAGATCAGGTGATGTGCAAGGCCTTCCCTCAAACTTTGACGAATGCTGCTAGGGATTGGTTCTCAACCTTAGAGTCCAACTCCATAGCCTCATTCTCGGATTTGGCGGACAAGTTCTCCGCTTTCTTCGCAAGCAGCAAACGTATCAGGAAGACAGCGGCTTCCCTCATGCAACTTAGACAAGGACAAAATGAGACCCTACGTGACTTCATGACCAAGTTCAACAAAGAAAGACTTCAGATTCCCGACCTACACATAACTGCAGCAGTTTCTGCCCTCACATATGCCATAAAGTGCGAGGCTTTCAAGATGTCTTTATCCAAAACTCCACCAAAGACAGTCACCGAGCTTCTTACCCGAGCCGAGAAGTACATAAACATGGAGGAAACACTAAACCCGAGAAAAGTTGGACCATCCCATGACAGGGCCGAGCATAAAAGACAGCATGACCCGAACCCCCGTGAAGAACAACATCGGAAAAAACAGAGACAGGAGGTTCCCCCGACGCCGTTCACGCGTTTAAATACGTCAAAGACCAATATATTAATGGAGATCAAGGATATGAAGGAACTGAAATGGCCTGTCAGAATGAGGTCACCATCCGAATCCAGGGACATGAACAAGTACTGTGAGTTCCATCGGGATCATGGGCATACCACGGAGAACTGTAAGGCCTTACAACGGGAGATTGAAGCCTTTATTAAAAGAGGACTCCTGAGCTCCTACGTCGATAACGACAAACACCCGAGGAATGATTGTGGCAGGGAAAAAGACTCTGAGGCAAAAAGGGATGGTCA
The DNA here is from genome assembly GCF_002742605.1 of Olea europaea var. sylvestris. Classification (NCBI taxonomy): domain Eukaryota; kingdom Viridiplantae; phylum Streptophyta; class Magnoliopsida; order Lamiales; family Oleaceae; genus Olea; species Olea europaea. Next base: position 605,915 of record NC_036253.1, on the reverse strand, counting down.
ACCCACTACTGGAACCATCAATATCATCGTTGGAGGTATTGCCTCGGGAGGAGACTCCAACAGTGGAAGAAAACAATATGCCCGACGATATGCCTTGGCCTCTGGGATGCCTCATGGAAAGCTAGAGGATATCACTTTTGGGACCGGAGACTTAGAAGGCGTATCACTCCCACATGATGACGCCTTGGTAATCTCAGCGATTTTGGCCAATTTTGAAGTAAAGAGGATCTTGGTCGACAACGGGAGTGCGGCCAATATACTGTCACAAGAAGCTTTTGCCGAAATGGGAATCTCATCTCAGCAGCTCAAAGCGGTTAAAACTCCTCTCCAGGGGTTTGGGGGAGGAGTCATCACTCCAGAGGGTGTCGTCGAGCTCCCTCTAACTTTGGGTTCTGGCCAGAAACAGGTTACAGAGATGACATCTTTCCAAGTGGTACGTGTCTCAATGGCCTATAACGCTATTCTGGGAAGACCACTCCTGAACAAGATTAAAGTCATTGTGTCTACCTTCCACCTTGCCATGAAGTTTCCAACAAGTAATGGCGTTGGGGTTGTCCGTGGAGACCAGACAGCTGCCAGACAATGCTATGTTGCCAACGTTCGGGAAATAAATAACGACGTCATGCAAATCTCGAGGATTGATCCCAAGGATGGGCAGCAAGTCAGACTTGCCCCTGTCGAAGAGTTGATGGAAATTGAGCTCGAGCATGATAAGAAGGTGACTATTGGTCGGGATCTTGACGTCACCCTAAAAACAGAACTTGTTGGTTGCTTGTCTCGCAACATTGACGTTTTTGCCTGGAAGGTTGAGGATATGTCAGGGATAGACCCTAAAATTGCAGTCCATCGGCTTAACATCAGCCTAGGGGCCAGACCAGTAAAGCAGAGGAAAAGGCAGTTTGCCCCAGAACGACGGGAGGTCATTCGCGAAGAGATTAACAAACTCGTCAGCGCTCAATTCATTCGGGAGGTCCAATATCCCGATTGGCTTGCCAATGTTGTTTTAGTAAAGAAGGCCAATGGTAAGTGGAGGGTCTGCATTGACTTCACAGATCTTAACAAAGCATGTCCAAAGGATAGTTATCCCCTACCACGGATTGACAACTTGGTGGATAGCACGTCCGGACATAAGTTGTACAGCTTCTTGGATGCATTTTCTGGTTATCATCAAATCCTCATGGCCGAAGAAGATCAAGAAAAGACATCATTCATGGCCGATTCCGCCATATACTGTTATAAGGTCATGCCTTTCGGTTTGAAGAATGCAGGGGCAACATACCAAAGACTCATCAACAAAGTCTTTGCTAACTTGATTGGAAGGAACGTGGAGGCGTACGTTGATGACATGGTGGTCAAGAGCAAACAGGTGGACCAGCATATTTCAGATCTTGAAGAAGTTTTCGACACCTTGCGAAAGTACGGAATGAAGTTGAACCCCGCGAAATGTGCATTCGGCGTGGCCTCGGGCAAGTTCTTGGGCTTTATGATCACTCATCGGGGGATAGAGGCCAACCCTGACAAAGTACAAGCCTTGGCGTCTATGGAATCACCAAGGAACAAGAAAGAGGTACAGAGGTTGACTGGTAGGATAGCAGCCTTGAACAGGTTCATGTCCCGAGCATCGGACAGGTGCTATCCCTTCTTCAAAGTCCTCAGAGGAAACGAAGGCTTTGATTGGAGTGAAGACTGTGAGAAAGCTTTCCAGGAGCTCAAGCAGACATTGGTATCTCCCCCAATTCTCACTAGGCCTGAGCCTGGTGACACCTTATTTCTGTACTTGGCCGTATCTCAAAACGCTGTCAGCGGGGTCTTGGTGAAAGAGGTTAACAAAGTCCAACAGCCTATCTACTATGTAAGCAAGGTCCTACTGGACGCGGAAACCAGGTATACTTTGGCAGAACAACTTGCCCTTGCCTTGGTTATAGCAGCAAGGAAACTCCGGCAGTATTTTCAGTCTCACCCTATTGTGGTGCTCACTAATCAACCACTTAGGCATATACTTCAGAAGCCGGACGTATCACGAAGACTGATGAAATGGGCAATTGAGGTCGGAGAATTTGACATAGAATTCAAACCACGCCCATCTATCAAAGCCCAAGCTCTGGCCGACTTCATTGCAGAACTAACCCCCAGGCCTCGGGGGCCAGGTGATAGCTCGAGCATGAGCACTAATTTGGACACTTGGCAAATATTTGTGGATGGAGCATCGAACTCCTCGGGCTCGAGCACAGGGGTCATCATTACCAGCCCTGACAAACAAACAGAGATCCAATGCGCTCTCAGGTTCGAGTTTGAAGCAACCAACAACGAGGCCGAGTATGAGGCCGTCGTTATTGCTCTTGAGCTAGCCCTTTGCCTAGAGCTCGAGTTCGTAAAGATATTCAGCGATTCACAGCTAGTGGTCGGACAGATTGAAGGATCATTTGAAAGGAAGGATGAGAAAGTGAGTTTGTACTGTTTGAAGGTTCAGGATCTTCAACGAAAATTCAAGAGCTGTGAAATTACAAAAATTGCTCGAAAAGACAACGGAAAAGCCGACGCATTATCCAGGCTTGTGTTCATGGGGGTAGACGGCCTTGACAGAACGGTTCACATTAAAATCATCACAGAATCCAGTATCAGTCAAATCCTTGACATCATGGACATTAACAACGAACCATCCTGGATGGACCCGATCATAGAATTCATCACAAGCGGAAGTCTACCAAGCGATGCCAGGTTGGCCAGAAGCATCAGAGCCCGAGCTCCTAGGTACTGCATGATCAGCGGTGTTCTCTTTCGCAGAAGTATTACTCTTCCATACCTAAGGTGCCTCAGGCCATCAGAATCATCCCAGGCCCTTGCTGAAGTTCATGAAGGTGTGTGCGGGAATCATCAAGGAGCCAGGGCCTTGGCCTTTAAACTTGTACGATATGGATACTACTAGCCAACTATGAAAAAAGATGCCTCAGAATATGTTAAAAGATGTGATAGGTGCCAGAGGTTTGGTAATGTTATCCACTCACCGGTCGAAGATCTCACCAACATTAACTGTTCGGCCCCGTTTGAACAATGGAGAGTTGACATCCTCGGCCCCTTTCCTGTGGCAAGAGGCCAATTAAAGTTTGTTGCTCTAGCAGTAGAGTATTTCACAAAATGGGTAGAGGCCGAACCCCTCGCCACAATATCGGAGCCCAAGCTAAGAACCTTCACCTGGAGGTCTATCATTTGCAGGTTTGGGATACCAAAGGTCCTCATCACCGACAATGGCAGGCAATTTGACAACCAACAGTTTAGAAACTTTTGCTCAAACCTTAGGATTGATCACCGTCTGACATCGGTTTCGCATCCTCAGAGCAATGGCCTGGCCGAGGTAACAAATCGAATCATATTGCAGGACCTCCAAACAAGAATAACCGATGCAAGGGGTTCTTGGTCCGACGAGCTGCCTTCTATACTTTGGACGTATAGAACAACTCATAGGACAACCATAGGAGAAACCCCTTTTATGTTAGTCTATGGCATTGAAGCAATGGTTCCGGTGGAAATTAGACTGCCAAGCCATAGGAGGCTCGTGCCAGAAACCTCGGAGCATACAACTAAACACCTTGATCTCTTGGAAGAAGTACGGGAGCAAGCCGCTATAAAGGTGGCCTCTTACCAAACTAAGACAGCGAAACATTTTAATAGCAAAGTCAAGGTTCGGAGGTTCAGAGCTGGCGATTTGGTCTTGAGGAGGGCCGAAGCAGCAGGCCATCCCCCTGGGAAGCTCGGGCCCATCTGGGAAGGGCCCTTTGAGGTCATACGACAGGTTCGCAAAGGAGCATACAGCCTAAGAGACACTTCGGGCAGACCTCTTCCGAGGCCCTGGAATGCCGACAATCTAAAAATATATTACAAGTAAAATTCCCGACGCCTTTTAGGAGATTTTTTTTTCTGCATTTTATTTCTAGTTTAGCGGGTCTGCATGCCCATGCATGTTTTTCGTTCTCTTTTGTAATGAACTACGTTCGACTTGATCCCGTTTGGGTACGTAGGCATCTTGGGTACAATATAAATCCAAGTCCAATCCGAAAAATTAGTAAATTCAAGCTTCGTGTATAACAGCCCTTTAGTAAAAGCCTTGCCCTAGGCAAGCACTCCAAAAAGCCTTGCCCCGCGCAAGCACAAAAAGCCTCGTCCCAGGCGAGCAGTCAAAAAAGCCTTGCCCCGCGCAAGCACACAAAAAAGCCTTGCCCCAGGCAAGCACTCAAAAAAGCCTTGCCCCGCGCAAGCACACAAAAAAGCCTTGCCCAATGCAAACACGAAAAGCCTTGCCCCGAGCAAGCACTCAAAAAAGCCTTGCCCCGCGCAAGCACAAAAAGCCTCGCCCCAGGCAAGCAGTCAAAAAAGCCTTGCCTCAAGCAAGCACCAAAGCCTTGACCTGCGCAAGCACAAAAAGCCTTGATCATATACTCAAGCGTAAACCATTATAGTATCGCCCAGGGACATACAAAAATCCCATATCATTTTGGACACCCTCGAGAATCTCGCATTACAACTTTTTAAGTTAGATGTGCTCGAGGTTTATAGGCCTCGAGGATTTCACAACCCAACTTTTTAAAGTTTAGTGTGCTCGAGGATTACAGTCCTCGAGGAAATCACAACCCAACTTTTTAAAGTTTAGTGTGCTCGAGGATTACAGTCCTCGAGGAAATCACAACCCAACTTTTTAAAGTTTAGTTGTGCTCGAGGATTACAGTCCTCGAGAATGTCACTCAATTTTTAAAGTCTAGTTGTGCTCGAGGATTACAGTCCTCGAGAATGCAATCATTTTTTAAGATTAGTTGTGCTCGAGGACACAGTCCTCGAGATGCACATTACCATTTTTAAGATTAATTGTGCTTAAGATTTACAGTCCTCGAGAATGTATGTCTGTCACTTTTTAATCCCTTAAATGCGCTCGAGTTGTGGAATCCTCGAGTAAACACTTCAATGTCGCATGAGCAGTTAGTTTCCAATTTGTTTGCTCGAACGTATGGAGTCCAAGGGGTCGAGATAAATAGTTCCAACAAATTAACTTTAGAACATACATAGTTCTCGATCAATTTACATTGTCAAAATTAAACAAAAAATTACAAAGGATCGGGGTGGGGAAGTCATCCAATGTGGCCAAGAGGAGGGTCGAGGCTGCTGATGTCGATCTCAACGTCGTCCTCAAGACCATCCTCATCATCTCCACCCGATCCTCCTCCATCTTCCGAACCCGAGAGCTCCAATGTATCAGCAATGGAAGGCACTGTCTTCAGGTCGTCTGGAGTGACGTCAGGCAACTTCTGACGGAGGAAGGCCCGGGCTTCTTTCAGAGCATGGAAGTACGCCCCCGACGCATACTCCCCTTTTATCTTGTCGCAGTCCTCGGAGGTTTTAAACTCCTCCCAGGCCCTCTCCCTGACAGCCGCGAGCTCCCGCCCGAAATCCTCTGTCTTCTGGATGAGCTCGAGCCTCGCGCCCTCGACCTCATCCTTTGCTATAACCAGGTCATCCTTGGCCTTTGCAGCCTCCCTCCTCGCGTCATCATGCTCCTTCAATAAAACCTCGGCCTGTGCCTCGAGGTCTTGAATCTTGCTGTCCTTAGAGGCCATGGACGTCTCGACCCCAGCTGCACTTAGGGATGTAAACGAGCCGAGCCGGCTCGTGAGCCGAAATTTTGGGCTCGGGCTCGGCTCGAGTAAATCACAACGGGCTTTTTTTGGGCCCGAGCCGAGCCGACTCGGTTTTTTTTTTTTTTTTGCAATTTTTAATGACATTTTTTTTACATGCTAATTGTTGTGGTGCAAATTGTTGAATGACATTTTTTTGAAAGAATTTAAAAATTGCATCATTTGTTATTTATACAAATTACAAATTAAATAAAAGTACAACTTTCAAAATTATGTAATTTATACGAATAACAAAATAAATAAAAGTTACAAATTACAACCCTCCTCCTTTTTCCGGGCTTGGGACCGGCTACAATCAACGTAGGCGGAGTTAAAATTGTACACGAATAAAATATTTCGTGTACAATTTTTTTGAATCAAATAAATTTAAAAAATACATTTCTTAAAGAAAAATAATTAATTTAAAAACTTACAACATCCTATGTTTGGATATGCTGCAACTCTTCGGCCATTATACTATCAACATGTTCTTGAACACGTAATTCTGCACATTCCCAATCCTTCAAACATATCAAAGCCTCCAATATATCTTCTTTTAGTCTTGATCGTTCATCTGATAAAATTCGACCACCTAAACTGAATGCAGCCTCCGATGCTACCGTAGACACCGGAGGTGTTAGTAGATCACGTGCAATTTTTGATACAATTGGATATTGCCTTTCGTTACATCTCCACCAATTTAAAAGACTAAATTCTTGTAATTCGTGCGGTTGCAACACACTACGAACATCCACGCACATATACCTAGCTAACTCAGAAGGAATTTCAAGATTTGTACCACCAATATTGATCGCTCTAGATGTTGATGAGCTAGAACTAGAACTAAATGAAGGAGCACTTGTATTGCTATCTAAATAATTCCATAAATTTTCGGGATTTGTTGAAATATTTCTTGAAAAAGAACTTTGGGAAGTAGAACTACGCTGACCTTCCTTTTCAGCATAATAATTATACATTTCACATAAAAAAGATTCTATATGCACGTGTGATAATTCTATATTCAAAAAATCTGATATCCCCTTTACAGTAGTTTTTGTGCCAGTTAAATTAAGTCGAGGGTCCATTACTGAAGCTAAAAGAAATAAAGAAGGCAACTCTTCCCCAGTATTTACAAAATTTTAACTCCATAGAGCGGACTACATCAACAAAAAGTGGCAAATTCCTATATTTATGAAATGCTTGTGAAATGTAGAAAAAATGTTGTAAAACAAGAGAAGATGTAGGGTAATAAACACCGCTACATTCCTTTGTAGCATCGAAAAAAGGTTGTAAGAATTTTTTCACGTAAAATGCAATAGTCCATTCCCAATCTTCCAAATTATGTTCGGGTCCGAGTGTATGTCTACCATTATAATATAGTGAAATCACTTTATCGTAATTTTCACACGAATGTAACATAAGATATGTAGAGTTCCACCTGTGTGTTACATCAATGGCAAATGATTTCTCCTGTAATCCATACTCTACACATAAACTATTAAATGCTTGTTTTCTTGCTGGTGATACAGTAATAAAATTTATTGCTTGTCTAATTTTATCTAAAGGTGAACTTATATGTTCTAATCCAGCTTTTACAATCAAATTAATAATATGACATACGCAACGTTGATGAAAAAATAAATTTCCAAATACGGGATTAAGATCAGCAATAAATCTTTCAATAACAACTTTGTTCACTGCAGCATTATCAAAAGTAAAACTTCGAACCATATCTTGTATACCATATTCCTGTATGATATCTTTTAAAA
>NC_036253.1:596248-597804 GCF_002742605.1 Olea europaea var. sylvestris | reverse complement strand
CTCAATACGTGTCTATTCAAATGCGTTGTGCTCAAGCTAGGCTTCCAACTAAGTTCTTTGCCACAATAATTGCAACATGCTTTCCAAATATCTACTCCATTTTGAACACCAATTTTTTTTCGTGTCATATGTTGCCAACAGTCCGATGATTCTTTTTTTGACCTTTTTATCTCGAGTACTTGAACTTCTTCCTCTTCAATATCTTCCAAATTAATTGGAACATTTTCACATGCATCGTAGTTAGATGGAGTACTCGAACTACCGCCAAACTGATTAACTTCATCACTTGTAAAATCCATAATAACTAGTATAATAAAAAATACTGAATATTAGACTGTAAAGTGAAAGAAATTGAATATATTAATTGTTATATGAGAAGTGAGAAAGAAGAAATTGAAACTTGAATCTGAATCTATGATATAGAAATAATGCGAATTAAAATCGATAGCAAAGTGATTTAAAACTTCAAAAATCATCTCGTATTTATAGATAAAAAAACCCGCATTATTTTTCAAATTTGAATTTCAAAAAGATAACAGTATAATGTACTAATAGTCTAATACGAAAAAAAGGCAGCTATATAGCTGCCTGTGACCTGCTGCCTTAGGCAGTAGGTAAAAAAAAAATTTTAAAATTTTTTTTTTTTTCTTTTATTTGCTCGGGCCGAGCATTTTTGTCACGGGCCATTTTTGGCCCGTGACACGAGCCGCCCGAGCTTTTTTGACACCCCTAGCTGCACTCTTGGCCTCCTCGAGCCCTTGCAGAGAGAGTCCTCGAGCTATACTCAACATCTGGAAAAAATGAAGAAAATGTCAAGTATTAAGCTCGACCAATAAACTCGAGGCTAAAGTCGAAAGTTCGAAGATTACCTTCACTGTAAGACCCTCGAGGACCTTCATCCCATCCTCGAGCTTGACCTCCTCTTTGTATTTGTTTACGAGCTCAGGAGCAAGGTGGCAAGTCTCGAAGTCCCCGGTAAAAGACGGGTCATCCTCAAGGTCAACCACTTCAGAAGAAGGCCGAGGAGTGGGAGATCTGAGGTTCGGTTGCAGAGGGGTCGAGACTTGTGGATGTGCTCGAGAAGTTTCGCCAGGCCCCCTCGCACCCTCAGGAGCCCCTCGAGGCCTCTTCTTACTTTTCTTCCTCGGGGGCTGCCTCTGTGGATGAGCGTCTCCCCTTGTGCTGACAAAGTTCCGGAGAGCCCGAGGATCAAAAGACATACCTGCAAATATTTACAAACATTTTAGAACGAGCATAAGGTCAGGGTATTTTTCAAAAAATAATAATAAAGGAACATCCCTACCCTCGACGCCTCTAATATCTGCCAGGTCTATAACCTCTTCCCCAATCTCCTTCATCGTCGGGAAAAGGGGGCTGAGCCCGACCAGCATCCTCCTATGCTCTTCCAAAACATCCGGATACACCTGGCCCTCACAGAAATTTTCGGCGTCGGGGATTCCCCAATCAGGCCAGAAAGGAAGATCGGGTTCTTGGGCTATAACATAAAACCACCCCTCCCTCCACCCCCTTTAAAGAGCTCGCCATCCTCGGGACTT